>NW_025999900.1:3776704-3866286 GCF_001458135.2 Marmota marmota marmota
GGGGGGGGGGGGGCGGGTACTAGGGATTGAACCCAGAGGTACTCAACCATTGAGCCACATCCCCAGCCCTTTTTTAATATTGCAATTAGAGACAGGTTCTTGCAGAGTTGCTAAGTGCCTCATTAAGTTGCTGAGACTGGCTTTGAACTTGCAATCTTTCTGCCTTAGTCCCCTGAGCCACTGGGATTACAGGCATGGACTGCTGTGCCCAGCTTCAGTTTGTTTTTGTGCAGTTTGTTACTTAATAAGTCTTGGAGGAATGATCTTACAAAGTGGGGTTGGGGATTTAGAGCACTTGTCTAGCACACGCTAGGCCCTGGGTTTGGTCCTCAGCCCTGGGGGAAAAAAAGGATTAAAAAAAATCTTACAAAGGTAAAATGTGTTCCTGGGAAAACATTAAAAAATGGACACACACACACACACTGTCCAAGATGATGGTCCCATTGATGAAAGAAGTGCTGCTGTTTTTCAGGAGTTCTTCCTTCCACCATCTGGAAGTTCTGCTGGAAAGGTTCAGGGAGGAGGCTGGACCTCACAGCTGGAGCTCCCAGGAGTGCTCCCAAAGCAAGTCATCCTAAGCTTTCATTGGGTGTTACATTCATGCTTTGTGTTTACAAATAAATACTTGTGCAGCTTTTAACCACGACTAGAACCATGTTTAGGTAAAGGCTCAGAAAATTCATGAAAATAACATAGGCCATCAGGCAGGAAGGTAGAAAATGCCTGAACCCTTTGACAGACTGGAATAGTAAGAAATGTCCTCTCTTCCACTCCTGCTTAATTAAGAGAGACAAAGTTAATCTCATAATGAATGTGATTAACAGTAACATAAGCAACTTAAAGCTATTTCAACTTATTTTAGGAAATATATGTAAGTTATTAAAAGTGGTGGGACTTGGAGCTGAGGTTGTGGCTCTGGGTAGAGTGCTTGCCTAGCATATGTGAGACCCTGGGTTTGATCCTCAGTACCACATATAAATAAATAAATAAAGGTATTGTGTCCACTACAACTTAAAAATATTTATTAAAAAAAAAAAAAAGAAGTGGTGGGACTGCGATCTGTGCCCTTCTCACCTTGTTGGCTTAGATGTTGCTACGCATCATCATTTCCACCTCCTTCTACTGGGAGTCAGGTCTGAGAGCCTGTTTGGCAAGAACCATGACAACTTTATATTCAAAGCCACTGCTGGGAAAGTTTTGTTTCTTTTTGTTTGGATTTATATGTAATTTTCTTTCCAACTGACACTTCACTACTCTATGCAGTTTGAATCCTGCTTTTAAAATTAGACGTCTGCCTTGTCTTTAAATATTCGTGGAGGTAATTTAATGGGAGTGCCTATAATTTAAAAAAGGATTTTGCTACTTTGAAAAATGCGGGGTTCTCTTCTTTGGTCACCTCCCCCATCTTCCCACTCTCGGTGGTACCTCTGCCCTTGCCCTGATTTGAGACTGCAGGGAGAATTCGCATCCCCGGCTGTGATCCAGAAGGGAGCTCTCCAGCGGGCTGCAAACTATTCACAGGTGGATCCCCCATTCCCAGCGCCCCCGCCCCTAGGGTTGCCCCGCCTCGCCTCCGGCCCCGCCCCGCCGCTCCTCGCGCATTGGTGAGGCCGGCTGTCAATCTCCAAGCTGCTGGGGAAGGGGGCGCAGCCTGGCTGCAGTCCCTCTGCAGAGGGCTGTTTGCTCAGGGTGCGAGGTGGCTCCCAGGCTGTCTGGGCGCAGTGCTGAGCAAGATTGCCCGACCTCAGCAGTGGAGTTCACGCCAGCGCTAACGGTAAGTGAAGGCAGGTTAGAAGGCTGCGGAGGCGGTGGGTCGGAGAAGTGTCAGGTCCGCTCACCTCCTGCGCGGCAGAGTGGGTGGGAGGTGCCCCCACTACAAGGGGGATCCGGGTCCTCCGAGATGGCCAGGAGTGAGAACCTAGAAGGTCATTAGTCCGCAGGCGTCTCCCACCTACTCACTTGGCTTTACCGCTAGTACCAGAAGCATGGGTTACGGTATTTTTTCCCTCTCCTTTACCCTGTTTTGGAAAATGTGACTTGAGATTCCTGACCATTATAATTTTACAGATAGCTTGAAGCTTGGTTATCTGTTCCACGCCCCCGACATTTTCCTTTTTGAGTACTTTATCCTGCGCGCTCCATATCCTGCCATAAAGGGTATCAAGCCAGAGAGATTCCTTCCTCCAAAAGGAAGCTTCGTGGTCCATATCTGGTGCTCGGGAAAGATGCTTTGCTTTCCTTTCCTCAGGTAGTGGTTGCTCTTTGCTGCAAGGGATAGAGGGGAGGTGGTGTTTTCTGTGGCATTAGACATAAGATTCGGTGAACAACAGGGGCTTTAAGGTTTCCTGAGTCAGTGAAGCTACCCTTGCAGGTTAAGGACGAGTCATTAGCAATCTAACATTCTTCTAAGTTTTAATGTCTACAGACTGCCTCCCGCCCTCCCCCATCACCATTTCTGTTAGGCTTCTGTTTGGGTGTTTGTTTCTACAGCATGATATACATTCAAGTGAGCTTTACAAGCAGTTGTCTTAGGACAATTCAGGTTAGTTTCTAATGATACATTCTTTAAAATAATCTATTTTCAATATTTCTATTAGTAATACATCCTCTGCTTACTAAAAATGCTTAAGCTCTGAAAAATGCACAAGAGATGAGAAGACTTGAGTTACGATCAGCTGAGGTTCTGGTGCTGAAAAGATACTGTAAAATGTTCATATTTTCTGCCATCGTTCTAGAATGACTTTGTCTTAGAAGCATGAAGTATGCCATACTGAACCTAAAAATATATTTCCTTAGATCATAAACTGATTTTCCAGAATTCCAGTTCACAAAACCAAGGGCTACCCAAATGAAACTTCATTTAGGATTTACATAAAAAACAGTTATGAGAAAAGAATTCACTTGCCTATTTTAGGATACCAACTAAAATTTATAGGATTTTTTGTTAGGTAATCACCTCATATCTGCATTCTTTGATGCTATCATACTACTCTGTGGATTAATTTTAAATACTCCTTCATATTTTTGTTTAGCCTATCAATTTGCCAATTGCATGGCTTATCAATTTATATTTGGCTTTTAAATTGGTTCCAGAACCAAAAAATAAAAAGACTTTCAAAAGCTTGGTTTTAAAATAGTAAGAACTCAGTCTAGGTTCAATTATGAGTTGATGGGCTGCATTATGGTTAATTAAATGACCATTAAACAATTTTTTAAAATTTGACTAATAGATTTATTGCAGATAAGAAAAAAAAATTGTTTTCTGATGAAACTCTTAAAGCCAGTTTCAGAGCATAGGTTTTAGAAACAGGCAGTGCTGGGCTGAATGTGAGCCTGTTACCTAACTTTGTAATCTTGGGAAAGCTGTTTCATCTGTAGACAGAAATACTACCACCCACTCATTTGGTAATATCCTGGTTCAGGTTAGAGATGTATGTAAAAGTGCTCAGCATGGACTAATACACAAGAGTTGCTGAACATATGTCAGCTATTATCATTAACTTGTACCAACCCAACTATGTGCATACCACAGTGGAAAAAAGTATGAACAGCAAACACTTAAGTGAAACACCAAAGTTATAGAACTAATTTGAGAGTGGAGATTGACAGTGATGTTAAATTTTCCTAAGAGTATGTATGAAAACTAGCACCTTCTTGATAGAACATACATTTTTAGAACAGAAACCTTATGGTACTATGGAAAGAACTCTAGAGTCAAAATCTTCTAACTATGGCTATGACCTTATCTGCCTGTTTGGCTTTCTATAAGCCAAGTGCCCCCTCTGGAGCTCAATTTTGTCATCTGGCTGGACTTGAATGACCTCAAGTAATCTCTGATGTCCTTTGCAGCTTCAAAATTCTTTATATTAGATTATTTGTCATCCTGCCCTTCACTGTTTTTTGTTGTTTGTAGTTGTTGTTTGCTAAACTTACAATTTACGGTCATTAATAATTCATGAAGACAAGCCCAACTAAAGAATTGACAATATCAGACTTGCAGAGTAATCCAAAATGAAATTTTCACAAAAAGAAAATATATATTCATATCAAAATATTTTTGATAGGGTAAAAGTAGACCCCAATTTCTACTCTTTAGTCATTTAGGAAGTTACTATATGGAAAACATGCCCAGTAGAATCTACACTCAACTGAAATAATGTTCACAGAAAATAATATTCTCATGGTCAAATAAAATACCATTTTTTTTATTCTCATCAGGTTGGTCTTGAAATAGAAGACCTTTCATGAAGAAATTGCAACCAATAGAGAAATGAGGCATCTGTATAGTAGAGAAAGCCCTAAAACAACCGTATAAGTAGGATGAAAGGAATGAATATACCTGGGAGAGATTTTACTCAGTGTGAATATTTTTGTCCACCGGTTTGCCCTAAAAGGCTGCCTAAGGAAGAAATAATATAGTTTTCTAGAGAATGAAAGAGTGTGGTGTAAATATGGAGACCACAGTTTCTGAAATTCAAGTAGAAAATAAGGATGAAATGAAATTAGCAGAAGTCAGTCCTCAGAATGAAAGACATGAGGAAAAAACATCCGTGCTTTGCTTCAAGAGAAGAAAGAAAGCAGTCAAGGCAGTGAAGCCCAAAGCTGTCTCTGAGGCTGCCAATGTGGCAAGGGAGTGTCCAGTAGAAGCAAGAGCTTCTGATCAGCCACAGCACCCAGGGGGCACCTGGGCCTCAATCAAACGTCTAGTAACACACAGGAAAAGGTCAGATTCTTCAAAGCAGCAAAAGTCATTTAAGGCTGAAGTGCAACCTGAAATAAAGGATGAGGATGCTGATCTTCCTAAGAAAAAGGTAAAATCCAGAATTAAGATTCCCTGCATAAAATTCTCAAAAGGTGCACAAAGAAGTAATCATTCCAGAATTACAGAAGACTCAGACTGCACCATCAAAGTCCAAAAAGAGGCTGAAGGGTTGGATATACAAACTCAGACCCAATTAAATGACCAGGCAACAAAGGCTAAGTCAGCCCAGGACCTAAGTGAAGGAGTCCTGCACAAAGATGGTGATGAGTTCTGTGAATCAAATGTGAACAGCAGCATAACATCTGGAGAGAATGTGATTTCAGTAGAACTTGAATTAGATAATGGGCATTCTGCTATTCAAACAGGAACTCTAATCTTTGAAAAGGAAATTGAAATGATTGAAGAAAAACAAAGTGTTCAACCCCAGCAAGCAAGCCCGCTTGCAAGTTCAGAAACAGACAACCAGCAACTAGTGGCTTCTGATGTTCCTCCATCACCTGCAATCCCAGATCAGAAAACTGTGGAAGAATCCAATAACAGTGTCCTAGAAAGTAGACCATACTGTGAAGACTATGAAAGTAGAGAGATGGCAGCTGAAGAGAATAAGCCAAAAGATACTGAATTGAGCCAGGAATCAGATCTGAAAGAAAATGGGATCAATGCAGAGAAACCTAAATCAGAAGAAAGCAAAAGAATGGAGCCAATTGCTATTATTATTACAGACACTGAAATCAGTGAATTTGATGTTAAGAAATCTAAAAATGTCCCTAAGCAATTCTTAATTTCAATAGAAAATGAGCAAGTAGGGGTTTTTGCTAATGATAGTGGTTTTGAGGGTAGAACTCCAGAACAATATGAAACACTCTTAATAGAAACAGCTTCTTCTCTTGTCAGGAATGCTATCCAGTTGTCTATAGAACAGCTGATTAATGAAATGGCCTCCGATGATAATAAGATAAACACTCTCCTACAGTGACTTAATTTCCAGGTCAAGGAAGAAAAGCTAAACCATTTACACATTTGTGGCATTTCTTATTCAGATACAAATAAGATTTATCACTTGTGGAATTAAAGGTAAAAATCCCAGCCTACAAGTGCTAAAGAGTAAATCAAGTTCATAAAACTCTACCACTGAAATGCAGTCACTTCTGGATTGAAGGAAGTCAGCACAGATTGCAACACAAAGTGACATACAGGGAGTACTAAAATGGCATATGGAGATTGTTTGGGGAAGGAAATATTTATTGAGCACTGCAGTATGCCATAAGCTCTTTACTGTTCTCTGATGTCACAAAGTCTGATTTCTTTTTAATAGTTTAATGCTGTGTAACATTGCATTCAGTTTTCAAAAACTTTTTTTACACTGCACTTTTATGTTGTTTAAAATGGTGAATAAGGTGAGTTATTTTTGTGAATGTGTATTTTATAGTTATTATATTCCTCAGCAGTAGTATTACCTCAAAAAATATATTGCATTTCTAGTTTCAGCAGAGACTATGCATAATATGCATACTGGAATTAAACATAAGTGGTTTTCTCATTTTGCTCAAGTCCCTTACAAAAGCCATTGATGAGATCCTTCAAATAGGCAAACAGTGTGGAAACAAGGGATACAGTTTCCCTTTCCACCTTGCTTTAGCCCCAGCAGATCTGTATATATCCATTTTTATACCAGCTGATACCGGCTGGTCTGCTGAAAAGTGTAAAACAAAACAATGAAAACAAAATGAGGGGAATATTACTTTTCATCCAGGAGAAGTAACAAATGATCACAGCACAGAGTTCTTCTTGAAGAATTTCTTCTTTAAAGACCCTATTTACCAACCTCTCCTCAAGGAGGGGAGAGGTCCGATGGTAAAGATCCTAGGAAATCATAATATTCTAGTGAAAATGTTGTTTATTCTTGGCCAAGAATGAGCCATGTATAAAATTATTTATAAGGTACATATTTTCAGTGTGTCTATGTGTTAAGAGAAACCAGTAAAAAGTATTTTACATGGATATTGAAAATTAACTTTTTCATCACAATTTCCAGTCCAGCTAATATTTTACAAAAACGAGAAGGGCTTCATTTGCATTTTATTCAGTTATTTAAAGAGAAGCATTCAATCACATTAATGATTGCCATGTTTTTTGGAGAAAATTCTATCCTCTATGTTTTCTTGTATGAAATGGCCACGATACCCTAACATACTTCCTTGCCTCACAGGTTAAGGTTCATATTGTATAGTCTCCCATTTTCTAAACTGAGTTATGGTGTTACTACTTGAAACACATGAAAAAATGGAAGTATGAATGGTAAGGTTTGTTGAAGACCATCTTAGAGGAAGGATGCACATTAGATGTTTTTAAATGATCTGGGTGACGACTTGCGTCATTTCAAGATTGCTTACACAAAGTTATGTGCTAATTTTTCCTATAATTCATTTTTTGGTAAATAAGTTTTGAGACCTCTGACAGAGAAAGCTAGTCTGACTTTGGAATTAAACCAAATAATGGATATTATTAGTAAGATTCTTTGCTGCAGTACAAAAATATTTCTCCCAGATTTTCCTACCTTCATGTTTATAATATTGGTGGGGAAGTTTCCTTCAGTAGCAAGATAAAAAAATGACCCAAGAAATCCTTGTCTTTTAATTATACAACTGCTACCAATATTTTTTAAAGATTAAGTCATATTATTTGAAAAACTCTTTAACTCTCTATATGTGGTGCTAATAGACTTAGAAAGCTACCAGCAAATATCACATATTAAAATGAACAACTTAAAAACCTGATTAAGGTTGGTGCATTGTATAGTATTTTGAAGAATCCTGTCTTCATTTATTACAAGGATTGCTCCAAGCCAATATACTTGCATTATAATTTTCCAGTAATCTCTTATGAACAAGCAAAAGTATAGCATTCATCAATTATTTAAAGCAGTTTGGAAGGTTTAGACATTTATTTAGGATTTAAAAAACAACAGATACAAGCTAAATATGTATAGTGAAATATCTAGGTTTCACACTGTTATTTGATAAATGTAATTTTGGTTAGAATGCATTATGATCGTTTTTATGATGATATGTATACTCTTACTTGTGTTCTTTATTAAGTGGTTTCTCCTCAATCTTTTCTAGTGAATTAAATAACTAGTATTTATTTGAAAATACAATCCTCAAATTAATTGGTCTCAATCTATTATATCTGTTACATGGCCAAATCCTATTATAGTGAATTTCTAAAGGGATCCAAATTGTTTTGTTGTTATAGAAATAAGCAGGAATTGGATGGCCTAGAAGTCTCTCATAAAATATTTTTTATTATAATAGTATTTATTTTAAGTAATTTTACCATATATGCAAAATACTGTGTGAATATAAATAGGTTCTGATTCATTTCACATCCATTTGATCATTTAAAAAGCTTAAATTTAAGAACACCATATTTTCATTTAAATCTGCTATGGTATAAATATTGCTTTTAATGAACATTTATTAGCTAGGATTTAGCTTCACTTTGAACTCAGATTTTTTTTTGCAAGCCTGGGGGAGTTTATCAGATTCTTATTAATCTTTTCAGCATATTATCTTCCCCCTTTTAAGAGTCAAGTATTATTCACTTTGCTTCTTACAACACAGGATATTAAAATTCTCTATTTTATGTAGCACTATTCACCTAACATTTTTTAAAGCACTTTACAAGATATAAAAATAGTACCCAGTAAAGGTAGAAGAAAACAAAAGAACTTTCAAACAGAAATTATGTTCCCTGCCACCTCCTCCACCTCAAAGAATAATAAGCATGTGGCACAAATGGAGTTCTTCATATAAAAGCTGTCTGCATAATTTTCTTTCAAGGTAATATATTTGACAGCACAGAGTTTGCAATGATCTTAATTGGGCTACTATGCAGTAGAGTCTTAGAAACTTTCTAATTTACTTTTGAGAACTTGTATTATTTCACCAGTATATGTGAATAAGCATCTTGCTAAAGGTTGTTTGAGATCATGAGAGGGCTCCAGTCAAATCCGCATGCATTCCAGAGTTAATTTTATCCATAAATTTCTAACTAACTTCAAGTTGCCTTACTTTTTAAAGTTAAGATTTTTTTAGGGTTTTACAGCAGAATTTAAAAAATAATTGTGAGACTTTAGAATCTTATTGTTCGAAAACATCCTTTTAATGTCAACTTTACTGAAAAAAGTCTACTTTCTAATTTCATCTGCTATTAAATACATCAGGGTTTGATTTTTCTGCCTGCTATTTCTGAATCCCTTAAGTTTTAGAGTTCTTTAGTTTCAAATTCCTGTGTTTTATTGTGTAACATGAGGTTTCTTACACACAATTCAAAATATCCTCCATAGAACATTTTATGAAAGATTTTTAAAATAATGATCCTTATTTAGTTACATTTATTAGAATGAAGCTACATAAAACTTGGGTGTGCAGATTAAATACTATTTGATTCAGCCTCTGTTAGGCATAACACGTGCCAAACATTTTGATAATGGAACAGGCTCTCTGCTTTCCAAGAGCTCAGTTTAGGGAGCAGGACAACAGAAGCTGGGACAGAGGTTAAGGCAAAGAGCCACAGACAGTGCAGCAACATGAGGCCAGATAGGGAAGCAGAGAGAGTAATTTTGGGTTGTGTGGGGGAAAGTGTCATCTGAATACACTAGCAGTTTCAAAATAGTTAAACAGTATATTCATTCTGAATTGTGCCTAGGTACAGAAAAAGGCCTGCATAACGTTACATATTTATAGTAGTTCATTGTCTGTAAAAATGTTAAGTGGATGAGCTATTCTGAAAGTCTTAAGAATTCCATTTTGTATTTCTCATTAAAATTGGTATTGTATTACTGTGGATCAGATATTAGTATTAAATAAATAATACTATGAGAAAAAGGTTTCAAGCCGAATTAATTTAGATACTAATTATTAATAAAGAATGTTTATTTATCCACAGCTTTAAAAAATGGTAAATTATGTTCACTTCATAAAACTATAAATATCATACTGATAAAACCACTTAGTTAGCCTTACCAAAAGTTCCACTCAGCTGATTGGGCATCAGACAGACTTTATAATATGTGCCTGAAGGAATCTACTTTCAGCAAGAGAACTAGAATTCTTAACTAATTCAACCTAAAGGGAAGTTCTGAATGTGATGCCACCTGTGAATTTAACGAAAACTGTTTGGGAGGCTGGGGGTGTAGCTCAGTGGTAAGAGCTCTTGCTTAGCAATGCAAGAAGTCCTGGGTTTGCTCCCCAGTGCTGCTTAACAAAACAAAACAATAATAGAAACAAAAAAGGCAGTTTTCATCCTTTCTTGCTATATACTCATTAGTTGTCTTTTCTGAATTATATTAATTTATATGATTTCTTAATGATCTTTATGGTTTCCCAAATAATCAAGCCATCTTGATGTAAAAAATGCTTAAATTATCCAGGTAGTACCTGTTAAGGCTGGGTGTGTCAAAAGTTCTGTGACTACTAAGACACTGATTCATTCTGCTAACATAATGCTGGTTTTTCTTAATTACAGCCCAATAATAATATTTGGGCTCTATGAAAGACTTGGACCCATTTAAAAGTTGATAGTACCTTCAAAGTCCTAAAACTAAACCTAGTTCCAGTTAATGTTTTTTTTTTTTTTTTTTGTAGATGGACACAAAATAAAATACCTTTATTTTATTTATTATTTTTTTAATATGGTGCTGAGGATCAAATCCAGTGCCTCACATGCTAGGTGAGCACTTTACACTGAACTGTATTTTTTTTTAATATTTATTTTTTAGTTGTAGTTGGACACAATACCTTTATTTTATTTACTTATTTTTATGTGGTGCTGAGGAACAAACCCAGGGCCTCTCACATGCTAGGTGAGCGCCCTACCACTGAGCCACAATCCCAGCCCCTCCAGCTGTAATTTTTATATTTTATTTAGAGACAGGGTCTCGCTGAGTTGCTTAGCACCTCACTTTTGCTGAGGCTGGCTTTGAACCCACGATTCTCCTGCCTTAGCCTCCCAAGCCACTGGGAATACAGACTGCGCCACTGCACCTGGCTCAGTTATCAAATTTTTAAAATTTTCATCAAATTACATATTTCTAGAAATATATACTACCTTTTGCAAACTTGTCCTCACAGGCAACTCTGCTAATCCCTGTTAAAGCCACCTTGGCTCCAACTGTTTTGTGAGTTCCTTCCCCACTTCCAGTTTAAGCTTACCAAAGGTTGTTCCTGAGCTCTACAAAGAATACATGTGTGTTTGTACATGTACACATGACACACTGTCAGAACTGCAGTGAATTCTCAGCAATGTTGGGTGCAGGCACCATAAAAAAGTAAAACCTAGAGAAGATGGTGATAGCTCCTAGCTTGGAAAACTCCCAGCCTTAAAACTGATTTTCAACCTATTATAACCATGGTAGCAGTCTCTAGCGGTTTCTGTACATTAGCAAGACTAAACACTTTCCTCACCATTTGCTTTGTAACTAAACTTAAAAAGGACTTTCAGCCTTGACCTTTATGACACTGCAATTATGGGGCAGGATTAAGCCTTTCATATATTTTTCATAGCTGTACTTGGGGCCATAACCAGGGTTTTCCACTTCTGCCCTCCTGGGAGATTGGGTGCAAATAACTGCATATGCTTCCTAAGTGCTAGGGATTGAACCCAGGACGTCATGCATGCTAAGCCCATGCTCTGCCCTAAGCCACACTCCCAGCCCTGTATCTAAATCTTTTACCCCCAAATCCCTGCTTTAACTTCTATATCTTTGGGTCACACAGAAATGTCTGGCCAATATGGTCACTAGGGGGACTCTGGGATACCCTGGTGATCCATCACCATAGCTAATGCAGCTATAGGCATGCATGTGTGTGCTCATCAAATAGCCTCACATATAAATTTCAGGACACAGGTTTCATGTGTAATTGTCATTTGCAAAATCAGGTATTTAGGCAGAATATCTCTAAGTGTCATACAAAATTAAAGTATTTCCATCCTCCTAACAGAATGACTAAAGTAGAATTGCCCTTAAATGCTAGAAGGCTGAGATGTATAGAATGCCAAAACAAATGGTCACTACACAATTCAGATGAAAAAAAATGAACTGGATTTTCTATATTTTATCCAAATATATCACAAATAGCTTTGTCAGCTATTTCCCTGATTTCAGCATGAATTTGCATAGAATTATCTCTAATTTTCTGAGTTCTCTCTATGTGCTCAATATCTGACTGAAGTGTTTCTCCTGAAAGATGATGAATAACTGTGAATAATAGCAATCATTAAGTTTTGTTAAACTCTAATAAGACTTTTCTGTATTTTTCTGAGTGGTATGCATCTTTTTTCATTAAGCCATACTTTACAAACGGTAAAAAAAAAATCCACCTATTTGTAGCATATAACAAATTTTGACAAGTCTTTAAACTTATTATGACCTCTATACCATCTGAGTATTTACACATAATCTGCAGGGCCATCATGGTGGCTGAGTGTAGCCATCAAAGTTTGAGAGGTCTACAAAGAGATGCGTAAAATAAAAAAAAAAAAGTCTTCCCTTTATATGCCTTTCCTCCCATACTTTAAAATACTGTGGTTGGAAAAAAGAGGAAAGAACCACTTCACTCATAGTATGAGACTGCATATTTGTGAGAAAAGGGAAGTGTTCAGAAATGAGAACTGACTGGCTAAGAAAATTTTTTATATCATTTCTCTGGAATCTTTGGTCTGCATTTAAAGACCTTTCCCCTTCCTTATGCAAATGTTTTATTTTCTCATTCAAAAAGTTAACAGATGAATATTTGCTGAAGAACCACTACAGTTAGGGTTAGATTTCCTTCCCTACAAAGCAGTTTATACAAATCTCAGTCCCTCCCATCTCCCATTCCTTTGTTTTGTTTTTAACCTACACATTTGGAACAAAGTATCATATGTCATATGTCTTCAGAAAAACAGGCTAAATTCATTAGGTCTCATTCTTCAGAGACTCACTAGGTACACACAAATCTGATGTGGGACTTCCTGAAACTCAGTAAAAACACAACTATAGCTGGTGAGGGACACCTTCTCCAGCTGCCTCCTTCCATAAGCCTCTCCCTGGCTCTGAGAAGGGAAGGGACTAGTGCAGTGTACAAAGAATCCCTCCCAGTGCACTGCTACTCCTTCAGACTTCTGACAGTAAAGGACAACAGTAAAGGGATACTTTATTTCTGTTATTTTAATATGATATCACCAAGTTGTTTCAATGGAAAAAGTATAACATTGTATAAACACTGGAAGAAAATTTATCTGAGGGAAATGGGTTCATTTTCCAAGTTGGCTCATCAACTGTGAAATAAAACTGAGGAAAGCAATTGGTGGCTAGGTATTAAGTTCTAGGAGAAAACTAACAATAACCTTGTAGTAGAAATGGGAACAAATTTAAAAGACAGACATTCACTAATTTTTGGAAGGCAAAAAGAGCTGAGGGTAAGAGGATTCTATTAAAGAGAAAGGAATTCTCAGCTTACTCAGACTAGAACTAGATGGAAGGAAATGAGGAAGAATAAAAACAATACCACTGTAGTGAGCTGCTGACTATAAAGTAAAGGCAAATCCAGAAGTAGCTAACAATTAAGAGTAACACCAAATTTGGTGCATTTTTAAAAAGTACACTGGTGCCACCTTTTGGCCAATTGAAAATTTACAAAAAATTTTTTAAAATATTTATTTTTTAGTTATAGGTGGATACAATATTTTATTTTTATGTGGTGCGGGGGATGGAACCCAGTGCTTCATGCATGGTAGGCGAGCACTCTACCTCTGAGCCACAACCCCGGCCCCCAAGATTTACAAAATTATAACCTACAATCCCATTTTAATTTCACCAAGAGAATTTAGAGACACAATTATTTCATTCAAATAGTATATGAATAGATTTAAAACTGTCCCAATTAATACACCTCTGATTTTTAAATAATCACATTTTTAATTTTTTATAATCTGGGGGATAGGATAATACAAATAGAATTCATTTCACAACAAACATATCACATACTCCATTAAAATAAATAATAATTAACTTCAAAAATAATTGGGATAGAAATCTTAAAATAAGTTTCTTTGCATTCTTTAATTCCTGACAACTACCACAAAACTTACATTAAGCTTTTACACCAGGGTTGGTCAACCTCAGCTCCACGGACACTGAGCTGGGTAGTTCTTCATTGTGGGAGGCTGTCTTCTGCACTGTAAGATTTTTAGCAGCATCCGTGATTGACACCCATTAAATGCCAGTAGCAACCTTCCCTTATCTCCTATTCAGTAGATGACCAAAACCATCTCCATACTGCCAGATGTTACCATGGAGAGGGGGATATCTCTGGGTGCTGGTTAATGTCTCAACTTGACTGGATCATGAAGTATTCATATATTTAGTCAAACAGTATTCTGGGTGTCTATAAGCATTTTTTTTTTTTTTTTTAATTTAGGATACTGATCTCCTGTCTTTGGATGAATACTGAAATACTGGCTTGGGTCTCAAACCTGCCCAATTTTGAACTGGAACTTCTGCCATTAGCTCTACTGGTTTCAAGGCCTTTGGACCACACTAGAACTACACCATTGGCTCCCCTGTTTCTCAGTTTGCAAAATATAGATGTTGGGACTTCTCAATTCCATAAATGCATGAGCCAATTTCTTGTAACACATCTATATATCTATCTCATCTTTCTATCTCCTGTTGGTTCCTTTTTACTGGAGAATCCCATCCAGACTGACATATGGTTGAGAACTACTGATGTAGATTATGTTACTGGGGGCAAGGAGATATAATGTAAATAGGGAAGATAGGAGCAAAGAAACTTCTGGGAAATGACTAGACATTTATTACCTTTCTTTCCAGAAATGGCAGTTGGAAGGCACTTATTTGATTAGGATACCCCTTTTCTTTTACCATAGATTATGGTTCGGAAGAACAGGGTCTACTGATACTTTTTTGCATCACATCTCCAAAATGTTACCCAGCACAAAGACTACTTACCTCAACACTAGGAAGACAATATTTGGCAGGACTGCTGTAAAATAAGAACACAACCTATAAGCCGAGCTAATAAAAGGTTTTGTTTATAAATTACATTAATTTGTCTTGATAAAGTACATAGAATCTATTGTTTTTATTCCAACTGGAGAATACAAAACTTTCTAAAAGAATGTTTCTGAAGCAAATTCATAGTACATTAGGTGAAAGAGTTAATCATACAACGTATTATTGATTTTAGTCTCCTGCATTTGTTATGAATTACCTATAATTTTAAGATTTCTTCAGTATGCCCTTTATTATTATGCAAACATTTATAGTTCAACTTTCTTTTAAAATATTTTATTTATATTTTGATTTTGACTAAATGAGTTTCTTGGCACAAAATATAATTGATGACACTTAATGTCAATTGCACTGGAGCAATATCTACTAGGTAATCAAGTGTGGTACAGACACATGTTGAAGCACAAAACATTTTTCCAGGTCTTAATAATCACAGTTTCGGATCTAAGACATCCAGGTATGGGACAGTAAAACCTTACCAGTTTTCAAAAAAAAAAAAAAAAGTAAGTATAGCAGAGCATATTTACACATTTCACTCTTAAGAATTTAAAAATTAATTGTAATACAATGCCAAAGACCTACATTCAATTTAAAACATCAAAGACACAAGTTACATTATGAAAACTCTGACATGGCCTATTTTTACTTCAATTACTACAAAAAAAATAGATATTGATCATCAAGAATCTGAGTTACAACATCAAACATCTGCCTGTACAAATAAATTTTAATGGAGTTATACACTCTCCAGATTATCTTTTTCCATAATATATATTTCCTTCAGTTTTTAGTGAAAATTATTTTAATACTATTTTAAAGTAATATTAATGAAGTACCATGTAATATCCTTACTCCATTTTCTATTCCTATTTACTATTAAAATCATCTTCATCAAAAAAATGAATGGTTATTTCTTCATTGTCTTTGTTCCATTTCTTATGTGAAAACAACACATTTGGAGAAACTTCTAATAAAGCTGAAATTGGCAAGATTTTATTCCCAATAATGCCAAAAGTCTATCTGCTGAAGGCTAAAGAGAAATTGTTATAATTACAGTAGAATAAGAATTCAAGCAATTTTGTTATTTGTAAAAAATGAGTTTTGTCAATTAATTATTGAATATTAAATAGTACACGACTGCTTCTAACGTGTTCTAGAATTTATAAGCTGAAATATTGGTTAATATTTTTAGTCACAGAATAAATGTAGTTTTCTCTTTATGGTTGGTTTTTAATCATTAATACTAACAGAATTTAACACAACTTTAATACAAATCCTCACAACACCTCTATGAGGTAGGTATTACTTGTACTTATTTACAGGTAGGAAATCAGAAAGCCAGAGCGAGAAAAAACAATCTCAAAAATTATAGATCAAGAATTTTGGTTTTCTTATAAGGCAGACTACTTATTAGACATTAAGTTTTGATAATACACTCATAAGGACAAATACTGAAATTGTCTATTTTTTTTTCCAAGAAAAAAACTATATGTAGGATTTGAAAAGAAGAGAAAATTTAAAGCTGACCCATGGGGAAAATGCCTAGTTAGTATTTGCCTGATATACAGATGAAAAAACACATGGCATTTCCAGTTTTAAGAATGATAATCATTAAGCAAACCTACATTATTAGAATACTTTCTAAAAGCATAGTTCTATTTTGCAGATGATACAGTCATAACAAAAGGCTTTACATACAAGAACTTTAAAATTTTAGTGAGGAATCATGTCTTAAAGAAAACAAAAAACCAGCCAGGCACGGTGGTGCACGCCTGTAATCACAGCTGCTCAGGAGGCTGAGACAGGAGGATCCCAAGTTTAAAGCTAGCCTCAGCAATGGTGAGATGCTAAGCAATTCAGTGAGACCTGTCTCTAATAAAATACCAAATTGGGCTGGGGATATGGCTCAGTGGTCAAGTACCCCTGAGTTCAATCCCCTGTACAGAAAAAAAAAAAAAAACTCTCAGGGCCCAGTGTTAGGCTTATGACAGTTATTTTAAAAATGCCTGATGAATGAAAAAAGAAAAAAAAACCCAACAACAAGTCAGGCATGGCACACTCCTTAATCCCAGTGGCTTGCGAAGCTAAGTCAGGAGGATTGCAAATTCGAGGCCAGCTTTTGCAATTTTGCAAGACCTTGTCTCAAAAAAAAGGGTTGGGAATGTGGCTCAGTGGTTAAGTGCCCCTGGGTTCAATCCCTGGTACCAAAAAACAAAAACAAAAATACCCAACAACAACAAAATTACTCATGATTCAGTATAGCCACGTCTTAATCCTATATACTACATATTTCAGTCATAAAGAAAAATTACATTATGTAATTTGAAGGAAAATGGATGGAACTAGATGTCATTATGTTAAGTAAAGTCAAACTCAGAAGGTCAAGGGACTTATGTTTTCTCTCATACGCATAAACTAGAGAAGAAAAAGGAAAAGAAAGGTTGGGGCAGATCTCATGGAAGTCAAAGGGAGATCAGTAGAGGAAAAGAACTAAGGGGTGGGAGATGGTAAGGAAGTAGTGCTGGGGAGTGATACTGGCCAAATTATATTGTTATATTGTGTGCATGTATGAATATGTAACAACAAATTCCATCATTATGTACAACTCTAATGCACCAATAAAAAAAAGTGGGGAAAAAAAGATTCTAAAAAGACAAATATATGTATTATTGATAATTATGTATTAAAATAGCTACTAATTTCCTACATGGCAGAAAATATTTTAAAATAATCCTCATAGGGACTAAATTCATATGAAACATAAGCCATGAATAACAGTTTAGAATATTATTTTTAGCAGTGCTGGGGATTGAACCTAGGGCCTTGCACATGTTAGGCAAGCACTCTACCAATGAGCTATATCCCCAGGCCCTAGAATATTCTTTAAAACAGATTTCATATTCTATTTTATTTTACTGATTCTGAAACCTGGAAAAACTTAGATTCTATAAATATCCATCTAAGTTTCTATAAATTTCCACACTGATTTCTGATTTCTAAACTGAGATTTAATTTATGAGAAGTTCATAGGATTAACTGAAGGTTACATTTTAATAGGCATGTACTAATATATGTCTTGTAAGACCTAATATATACAACCTTAAAAACTGGATTACAAAAAAAGTCAAGCACTTGAGAAGGAAAATAATCCATAAATTAAAAATACCACATGAATTTTTTTTTCAGGATTGGTATAAAAATTCTGTAGGAGGAGTTGCTATTCAACAAGGATAGTGTCAACATTTTCTTGTGTGAGCTCTGACTCTAAGGCACAAGGCAAGTCCAAGTGTTCTTGTGATAAGCGAGAACTTTTCACAGGTACATCAGACCAGTTGTCACAGTATGGCTGAAATCTCTGGGCCAATGCATTACCAAACCTTTGGCATCGGTTATATCTGTAAGATTTACCTTTGTGTGTATACATGTGTTCCAGCAATTGACTCTTTCTAAGAAATTTATGACCACACATGGTACAACTGATTTTTCTTTTCCTTGAAAAAGAAAAATTACAGTTTAATTCTACTGGCTCTGTATCTTTGGAGATCAAAGATACTTGACTAATCTGCAAAGGCTCTGTGGTACCACGATTTGAGTGTTCAGGCTGCTGCTCATTCTCCTTGACAATAAAGGAACTGAGCCTGTGACATTCAAGAACCTCGCTATTTTCATTAAGTGGATGTACTTCTCCAAGATCATTACTTTCCAGAATGGAAGCAGGGACACCAAATGGAAGGGATCCAGACACATGGGTATGGAGATGTTGTCTTAAGTTACTACGGGAATCAAAACGTTCCCCACAGTAATGGCATAAATGTATTTTGACACTGTTTTCTGTAAAAGAGAGACCTGTTACCTCTGATGAGGGTGAGGGGTGGCTCTGGGGGACCACAGATTCTGGATCACATCTCTCCTGCTTGATGGACACTGGGGGTTTCTGGTGCTCCTCCAAGGCCTGGGCAGCAGGATGAACTCTCTGCTGGTCTGCAGTGCCATCATCAAGCCCAATAGCAAGAGACAGCTGCAACTGAGGGTGGTCACCCTGGACAGCAGCTCTGTTTCCATTGTTATTGGAAGGAGTTTCCTTGACCTCCAGCCCTTGTTTCACAGTTGTTTTTTGGGTTGTTGAAATCTGAATGCCATACAAGTTTGAGGACTGCACAGTCTCTGGTGAGAATACTTGATTCATTTCAGTTGCAATGTGAGAAAGGTAGTCGGCATGAAGAAATCGAATCCCTTCCTCCAAACGACTATGATCCACAATCTGTTTTGGCCCTTTCCCCGTGTACATAATATGTAACAAATAGCTGAATATGTCAGGTTGAATGTCGGTTGGTTGGATTTTTATGCATTCACTGTTGAGAGAGAAAGAGAGAGAGAGAGAGAGAGAGAGAGAGAGAACACCATGCAAAATGAAAACACAATCTAGTTGGCCTTTCAGTTAACAGCAATCTTAGTCTAAAGCAGTTTCTTCTTACAAAGTACAAATTAATTTAGCAATCTGTCTTCATAAAACACTACAACAAAAGCTTACACTTCCTTTTACACCAATTTTATGGTCTAACATTAAGCCTTCATATATTTCATCTACTGGCTAAAGTTAGGAAATGCAGACCCAATACTCTGATTAGTTGGACATTAATCAATGACTCTTAAGTGATAAATACTATACTAGATGCCAGGAGGTAGAAAAATGATGAGTAAGATAGACGTTCTGTTCTTAAGGAATTTAACAGTCTATTGAGTATATAACCAAGAGAACTGACATAGGGACTCAGATACCTGCATGCCAATGTTCACTGCAGCATTATTCAGTGTAGCCAAAAGGTGTAAACAATTGAAGTGCTCATCAAAAGATGAATAGATAAACAATATGCAGCTTTATACTTACAACAGATTATTCGGCCATATAAAGGAATAATGTTCTGATACAGACTATAACAAGCATGAACCCTAAAACCATTATGTTAAGTAATATTAGCCAGACACAAAAAGACAACTATTATATGATGCCACTTACATGAAATACCTAGAATAGGCAAATTCAAACACAGAAATTGGAAGTTACAACAAGCTGTTTAGGGTGATGAAAAAGTTTTGTAAATAGCAGCGATGATTGTACAACATTGTGAATGTAATTACTACCACTGAATTGTTTAATTAAAAATGGTTAAAATGGTGATATACATACACATAGAAGTGATATGTACCATCTCCATACACAATAAAAATATTTTAAAATTTTAAAACGTCTATTGAAATTGGTAATATTTAAAATGTAAATTGTGTTAACCTTATTTTGGCTTCCAAAATACATTAATATTCTATTCTTTAAATCTCAAATGAACATAGGTACAATTCTGGAAAACTTTAATTAAGGTAATCCTAAACCTGATTCTTAGATATGAATCTAGAATTTAGTTAACAGATGGAAATAACAGTAAAAAAGAGATCAGGAAATCCCTATAAAATTGGAAAAGAGACAACCTAAGGGAAACTGTTGAATATGAAGGGAAAATGGAAATCAGTCAATGGACTTACCTTTCGGAAGCAGAAGCTCACTGTCAATGTATTAGAATGCACTGGGTGTCAGTATGCTTGCAATACATTTCTTTAGTCCTGATATCTCAGTATTCCCTCTTCCTCTCTTGGTCTTCATTCTTTGTTCTGACCTAGCTATCCAATGCCATGGCCTGTGGCAAGTTCTTTTTTTTAATACCAGTTAAGAACTCTATTAACTGAGGGGCTTCTTTAGTTGCTCAATACAGAGCAGGTCTGCAACCTTCATAATTCCTAGGTTCAGTTTAGCATTGCACCTGGCACACAACATGTACTTTAGGGGCTGAACCAATTCATGGCTCTCAGGAGACTGAAGACAAAGTGCCACTTCTAAAGCAGTGAAAGCAATCTACTGTGACACTTAGGTCAGAGAAGAAACTCCTTAGACTGGCAGAAAAAGCTGCCTGTTACTTGTTCTACACTCCAACTTGCTCTCCCTATTGTGCCATGAATTCCAATCATTCTGATCTACTCAGAATGTCTGAATGTTCATATGTATATACATATATACACACATATACATATATGTGCATGTATGTGTATGTATATGTATGTGTGTATGTATGTGTGTGTATGTATGTATGTATGTATATGTATGTATGTATGTGTGTGTGTATATATATACGTTTTCATGCTGGTTTTCCCCCCTTCTATCTGCTACATACCTTCTTATACACCTCTCTATCTGAATAATTCCTGATCTTTCAAGATTTAGGACCTCTGTAAAGTCTCTTCACAATACGGCTGCTGAAATACTATTTTACCTTGTACACTCTTCTATGATAGACATTGTATTATTAGTAACAACAAAGCTCTTGTTTTAAGCATTTTAATCTATATTGATCTATTTAATCTCCTCAAATACCCCAGGGGGTGATCATTCTATTCTAAAACTTTACAGGCAAGACAGAAGAGAGGTATAGAGAAGTAAATTACATTGTAATGATTTGTTTTACATGCATTATCTATAGGACTATGTTTTTTTTTTTTTCCCAAGACTACAAATTTCTTGAGGGCAGGGTGTATAACTTCACTTACTGGGGTCTAGTTAAGTACCTGGCACATAGGTACTTAATATACATAACGTGCAGGCTTGGTTTTTTTGTTTTTTGTTTTTGGTATTAGGGATTGAATACAGTGGTACCCACTTAGCTACGTCTCGAGAGCTTTTTATTTCATTCAGAGACAAGGTCTCACTAAGTTGTTGAAGCTGGCCTCAAATCCTACCTCAGTCTCTTGAGTCATTGAGATTATAGGCCTGTGCCAACACATCAACAAATAATGAATATATATTTGAATGAATGAACATTTGGATACAAATGTATAATTGAGGTTGGATTCCTAAGTATTTATGTAAGGTTCTTTAAAGAAAAACAGACTGCTGAATCACTTTTAATCTAGAATGGACTAAAATTACTCTCTATTCAGAGCTTCAAATTTGAATATCTAAATTGGGTGCAGTGGTGCACGCCTGTAATCCCAGTGACTTGGAAGGGTGAGGCAAGGTGATGCAAGTTTGAGGCCAGTCTCAGCATTTATCAAGGCCCTAAGCAATTTGGTGAGACCACTTCTCAAAAAAATAAATAAAAAACCACTAGGATGAGGCTTAGTGGTAAAGCACTTCTGGGTTCAATCCCCAGTATCCCTCAATCCCGTAATCTGAATATCTAAATTTGTCTTGTATATAAATTCAAAAAACACAAAGGAAGTCTTTGAAAAAATATTTTAAACAAAAGACCTTTGAATTGTAATATGGAGTTCATGGTAGGTAGAATTATGACACCAAAATCTTGCTATGAAAGTATCATAAAATAGAAATCAACAACTTAATGATTAAGAGCAAAGACCTGAGCAGGGCTTATGGCTCAGTGGTACAGTGCTTGCCTAGCACATGTGAGGCACTGGGTTCGATCCTCAGCACCACATAAAAAAATAAGTTAAATAAGTTATTATATCCGTCTATAACTAAAAATATTTTTAAAAAAGAGAGCATAGACCTTTAGTTTCAGATAGATCTGCACCTGAGTCTAACATATTAGCTATATAATCCTGGCTGAGCAACTCGATCTTACCAACTCAGTTTGTTTTTTTTCTCTAATATAGGGGTAACTGTAGAATTATGTTATAAGATTTAGCACTTCAATATGGGATAAGCCTTCAATACATTTAAGTTATAATTTCATTCTAACCTTCCACCACAGATCTATTACATATTGAGTTTAATTACTGATATATAAGACAATTATAAAATTGCTTAATATATTTGAATGAATATTTAGATAAAAATGTATAATTGAGTATAACGATAGTATACTGATAAAATGATAGATAATACATGATATGATGATCCAGTACCAAGAAAAAGGGGGTCTCACTATAATGATAGCACACAAAATGATAGTATAAGACATACTTTTTTCAATATTGTAATGTGAGAAATATACATAATCTTCTTCTAATATACAAAAACACATCCTTACCTTGTTTGGTGAATAAATATCATCTTGAAATAGTTAGAAAAAGCAGCAAGCACTGCTCTATGGGCTTTGAAGTAAACATCTCCAATAGCAACTGTGCAATCACATAGAAAACCAAATTCTCGCTGCATGTTCAGCTGCTGCAGAAGGACAAGGCTATGGCTAGCAGTATCCATTGTGGCTCTGAGAAAAAGAGCAATATAAAAATATATGTTTGTATGTGTGTGTGTGTGTGTGTATATATATATGTTATAAAAACTGTTTACAGTTGACACAAACCTACAGAGCAGCAAGGATACCTAAATATAAATGAAATCATAGATTTCCAATCCTGTTAATTTCACCCCAAACCTTGCTAATATTAATTTCCTCCATTATGATAACTGATATAAACTCTGTTGAACAGTAAACAAGGCCCTTGATCACCTTGTAAGACGGTAGCTTGATATGAATGACGCATGAGCAAAAGGAAGTTCTGTTCTTTTCTATCTATGCAACTATAATGTTTCTAATGCTCAGTTTCCTCAAAGGAAAAATGGAAATGAGATACTTATCCCTGCCTCAGAGTTAAATGAGCTAACTTACATGAAAATCATGTTGCAATAGATACTGCTATTCAAATGTTAGCTATAAATGTGAATAACATAAGGAATACTGTCTGGGGTAGAGCTGCCATTGTTCCTTATGGATCCTCTGGCACTCAGGGGACATAGCTGCCCAACTATTCTAAAATGTTTGTGGGGAATGATCAGTAACACTAAGTTTAGGAGCCCTTAAAGATGTCAGGCCACATCCCCTGTTTTACATGGGAGCCCAGGAGCCCCATGAGAAAGAAACTAACTCCTGATCTCTTCTCAACTGGACTCCCAACAGATAAGCATATATGCCTGAAGGTAAAAAAAAGGCAGGGATGGATGTCAGGTACAGAAGCTCATGCCTATAATTCCAGAAATTCAGATGGCTGAGGCAGAAGGATGGCAAGTTTTCGGTCTACCTCAGGAACTTAGGCACTAAGAAACTTAGCAAAACCCATGTCAAAAGAAGGGTTAGTGGGGCTGGGGTTGTGGCTCAGTGATAGCACACTTGTCTGGCATGTGTGAGGCACTGGGTTCGATCCTCAGCACCACATAAAAATAAATAAATAAAGGTATTGTGTCCATCTATAACTAAAAAAAATAAAAGGGCTGGGGATGTAACTCAGTGGTAAAGAGGAGAAGCAGGAGGAGGAAGAGAAGAAGGAGGAAGAAGGAGGAGGAGGAAGAAGAAGAAAAGAAAGGCAGGATAAGACAAATGAGTCTCAAGGGACAAAGTCCTACATAAGGAAGAAATTGTAAGAAAAATTCTGGCCAAGAGGCCTACTGTGAGCATAAGGATATTCAGGCGTGCCATCATTCTAGGCACGTGGAAGGATATTCTTCACCACCCTCTCTGTTCTAGCTGTGCAAAGTGTTCTGGTACTTATAAAGGGCATCACCAGGTGACTGAGAGAACACCCTTTGAAAGAGCAGATCCTGAAAAAGAGAATGAAGTTTCCTCACTAGCCAGATAGATCAAGGTCAAAGGAGGTCAATGGTGGAGGTCTGGATTAGCTGTCTGGGGACTGGCAATAGTTTGAGCAGTAGACAGCTGATAATCAATAATATAATAAAAATAGCTGATATTTTACCATGCTTTCTATGTGTTAGGCACCTTCCACTCATTTAATTCTTAATACAACTCTAAAAGAAATAATACTAAATGCCTCCTACAGATTAAAAAAAAAAAAAAATCAACAGACTTGAATCACTTATCCAAGTGCTAGTAAATGCTAGTAAATGGCAGAGCAGAAGATTCAAACCCAAACTCTAGAGTCCAAATTTCCTTCCTCCCCACCTTCCAGAGTGAATATGACTTACAAACTGGAAGAGCCAAGAAAACACAAGGATCGCACATAAAAACACCCCTATGAAGCCTTGGGAGTATTCGGAAAGAGGAATCAGAGAGAAAATCGAATTTTTTGCTGGCTAAGCAGATGTGATACAGCAAAATTAATGCTTATTCTTATTAGTAAAATAAAATCTAGCATAGTGTAAAATGTATACAGAAGACTATTTGTATAAAAGGAATGGATGGTAATTTTATTTATTTTTGTGGGGAGGGGTACAAGGGGTTGAACTCAGGGGCACTCAACCACGGAGCCACATCCCCAGCCCTTTTTTGTATTTTATTTAGAGACAGGGTCTCATTGAGTTGCTTCGCACCTTGCTGTTGCTGAAGCTTGCTTTGAACTAGTGATCCTCCTGCCTTAGCCTCACCAGCTGCTGGTTATTTGGAAAAGTGGGAGAAAGATTTATTTATACACAAGTTTGGACTCCAGAAATTTGAGCTCTAGAGATTGGGTTTGAATCCTCTGACACTTACTAGCATTATGGCCTTGTGTAAATGACTTACTTAACTCCGTATTGATTCAGCTTTTTATCTGTAAGAGGATTTAATATTTTTTCTTTTATACATGTCTACTACACATCTCTGGGAAGATTCCAATAAACTAGTAAAATGTTTACTTCTGGGAGAGAAACTAAGGAGTAGGGGAAGTCAAGGATGGATAGGGAACTATAAGATCTGAACTTAAAATAATATATTTCAGATGGACAAGTAGATACAGAGGGAAAAAAACTACCCACCTACTGCAAAACACACAAAATAAACATCACGGGGGCACCGGGGTTGTGGCTCAGCGGTATAGCGCATGCCTAGCACGTGCGAGGCCCTGGATTCGATCTTCAGCACCACATAAAAATAAATAAAATAAAGATATTGTGTCCAACTACAACTAAAAATTAAATATTAAAAAAATTAATAAATAAACTAAATATCACAAGCACAGTAGATACTCCTTGGCATCTCTCCCTCTGTCCCCCCATCTTCCTTGCCTCTAAAGATAACCATGATCTTGAACTTGGTGTTTACAGCTCTCTTGCACATTTCCACTCTAAGGGTATATATTCTTCAACAAGGTATAGTGTTGCTTTGCAAGTCTTAAAATTTTATATAAATAATATTGTTCTTTAGGAATACTGTAACTTGATTCTTTTGACTCCACATTCATTCATTACTTTTGGTGTGTGGAGGGTGGTTACTTAGTATTTAAGGGGCAGTTTACCACTGAGCTATATACCCAACCCTTTTTATTTTGAGACAGGGTCTCATAACGTTGCTTAGGGCATTGCTCAATTGCTGAAACTGGACTCAAATTTGTGATCCTCATGTCTCAGTCTCCCAGATTGTTGAGATTATAGGTGTGTGACACCAGGCATTACTTTTAAACCCTATTTATTCAAACATGTGCCCATTTCTCCCCCAATTAAAATAAAACCTCTTAACCCTTGCCATTTCTTTTTCTTTCTTTCTTTCTCTCTCTCTCTTTTTTTTTTTTTTTGGTGGTGCTGGGGATTGAACCCAGGGCCTTATTCATGAAAGGCAAGCATTCTACCAACTAAGCTATACCCCCAGCCCGCATCTCATTTTTAAAACACCTTAAGCATCAACAAGGTAACAGAAAATACAGAAGTTTAACTCAATCCTCTAAAATATAAACAAAAATTTAAATTGTAGGTACTGTTCCAAGAAGTTATTTCACCAAAAACCACTACTTGTATTTCCCACATTTTCCCAATTTCAAAACACCATCAGGGAGATTTAAAAAAATAAACAAATAAAAATCTTTATTAGAGCCGGGCACGGTAGCTCACTCCTGTAATCCTAGCAGCACGGGAGGATCCAGAGTTCAAAGCCAGCCTCAGCAACCATGAGGCACTAAGCAACTCAGTGAGACCCTGTCTAAATAAAATACAAAATTGGGCTGGAGATGTGACTCAATCCCTAGTACTGCCCCCACAAAAAAACACTATTAGAAATTTTATTATGTGAAAATCATTGAAATGTCTCAAATTGAAATACCTTAAGCCAGCCTTACAAACTGCTTAAAAAAAAAAGCCTCAGATCCTAAACATTTTCATCAGTTCTTCCTCTCTCTCTCTCTCTCTATATATATATATATGTATATATATATAAAATGCATTAATGTAATGAACTATTGAACCATATGGAAATGAGGAATACTACACTAAAAAGCCGCACATACAAATATCTTGTGTTTAATAGTCCGAGTAACATTTACTCATTACTCTTAATTTACTCAACAAATACTCTTGAAGAAAAGCCTAATAGAGAAAAAATATTTGAAAGCATGTACTTTTCAAGACCTGGAGACAAAAAAAAAAAAAAAAAACGTTAAGTGGTGCCATCAGAACAGTTCAGAAAACATGCTATGAACATGCTATGAGGGGGAGATAAGTACAGGTAACTTAATGGAAAACAAGGCACGAGAACTGGTCTTACATAAATAGGGAAAATAATGATGATGATGATGATAATTATAATGATAAAAATTACTGGGAAGGCTGAACATAGTGGCACATGCCTCTAATCCCAGTGACTCAGGAGGCTGACTCAGGAGGATCACAAGTTCAGGGTCAGGCTTCGACCACTCAGGGAAGCCCTAAGCAACTTAAGGAGAACCTGCATCAAAATAAAAGATAAAAAGGGCTGAGGACATAGCTTAGTGATAAAGCACACTGGGTTCAATCCCCAGTACCAAAAAAGAAAAAAAGAATACTGAGAGGTATATGAATAATTATATAACAGAAGAATTCAGTTTGGCATAGAACAAACAAAAGGAAATAAGAAAGATGGGGTCAGTTCACAGAGGAGACTGAATATAAGTTACCCCAGTTGTGTTTGCAATAAGCTAAGATGTTTGAGTGAGAACAGCATGATCAGTTACTTATTCTGCAAGAAGAATAGCACAGTAGTGAAAGCTTAGATTCTAGAAAGCCAGTTTAAAACTCCAGCTTGGCTAACTTACTAAACTGTGATTTTTAACAACATACTCAGCACTCTGGGTCTCAGTTTTCACTCATAAATACAGATGACAGGATTTATTTCACAGGTGTTATATTAATTTTTTAATTTAAAAAAATTTGTTGTAGATGGACATAATTCTATCTATTTATTTATTTATTTATTTATTTGTGGTGCTGAGGATCAAACCCAGTGCCTCATGTGTGCCAGGCAAGCTGAGCCACAACCCCAGCCCACTCAGTGAGATTTTAAGATTTCAGATACTGTATTTTCAGGTCTCACATTTTCATTTCATTCCTTTTTTGGAAGTTTCTTATTTCTCTGCTGAGATTTCCTATTTTTTACAACCTTACTTATCATATCCTTAACCATGGTTATAATATCCGTTTTAAATCTTCTCTGCAATCTAGCTTTGGGTTGCTGTGGGGGTCCATTGATTAGGGTGATGGTTCCCTGTCGTTTTCTTTCCCATGTGTAGTCATTTTAGATCATATGCTAAAAATTGTGATTAATACAAGAGATTCGCAGAATCTGTCACATTCCTCAAAGAGTGCTACTTTTGTAGACAATTAACTTGGGTTGGAACTAAACTCCATGTGTGGCCTCCCCAACGTTGGGCAACAGTTGAAAATACCTGTTCAGATTTTTTAGCCTTATGTGTGCTGTTTGGAAGGTATTCTATACATGTGCATATCAGGAATGGGCAAGAGATTCAACCCTGAATCAGCAAAGTATATATACACAGCAAGTATATATACAGCAAGTTTATATTCAGCATTTATGATTCCACCATCCCAATATCCTCTCTAGGATTTCTCCTTCACTTTCCAGATACACCGACATTCTGAACTCTGGCCTCTTCCTTAAGAAAGAGTACAGGTTTGTTACCCCAGTTTTAGCCCTTTTGTCACCAACTGGAGCCTACCCTCAGGCTAAAACTCATTAAAGTGTAAACTTAACCACTGGTATTTCCCTCTTCCAGTTGCAAATTTTACCCCTGTTTTTGTAACTATTAAATGTCATCTGGTAATTAAAAAAAAGGTTCCCCTCATTTTTTTAGTTTTTAATATGCAGAACTGTCCCAACAGGAACAAATTAGCCATTAGTCTTTATCAGCTGCTCTAAAAATTCTGATCTCAATGTATATTTACACACTTAAAAAAAAAGGGACTAATGGTTATGAAGATATTATTTATATGGATAATATTTATCCATATTTACCATGTTAGAAATTAAAAGTACAGGGGCTAGAGTTGTAGTTCAATGGTAGAGCGTTTGCCTCACACGTGTGAGGCACTGAGTTTGATCCTCAGCACCACATAAAAATAAATAAATAAAATAAAGATATTGTGTCCACCTACAACTTAAAAAAAATAAGAAATTAAAAGTACAAAATGTTTAAATGAGCTGGGTACAGTGGAGCATACCTGTAATCCCAATGGCTCAGGAGGCTGAGGCAGGAGGATTGCAAGTTTAAAGCCAGCCTCAGCTACTTAGCGAGGAACTTAGTAACTCAGCAAGACCCCATCTCTAAATAAAATACAAAAAAGGGCTGGGGATGTGGTTCACTGGTTGAGCACGCCTGGGTTTAATTCTCAGTACCAAAAAAAAAAAAAAAAATACAGCTGGAGCTGGGTCCAATGGCACATGCCTATAATTCCACTGACTTGGGAGACTGAGGCAGGAGGATCACAAGTTCAATGCCAGCCTCAGCAACTTCATGATGACCTAAGCAACTTATTGGCTTCTGCATTCAATGGGTTGCTGTGTGTTGTTTTGGTTCAAGTATACTGAAAATCTTGCCAAAGGAAGATACTTGTAGATCCAATGAAAGGGTTTCAGAATCACCAAGGGTCTTTTGGACTACACTTCGAGAACTACTAACCTACACTTTTTTTTTTTTTTTAATTCCATGAGGTACTAGAACAGGTATTATCAGCTCCAATTTTTAACTGAGAAACTTTAAAATCAGAAAAGGCAGGAAAGGTACACAAAGTCAGAAAACTAGCTGTTAAGTAAGGCTAATGGTAGTTCAAGTTCTGACTTTTTAAATCCAGTGCCTTTTCTCCAAACCCCCATCTAGAACTTTAAAACATTTAGATTGATGGCAGATTTTTCCATTATGTTGAAATATAATTGCAAACAGAGGTAAATTTTCCAAGTTTATAAAATGAAATAAATTCAGAACTGTTAAAAAGATACACACACACACACATACACATATACATACATACACACATACACATATACATACATATACCTTACACACATAACAGGTTCATACAAGCTTGCTTGCATAATAAAAGACATTTAATATTTTAAGGAAGCATATTTTATATCTAGTCAACAGTGCCAATCCACTGCAAAGTTATTACAATATTTTCTAATACACCCTTCGATGTACTCTACCACTGATTTATACTCTAGCCCTAGCTGAGTTTTGTTTTTTTCCATTTTGTATTGGAGATTGCATGCTGAGCAAGAACTCTACCCGAGCCCTTTTTTAAGTTTTTCTTTTGAGACAGGGCCTTATGAAATTCCTAGGCTGATTTTCAATTTTCAACCCTCCTGCCTCAGCCTCCCAAATAGCTGGAACTACAGACATGCACACCATGCATGATCCTAGTTAGGCATTTTTTATTTTTAATAATATTTTTTGGTTGCTGATAGACTTTTATTTCATTTATTTGTATGTGGTACTGAGAATCAAACCCAGTGCCTCACACATGCCAGGCAAGTGCATTACTGCTGAGCCCCAGCCCCAGCCTTTTTATATAGACTTTGTTCATCATTTCTTTGTCATCCATTTTACTTTCTGATATGCAAAATAATCAGTTTCCCAAGCAAATAGAAAATCTTAGAAGCTGCATTTAAGAATTTTTGGTGGAAGTTTTAAGATGGCAGAAAGGATGCAAAAAAGTTATCCTTTTATTATATTTGTAAATACTAGAAACAATTAGAGGTCTCATTTTAAAGCTTTATATGCTGGACAAAGCAGCCCATGCCTGTAATACCAGCGATTTGTTAAGGCAGGGGAACGCAAATTGGAGGCCAGCCTTAGCAACTTAGCAAGACCCTCTCTCAAGATAAAAAGTAAAAAGGGATGGGGATGTAGCTCAACAGTAAAGTGCTCCTTGGTTCAGTCTCCAGTACTGCAAAAAAATAAATAAATCAAGCTTTGTTATCAAAGTAATAAAATAACAGGATTAACATGATATTTAAGAGACTATAAAAACTTTATTTAGTTTCTAAACTGTAGTTAAATCAGGATTAGTTCAAACTAAGTAAGATAAGGAAGTTTAATACCATATGTTTGTTTAATTAAAAGTTAACTTGAGGGCTGAGGTTGTGGCTCAATGGTATAGCGTTTGCCTAGCATGTATGAGGCACTGGACTGTATCCTTAGCACCATATAAAAATAAATAAATAAAGGCATTGTGTCCATCTATAACATATATATATATATATATATATATATATATATATATATATTAAAGTTGGCTTGATGTTAATTTTTTTCAATTTAGAAAAATATATTTTATTAGTTAGACTGCAGTCTCATCTCTATAGTAGCCAGAATGAGATCCCAGACCATACAACTCCTATTTCTCCAGGCCGTACAATCCTTAATAAAAAAGGAAAAAAGGATTAGGACATCTGTTTCTGAAAGAAAATAGTCTTACTTCTCCTGTAGGTCTCTATCACTGAGACTTTACCATTAGCATTAAGACAAGAAGACAGAAAGTTGGCAGAGAAATGTTTGCAGTTTTTTTGAGCTCCTTACTTATTGCTATAAATACAAATGTAAAAACAAAATATTCCAAGTGCTACGTGACAAAATACTTTCTACAATGATTTTAACTTTTTAATAGAACTTTTAAGATGATTGCAGAGGTATGACATTTGATTACCCAGAAAAATCAAAGAATAGGGCTGGGGGTGTGGCTCAGTGGTATACTGCTTGTTTAACACCCACAAGGCCATGTTCAATCCCCAGCACTGAACAAAAGAAAAGGTATGGAAATTAGAAATTATTTTATCCTGAAAAAATGGTTGTTATCACTAACTATAAAATTTTCTATGTAAAGTTCACTGATGCCAGAGACCCACCCCAGGCCACCCAAACAATTCCTGGGGGTGAGGCATAGGTCCTTTCTTTTAAAAGAAGCTCCCAGGAATCTTTCATATGACACCACAATTAACAACTATTGCCTTGGAAGAGCACAGAACCAAGGAAGTACTTCATACTCTAAAATTACATGTTATTTAGGAGACTAACAAAATCTTATTTACTTTCTAGATTATAGTAACTCTGGATTAATTCAAACTAAGTAAAATGGAACAATTTTATACTAGTTATTTATAAGTAGCAATCTTACGTTTAAAGTATGGGAATGATATTGTGTATATTAAATGAACCATAATTCCAGTTGCAACTTTTTAAAAAAATTGGCCAAAATAAGAAACAAAAGGCTCTAAAACTAGTAGGGTGATTAGGGATGGGAAAGAGGAAGAATACAGTATTTTCTGATATCTTTAAAAAAAAAAAAAGTATTTAGAAAACCAGGCCTGGTGCACACAGAGCCTTGGGAGGCTGAAGCAGGAAGATTCAAGTTTGACATTAGCCTCAGCAATTCAGCAAGACCCTGCCCCAAAACAAAAAACAAAAAGGGTTGGGGATGTAGCTTTCCCATATCAAGAAGGGGGGAGGGGGAAAAACACTAGAAATTTCTCATATTCCGTTATATTTACTTTCATAATATCTAAAAATGATACAGAAATTTCAAATCTGAAAATGTTTGACGAAATTCTGCATAAATTCTTGATACTGGCTTATGAAATCCACAGAGAATGTTAAAGAGGAGAAACAGACATTGTTGATGATAAAGAAAGAGCAGTTATTCTCTAGAAACCTTTAACAGAATGGGCAAATGTCAGTTTGGGGCCTCCTGCCAGTTGGCAGACACAGCCAGGCTTCTCCACCTCTAACCCCCATCTAAACAACATTGTGGGATGCCTGATAAGCCACAGCATTAGGCCAACAACAATGCTAACAGCAGTGAGTACAAACTGCTAATGGACCTTTACAAAAAAAAACAATAATAATAATAAGAACCCGGTGAAGAAAAAGAGTCTTTTTAGTCCATTAAAAAGAAAAGGGGGGGAAAAAAACATAAAAACTGAATTTCTGACAGGGAAAAAAAAAAAGTTCCTCAAAGAATCAGAGAAAGTTGAAAAGGACAATGCTAGTATAGACCTGGAATACAGTACAGACAAGAGTGATTATAACTTCTGAATATAAGTTCCATGAACACATAATCCACATAACCATGAAATTCTTTGCTACTATTGCCTAGAGTTTTCCAGAAGAAATAAAACATCCATGTATAATGGATTTGTAACTAGGGAAAAACTGAATTAGAAAAATTTCAAAAATAACTGACTTAACACTATAAACACTTTTCCTCCAAATAAGACCAAGAAAAAAATGAAATTCCTATTAAAAAAGGAAAGCAGAATGTAAGTAAAATCAATTAATAATCCTGAAACTGCTTGCTTCTAACACCACTTCTTCCTCCACTCTCCCTAAGCAGGTTTTTTTTTTTTTTTAAGAGAGAGAGAGAGAGAGAATTTTATTTATTTTTTAGTTTTTCGGCAGACACAACATCTTTGTTTGTATGTGGTGCTGAGGATCGAACCTGGGCCGCACGCATGCCAGGCTAGTGCACTACCGCTTGAGCCACATCCCCAGCCCCCCAAGCAGGTTTAAGAAGCAACATCCTTCCTTTTCTAGGAAGAATAAATACTATCCAGATTACTTCCCACAGTTACTATTACTATACTACTATATGTAAGGCTGTATGTTAGTGCTCCCCAGTCTCTCTCTTAACCCTGTGACTAATGTTTATTATTTTCATTTCCATTTTAGAGATGAGGAAAAAATTTAAACTTAGGATACATAACTAGCAAGTAGTATAACATGGAGATCAAAAAAGGCAGGTCTTGGGCTGGGGTTGAGGTTCAGTGGTAAAGCGCTTGCTTAGCATGTGTGAAGCACTGGGTTCCATCCTCATAAAAAAAAAAGTTAAAAAACAAAACAAAACAAACAAACAAACAAAACAACTAGCAGGTCTCACTCCATAGCCTATACTGGTTACTATAAACTGGAGCAGTAGTTTTGTTAGATCTCTCCTCTCAAAGGACTGATATTCACATGCTCTGTGAATAAAACAGAAAGGGAGCACAGAAGTACTTTATAATTTATCTAGATAAGAGCACCTGCACTGCTTTTTAAAAACAAGATGGGGGGGAGGAATCTGCAGTCATTTAAGACCCCAACTCTTTTCTGGTCTGTTATTACTAAGATGGACAAGTTGGTCAAGCACCACCTACGGACCATAGTAAATAAATCACTTTGGTTCAGTGGTAGGGAGGGCATTATGCAATATTTCCCAGCATAGCCCTGACCAGGATTATTTTACGACCAAGACACTTGGGCCCCTCCTCCCCAGCTAGACAGCCTGGCTCCTTTGCATTCCCCTCAGGAGATAGGGTGGAAGCACATAACTCCACTTTCTGAGGCATAGAGGGCAGCTGAAAGTCCTGCTTGGCCTCTATGGGCAACCACAGGCGCCAATAAATCAGCCACAGGCGATTCTCTCATCCCCTTCCTGGCTTGAATTGGGAGCAACATATAATGCAAAAGAGTACAGACTAGACTTGGAAGATAAGGGATCTAGGTTGAAATTCCTCCGTAAATGACTTTATCATCATAGGTAAATCTCTCTGAGCCCATTTCCTCAGAGTTTTAACACATTTATAACATGGAGACAGTATTTTCTTCTTCTTGGGAAGAATTCAGAATTCATCTTTGAAAGCAGCTGGTGTGGGACCTGACCCACTAAATGTACTCAATAAACCTAACTTGAGCAGGATCCATCTCAGCTATATCCAAAAAAAGACATTCAGGATAGGACTGGGCAAAAAGATATAGCAGGTAAGGTGGGGTCCCTTCCAACTTTCTTGTTAACCATCCCTTGATGTTTTATTGCCTCTTGGTTTCATACCAGTCATCAGAACTAACTTATTTCATGTCATTAGTATTCTGTCCCATAATGGATTCATAGTTTATCCTTAACTAACACATTCAGACTCCTAGAGGCTTTGATGCCCAAACCTAAAAACCAACCCATGCCACAAGGTTGTAGTTCTTGCAGAGAATAGAGCTAAAGGGTTTTGTTGTTGTTTGGTTTTGGTGAGAGGTATTGGGAGGGAGAATGGGCTTTTGGCCCCAAAGCACATCACCTGCTGCCTAACCCGCCTAGAAACGGTGCTATCTCCCTACTGCAGAGCCATCACATACTGGCCAAGACTGATTTCTTAATAAACCTGAGAAATCCTACAAGCCAAGTGTAATCTCCTTTGGTTGATACATACAGAGCAGGTTAAACTGGCACAGCAGTCCTGGCATGGTGGAGGATGCAATGTCCGAATGTCTGTAACTATGAACTCCAGCTGAGAGATGGAGGCCCTAGATCAAGCAGATCGAGAAACACCATGCCCTTTAGGCTTGGTGTCCTTGTAAATATCTGGTTTTTGTTTTCTTATTTTGCTGTACTGGGGATGGAACCCAGAGCCTCGTGCATGGTAGACAAGCGCTCTACTACTGAAGCCCTGAACTGAGTTTTATGTAAGGCTTCTCAGCTCAAACGTTTGAGATTATGAAATGTCCTTCACATACTTGACAGAATCCTGAGTGAATCAACAGTTCTGCCAAAAGGACTTGAGTCTAAAGAGAAAGAATACCAAATTTAACCCCTTGCAGGGAAATACAAAGGTTAACTTATAAAACACGTTAGCTACTGCCAGGTTCTAGGTACAGCGCTGCTCGCTGCCCAGGAATTGATTAGCGCTTGATTTCTCCAAGTAAGTGCTAGGGAGACGCTGATAAGATGGGGCCAACTTCAAAGAGAAAAACTGAATTTGCTTAGAATGACGTAAACATTTTAAAGAGAGAGAGAGAGAGAGAAATTACTGGGATTAGGGACCTAGCTTTCTGCCCTTGAAACTGGGTACTCACAAACTGGGATGGGGAGGAGATATTGGCCGCTGCATCCGCGCAGCTGCACCTGCAGACCCTCCCACTTGTAAGATGGGTGGGCCCAGTTGCGGGGGGCGGGGGGGGCAGACGCGTCCTGAGTATCGGGGCTTCAGGCGCGGGGTCGCACCCAGGCCCTCAGCAGGGAGGGTTCCAGGCCTGCGCGGTGCGACCGCGCGCCACACCCGCCTGCGTCAGGCCCCAGCCGTGGCACCAAAGGGCAGCTCTGGTCATCCACCCAGCGCTCATTCAAGGTTGCCATTTTCCTCCTGCGCCCTGAATGACATCTCAAACAGATCAAAAACACCCCTCTCCCCAGCTACNTGCGGGAAGCCGGAGCAAGGCGGAGGCGCTGGGAGGAACTGGAGACCGGCGGCTGCTGGGCCGCCTGCTCTACGTCGGCGCTCCAGGTCCCGAGCGTGCGGCCTCCCTGGGTGGGAGGCGAAGCCCGGGTGGAGAGTAGTTACCAAATAGTTATCATCTTTTCCCTTTCTTTCTCTGCCTTTATTTTATTTTTTTAAGGGGGGAGGGGAGGTGTAGACGGGAGGCGGGAGGACCCGGTTGATTGACGGGCCCAGGGCCCGCTTCTCTCAACTTACAGCTGCGGCTCCTCGGCGGGTGGGAGGGGAAGTGTCCCGGAGCCCGAGGCCGCAGACTTGGGCGCGCTCCGAGGGAGGAGGCATAAGAGCCTTGCAAATTCTCCTACGCGCCTTCCCACCCACTCTCGCCGGCACACACGCTTTTTTGTTCAGTAAAAAGTGGTAGGTCTGGGTATCGGGAATTTTCAGTGGGAAAGATCTTCTGTTTCTTGGGAAGAAAGTGCTTTCGCCTCCAGTGGTGGCCGCTTACTAGAAGTTCGGTTAGTTTCGGTGAATGTGTTGTTGGCTGTAGATCCGGAGTTGTTACCACTGGAGTGTGTAGGCATGGGTCTGACTGAGCTCCGCTCCGTCTCCCTTTCCACCTAAGCAACGCGTCCACATGATCTGAACGGTTGACAAGACGTTTTCCTAGTTGGGCGCGTCTGGAAGAGGTTGATAAAAGTCGTTGTTTTCAGTGCTTTAAGGCATTTGTTTGTCGTGATAATGTTCCTAAGTCGAGTTTCAGCGTACATGCAGTTTCAGGTACATGCAGATTCTGCGTTGGCCAAAGTGTATTTTCATACCGTGTTACGACGGGAACAATTTTCCCATTGATACTCGAACCCAAAGGAGCGGTCCGAGGCTTTTTGAGGCAACTTAGAATCAATTTCTTGAGTGAAGGTCGAGGCACTCTAAGGCAAATTTGTTGAAGGTTGCAATATGACAACTTCAAAGCACTCATGATTTGCTTTGAAACGAAGAAATTAGATTCTGTGGAATCTTATTGGTAAAATTGGACATGATGTGGAGAAACGGGAGATTTGTAGATACAGGAAGATGAAGCCTGACTGATGGCAAGCCATCATTTGCTCAGAATTAAAACTTTTATTTTGAATCACTTGCTAAGTATCTAAGTCTCAGTAAAACTGAATAGCTTTGAGAGCCAGATGGGGCATCCTCCTCTTACACAGAAGAAACTGAAGCATAGTGGAGGTGAAATGCTTTTCTCCAAAGGTTAATAAACAGAAAATCTACAGGAAGTCTTCAGTTAACACACTGATTTTTATAGCAGGATTTCTTCATTAAGACCAAATTTTCCTGCTATTCAGTAACTCAGGCCCCGCAGTCTATTTCTTTCCACCTCTAACATGATGGCTACTCTTTAGGTGTTTTTTTGAGGGGTGAGGAGGCTAGTGCATCATTGTCAGAGAAGAGAAACCATGTTTTAACCAGGACTATAGCGGGGCATGAGCACAGTCACAGCCATTTGCTATTGACCTTGTGTTTTGATTTCACTTTAACACTGCTTATTTTTGTACTGCTTCCTCATTCTCCTCTTTTGCCAGGCTATGGGGAAGATAGTGGACCTTTTTCAAAGTGTCTCCATGTTGTTTGCAGCACCATTTCTCTCTTTAAATGTGCAGGAGAAAAGAAGTGCCTGCTTTCAGGCCTGTCCTTCTCTGGCCAGGAAAGACATTAAGTCTTCACTGTTGACCTTCTGGCCCAAAGGGGAAAAAACCATTTGGGACAGAAATTCAGAAATTTTTCCTTAGCTTTTTACTTTTTATGCTACAGTCTTTCCCCCAAATCAAGGTATATTTGAGAAACATCTCCTTGAGAGGTCATTTTGGTCTCTATCAGATGTTTTCTCTTGATATTTTCTTCTTGTGCCAGTACCTTTTATGATAGGTTGCTTTGTAATTTTTCTTATATTCTAATGTGAACCAAGTCAAGTGTTATTCATGTCTATTTTTTCCTCAAAATGGAAATATTTTTTTAAAATTATAAAATACATACTCTTTGTAAACATTTGATCTATGCTGAAATACATAAAATAAAAAAATGAAAGTCATTCTGACTCCCACTCCTCAGAGATAATCTCCAGGAACAGTCAATTCCTTGTTTTAAAAAGGAAAGAAGGCAATATTTGATCACAGCTGTGCTGCTGCATGTGCCTTACCCTGCCTAGGGATGGCCTGTCATGATTCATGGGCTCATGTTCCCTGTTCACTGCTTGAGTTGGTGAGAATTGCCAGGTAGGGAAAAAGGGAGTGTTTTGAATTGAGCTGATTTTAAATTCTATGATGGAGTAGCAGACATGAGAGTTTAGACTTATCAGAGTTGCTGTCTTCGCTTTGTTCTCCTGAAGTGTACCTTGGTGGGTGGGTTCTCACACTTTTTTTTTTTAAATTTTATCTAGTCTCTGGTGGATTGTTTTATCCAAGCCAAATGCATTAAAACAAGACAAACCCCTCACATGTAGAAAATTTCCTTATTTATAGTTGGGTGTGAGTGGGTGTAATTGGGATAAAGACCACTCCCAATGTATCCCTGTGCTGATGTGGATGATGGAGGTTAAAATAATAAATAATAATAAAATGTGAAAATTAAAGAAATAGTTGCCGAAAATTTCTGTTGTGTATGTAAGATGGATTTTTTTTTTTTTTCTTTTTTAGAAATAACTGAAGAAGGTCCATCCCCACTTTAAAATCCTAGTGTTTGGGGAGGACATTCTATAGTGGGCAGCAAGAATCTGGTTAGGGAAAAGGCAGGGCATTCTGCCTGCCTGTAAGATGGAGCAGTATGAGAATGATGCGAGCTTTTAGATTTGTAAAAAAGGGAGATTCTGGGAAGCTTAGAATGTTCCAAAAGAGCAGTGTGGTTGATAGTCATGTCCAGAAAGTATTGGTTGGCTTACAGAAACTGTAACTTAGAACTTTTACTTACAAGACAAGCAGTTTGGGGTAAATCAACCACAGGACTTGTTTCTTCATTCACAAAATGAGGATAATAAAAATACCTATCTTGGGGGCTGGGGTTGTAACTCAGTGGTAGAGCATTTGCCTGGCATGTGTGAGGCACTGGGTTTGATACTCAGCACCACATAAAAATAAATAAGTAGGGGCTGTAGCTCAGTGGTAGAGTTCTTGCCTAGCATGTGTGGGATACTAGGTTCAATCCTCAGCACCACAACATAAAAATAAACAAAGGCATGCTGTCCAACTACCAAAAAAATAATTAATTAATTAATTAAAAATAAATAAGTAAAATAGAGGTATTGTGTCCATCTACAACTAAAAAATATTTTTTATAAAAACCCTATCTTGGGTAATTGTGAGAATTAGTTGTATAATGCATGAAAAATGATCTGTAAATTGTCAGCCATGTGACAAAGCAAAAAGTTGGTAAGCAAAATAAAACTTAACCTACTTCAACAATTATTCATCCAAAAACCATCAAATATCAACTAAATGTCAGGCAACTGGAGGCTCAGAGGTTACAGTAATGACTAAGTGTTCTAAACCTTACAATAAAGCAGAGGAACTAAATAATTATAATACCTACCTTAAGCGCAGTGATAGATGTAGCATCCAGTTTAGATGATAAATTTTTGGCCACCTTGTGGTTGTATGTATACAGAGTTTGGGAAGCATAGAAGAGAGTGCTCTGCCTCTTCCTGGGATCAGAAAGAACTCCCCAGAGAATGTGAGCTGGACATGGAAAAGGTTCTAAGCAATGGTGTGAAGGTAGGAATGCTTTCACGGTGTTAGGTGATTTGGGATGAAGGAAAATCTTAAATAGATTTATGACTTAAAATGGAGTTAAGTTTAAGCTTCTTAACTTTTTTTTTTTTTAATAGTTTTTAGTCATCAGTGGATCTTTTATTTATTTATATGCATTGTTGAGGATTGAAGCCTGGGCCTCACACATGCCAGGTGAGCACTCCAGCTCCTAAGCTTCTTAACTTTTATGCTAATCTTTATTGGGTTCATTTCATTGAATTTCCTGCCCCGCCATCCTGGGGACTGAATTCTGGGGTGCTCTACCACTGAGCTGTATCCCTACCCCTCTTTATTTTTTGAGGCAGGGTCATCCTTTACTCTCAAATGATTCATAAAGAACAAGAATTAGACCTCTAGGTCTTGTTTATTTTGAGAGAGGGTCTCACTAAGTTACTGAGGCTGGCCTTGAACTGGTGATCCTCCTGCCTCCAAGTAGCTGGGATTAGAGTGGTGTGCCACTATTTTCAACTTCATTTTGTTTTATTTTAATTAGGAGTGTGGTTAGAATTATGCACAAACAAGTGGCTGGGATTGTGGCTCAGAGGTGGAGCGCTTGCCTAGCATGTGTGAGGCACTGGGTTTGATCCTCAGCACCACATAAAACTAAAATAAAGGTATTGTGTCCACCTATGACTGAAAAATAAATGTTTAAAAAAAAGAATTATGCACAAACAAAAAACACTGGGGCCACAGAGTTGAAAAGTGTTACATGTGTAAGATTTCCTAAAAGAAGGAAACTGGCAATCCCTGCCATCATTGCTGAGATCTACCTTACCTGGTTCTTCATTCAGTAACTGTTCACTGAATAGTTACGTTCCACATAAAGGAATAAGCCAAAGTCCTTGCCTTCAAGTTGCTCACAATCTACTGAGGCATACCAACACATATGTAATTGTAGCCAGTTCCTACTTAGCACTTTGTGACTGACATGCCTATGGTAACTCTAAAAGCTACCATCCCTTCACAGTTGAAGAAAGAGGCATAAATTGGGTAAGCAGCCTACTCAAGTTCTGGTTAATCAGTACTTTAATGCCCACTATATATATATATTGCTGTTCTAATTATTAAAATGTAAAGTGCAAAATAAGGTGATAATACACAGTTAAAAATGGGAGAGGAAGTTATAAAATGCTTTTAGGAGGAGGTAGTAACCTCTAATATGTGGGAGGGTCATACAGCAGAATCAATCAGCCTCAGTAAAACTGGAGGTAAGACATGAAGTCCTGTATATTGAGGATGCCTGGGAGTGAGGCCACAAGCAGTACTCTATTGCTTGAATTTTGAAGTTTGAATTGGGAAGCAGCCACAGATACAGGTAGATGGGTGGGCACAGAGGGTCTTGTATGCCTTGCCAAGGAGTTATATGGCCTGGGGATATGTGAGGGGGCACCTATAGCAGGAGAATGGCATGGTCTAATTTTATTCTTTGTGAATCATCTGAGAGTGAAGGATGTATTTGAGGAGCACATTAAGGAACCCATTACAATAACTCCGGATTGATAATAGAGGCCTCGAAAGGGCAGGGAAGGTAAGGATAAAATAAAGGGGCATATTTGAGAAATACTGAGTGGGAAAATTGGCAAGACTTGGCAAATTGATTGCCAGAAGTTCCAGGTAATTTGTAAGTAGCCTGGGGGTGCACAGTGGTGGCAACTGAAACAGAATGCAGGGGGAGGAGCAATTTTAGGTGGGCCTCAGACAGAGTCTGAGTGCATAAAGTGAGTACTTTGGAATGGGTAGGAATCCTACAAAATGAACCCTAAGAATGAATACAAATGCCATGTGCAAAAAGGGACTTCCTGGTAAAACCACTTTTATCGGAGAAAAGCCAACTGTTTATACAGTGCCCTCTGGTGGTCAAAATATGTTATGCTGCTTCTTCAAGATGAAGGATGAAAGTGTAGAAACTGCCTGGATTAAATACTTTACTCCTGGAGGAAAGAGAATATTTTAGAAGCCACTGTTTCCTCTGCCTTCGGGTTGAATTGATTTCCTAGACCTGTAATTCGGTTGAACTACAAAGGTATCTCATAAGTTAGTTGGTTGGCAATCTTACCTAATCCCTGTCATGAAGCAGAAGAAGGCAATTTGAGTGCCTATCAACAAAGTACAGAAATTGAAATTTGTATGTGTGTGTGTGGGGGGGTGCTAGGGATTAAACCTAGGGGTGCTTAACCAATGAGCCACATCCCCAGCCATTTTTAAATTTTGAGAAAGGATCTCACTAAGTTGCTTAGGGCCTCGCTAAATTGGTGAGGCTCACTTTGAATTTGTGATCCTCCTGCCTCAGCCTCCTGAGCCACTGGGATTACAGGCATGGACCACCATACCCAGTTAGGGATTGAAAACTTATATCTTACTCTAGAGCCCTTCCCTATGTTCTCACAGAAAATTAATTTATTATAAATTGAGTTTCAACGAGTTTTTGTCTTGTTTCACAGCCTATAAGAGACTGAAATGGTGAACAGAAGGAGGTCAGCATACCTTTTAGAAGTAACAGCTGTTGGCTTGACAAGGGGACAGAAAAATACCAGCAAACCAACCAACAAACCACCATCTCCAAAAGCAGGTGTAGGTATAAACAAACTTTGCAAATTTCACCAGCTCCTGCACCTCAGCAAAACATAATTGATGTAGAGAACATAGTCAGGTGGTGCTGTGTGTGGAGCTGCAGTTAGAGTAGCAAAGAACTCTAGACCAGGACTGAAGAGACCAGGGTTGTCCTGACAACCACTAAACCTACAAATGGCTGTGAGCATATCACTTGGTTTGCTTTGTGGGCCTGTAGAATAGTAGATTGAACCTGTCATTTCATAAAATTTTATAAAATGTGCAATGATGACATTAATAATTTTTAAAAATTGGATTATGCTTGGATTGAAAGGGCAAAAAACATTTGCCATCTCTAGTTTATATAAGAGTTCTTTGATGAGTATAATTATGCCAATTTTATAGTTGAGAAAAGTAGAACTTGAGAAAAGTAGAACTAGAGAAAAAGTTTCCTCATTCCTACATAAGTTGTAGAGCTGGTATTCAAATCTAGTAGGGTGTGCTTCCTGGGCTTTTAAAAAAATTCCTTCATTTAACAAGCTATACTAAGTGCCAACTATGTGAGAAGAGTGTGCTAGACACAGGAACACCCAGGCTGTTAAGTCTTGGCCCTGTCCTTGAGGGTTCAGAATAGTGGGCATTACTGTACCAGACTGTTCCTTGGGTCTCTGTCAGTGCTAATGATACAAGTAATACTTCAGCATTGTTAGCATTAATGTACAGCTGAGTTGTGTTTTTAAAAGACTTGAGGGTGTGAACATGAAACCAAGCTACCATTTATAGCATTGTTTCTATGGGAATATGTGTTTTAGGTTCCAAATAACTTAAAAATAAGTTTTGGAATATAACCCAATTATAATTTCAGAACTTCCTGTACTGAGTACTGAATTTGGAGTTTAATAACCAGCCAGAATATTTGGTCTAAATAGTGAATAAGTTTTTCTAATAATTTTTCTAATAAATTTTTCTAATCATTTAAATGGCTTAAAGTAAAACCTTTTATCTTTAGGACCCTCTACAACTGGTTATTCCCAGCAGTTTCAAGGAAAAAACCTAAAGAATTTAATCAGTTTCAGAGATTGAACTGTATACCCTGGAAAATGGTATTCAAAGAAAAAAACTTTTGCTGATGCGATATTCTTTTAGGTGGCAAAATCTCTAAAGTTGTGATCTTAGACTGGAGAGTTATATTGCTTGTGCTCTAATCCAAAGAAGTTCTCTCTTTATGGCATACATGCAATACTATATGCCTCTGTCTTGGTCAGTTTTTCATTACCATAATAAAATACCCGAGACTGGGTTACTTATAAAGAAAAGTTTATTTAGCTCACAATTTGAATGCCAAAGATCCTAAGAGCATAGCACCGGCTCTGGTAAAGTCACCTCTTGGCTAGATCATATGTTGGGAGTGAAGGATGTATTTGAGGAGCACATTAAGGAACCCGTTACAATAACTCAGGATTGATAATAGAGGCCTCGCAAGGGCAGGGAAGGTAAGGATAAAATAAAGGGGCATATTTGCTTTCTTTATAACAAACTCCCTCTTAGGAGCTACCTGGTCTTAATCCTTTCCAAGGGTGGTGCTACCAGTGATCTAATGGCCTCCCACTAGGTACCACATCTTAGGGCTGGGGCTATAGCTCAGTTGGTAGAGTGCTTGCCTTGCAGGCACAAGGCCCTGGGCTCAATCCCCAACACCACCACAACAACAAAAAAAAAGGTACCATGTCTGACAAGGCTTCCAGCACGTGCACTTTTGAACACACTTAAATCACATCGAAAGCATAGCAACCTCTGTTTTTTTTATCTAGTTTTTTTAACCTATGTATGTGTATGTAGTATGTGTTGAGATATATACACACACAAATATCTGCCTAGAGCAGAGCCTGACATTATAGTAAGGCTTAACAAATATTAGCTATTCATATTATTATTGTATTATAGTTGTCATTTACCACACCTCACATCCTTCACCTTCCATTTATAAAGCAAATCTACCTTCCTTTCCATTCAAACTATTGTATAGTCGTCCGTGTCCCCTCCTCCCTCGCGCAACTATTTATATACATACCTTTGCAAATACCAGAAATGTCTTTCCCTTGCTCTCTGTTTTTATCCACCTACTCCTTTGTCAAGTTTCCACTCAAATCCTACATCCTTCCTAAAGCCTACTGTTCTGGTATAATTCATGCTTTTCTCCTTCTAAACTCTTGCTGTATTTTAGTCAATATAATTTAGTTAGCATTTAGTTGTTCTCAAATTGCTTTTTAGTTTCAAATTTAATCCCTCATATATAATTAGCTCAGCTATATACCATCTTTCTGCACCCCCATGCTTTATACAGTGTTAGGAACACAGTAGGTGTTCAATACATTCTGATACTCTAATTATAAAACATGAGGGAACCCTTTCATTACATTTTAGGCTTTCAAAAAAGGTAATCTTGGGCTGGGGTTGTGGCTCAGTGGTAGAGCACTCACCTAGCATGTATGAGCCCTGGGTTCAATCCTCAGCACCTCATAAAGATAAATAAATAAAGGTATTGTATCCATCTACAACTAAAAAATATTTTTTAAAAAAGTAATCTACAGTCCTTAATTAAATCCATACACATACATTCAATCTTGTAAGACACAGAAATAGGTAAAAGGAGATTAAAGTATATACAGGTTGTGTATCCCATATCTGAAATGCTTGGAACCAGAATTGTTTCAGCTTTCAGACAAAATTTTCCTGGATTGTAGAATATTTTTATGACTTTTATTGGCATGTTAGTACTTTAAAAATTTTAGATTTTGAAACATTTGGAATTTGGGGATTAGGTATGTTCAACCTGTACTTAAATAACCCTTTGAGATCTGGAGGTAACTGTAATAGGTGCAGAGATGGGGTGTTGAATTGGGAGTCTGGTGCTAGGCTCTTCCAGACTTTCCTGAGGCTGTGCAAATCATCCTTAAGTTTCTCAGTGGTAATGCAAGTCTGTGTCACAATTTGGAATTATTATTTGCCTTACAAAAGGAGACACTTCAAATTTACTTTAAGTTACTTTATTTGCTTTACATGCTTTTTTGTAGACCCTTTTCATTTATCCAGTGATGGGGCCAAAGATGTCATCACCCTCATTTCACATTGCAAAAAGAAAGGTTATATGCCTGGCACATAGTAAGTACTCAGTGTGCTGACTGTGATGTCTGCTTATAAACAAATCTGAAAATAGGTAATCCAGCAAGACTATTATTTCCAGTTTAAAAGATTTAGCCATGGAGGGTAGGTGTTTTTGAAATCTTAAGTGTCAATAAGAAATTTACTGAAACAGCTTACATAGTATATCTTAGGGAACACATCTGTTGAATAAGACTAAGTGGACACATGCAGGTAAAATCACATTACAAATAGTGTTCAGAATGGGGGTGGTCACCTGTGCAGTAGCACATAGCCAATAAACTCTAAGCCCCACGCCCAGTCTTTGTTAGTGTTCTTTGCAGAGGGCCACACCTCATTGTTCCAAAGAAGTGTTTAGTACCATCTAGGTAGACTGGAGTCCTTGTATTATAGTCCTGCTACCTACTTCACCACAGCTAACTATATCCTGAGAGATATGGTTTAGTGACCCTAGATTGTTAACCTTCTTTTATAAAATAAGAATTTGGACTTGGAGTAGATCTCTCTAAGCTCTACATGTCTGTGACTATCTAAATTGCTTAATATGTTTAATGTGTTGGCTGTTTTTGAATTTGAGATGAGCTGGAGCTAATAAGCTTTTCAAATCAAAATCTTAAAAATCCAGCATAATTTTTTAATTTTTAAATTCTTGCTGAAGTACCACACATTGGGTATCCTAGTCTTAGGGGAGCAGTCCTTATCCAAAAAACATGAAGTCCTTTGAATCACACTTGAATGTTTTGCTGTCAGCCCAGCCTTTGACGTCTAGCTGTGATAAACTTGTTTTTCCAGTGATGCAGCTAAGTAACACAAACAAAAGCAACCACAGATTTCAGTCATAAAAACAGGAGCAACTGAAATATAAGCAATACTTTTATGTGAAACTTTTTATAGGTTTTACTATAAGAAAGTTCACTAAGTTTTTTTTTTTAATAGCATCATTAAAGAGGTCAGAATATTGAAAAGAGATCAAACTTGGAATTTGAGAGAAATTATTTTTTGTGGATTTTTTAAATTTGTTTTGGTAATTGAATCCAGGGGTACTCTACCACTGAACTACAACCCCAGTCATTTTTATTTTTGAGACAGGGTCTCACAGAGTTGCTGAGGCCAGCTTCAAACTTGTGATGTTCCTCCCCCAGTCTTCTGAGTCACTGGAATTATAGCTGTGCACCACTGCACTCAGCTGAAATTATTTTGTAATAAAAGCAAAAGCACTGGGCTAAGGATGTAGCTCAGTGGTAGAGTGCTTACCTAGCATGTGTGAAGCCCCTAAGTTCAATTACCAGCACCAAAAAAAAAGTGAATGCATTATAAAAAATGTAATGCAAAAGAGATTTAGGGATTAGATCCCTCATCCTCCATTCCTACTTTTTTTTTTTTTTTTAACGTATTAAGCCTTTTTTTTTTTAGAGAGAGACAGAATATTTTAATATTTATTTTTTAGTTTTCGGCAGACACAACAGCTTTGTTTGTATGTGGTGCTAAGGATCGAACCCAGGCCACACGCATGCCAGGCGAGCGCGCTACTGCTTGAGCCACATCCCCAGCCCCGTATTAAGCCTTCTTAAAGCTTTTCTGAATGAGAGAGAATAAGAATACAGTTGCTGGTACAATGTAAATTACAGCTATTAGAAGTTATTCTACCTAAGATCAGTTTTACCCAGAACTTGGACAATTGCTTAATACCATTGCTTAAACTGTAGGTCACCCTAGTAGTTGTATGGTTAGCACCAAAAATTAGACAGCCCTTGTTCAGCTTCCACCTCTATGATGAGAGAGAATGTAGACAGACAGATGGAGGCAAGGGATTCATACCCATTTAAACCCAGAGCCCTTGTGTTCTTCTACAGCATGATGCCTCTTCCATAGAGTAGGAACTTTACTCAGTTCATGTTGAATGAAATCACTAATTTAGAAACTGTCAAAATTCTCAATGATCTAACCTTGAGATTATGGAATGCCTATGCTATTGCTCATTTCAGTACTTAATAGTGCCTGGTCCACCAAAGGTATTCAGTAAAATTTTTGAATGAATAAATACATATTAAATATTATAAGTACCATTATTTGTTTCAGTGTTTTGTTTATGTTAACACAGAATGTATTTTTACTACTTTGATTGAATAGTGATTATAGCTTCAGATGTCCTATGTAATTGGACTTACATGTAGTTGTATTAATTTGAATTAATGGCCGTAAAACTGCTTTTCATTCAGATAAGAGTTCTTGGAACTCTTTGTCTTTATTTCAAGTGTGGACTATTTAGTGCCTGAAAGTTGTTATAGATTTATAGCTTTCTAATGGACTGTGTTATTTAAAAGGAAACTTTAAGATTATCTACTTAGACTTACTTCCTGATGCTTAAGTAAGCATTACCACTGCTGTGACAGCAGTTACTGTTACTTCCATTAACTGATTACCTGCCAAGCACTATACATTTTATATGCCACCTCTGTGAATGCTTATTTTAATGTTATTTGAGGTATTATCCCCACCTTGAAACTAAGGGTGAACTAGGAAAGCAAGTTTCAAAACTCTTTTTTTTTTTTAAGAGAGAGAGAGAGAGAATTTTCATATTTATTTTTCAGTTTTCGGTGGACACAACATCTTTGTTTGTATGTGGTGCTGAGGATCGAACCCGGGCCGCACGCATGCCAGGCGCGCTACCGCTTGAGCCACATCCCCAGCCCCAGTTTCAAAACTCTTAGTTAGATTGAAACCCAGGTCTGACTGATTCAAGGCTTGTGCTCATTTCACTGTAATATCCTCAATAACATTTTGCTTCTTCTTTAATTTGGGTGTTTATTATCCTCCAAACAGGTTTGTTTAATTTATGAACAACTCTTATTACTAGAAAGCAATTTTTTTTTTTTAAATAATTTTTATTGTTTAATTTTCGGCGGACACAACATCTTTGTGTGTATGTGGTGCTGAGGATCGAACCCGGGCCGCACGCATACCAGGGGAGCGCGCTACCGCTTGAGCCACATCCCCAGCCCCAAAAGCAATTTTTTTCAATCCTTCTACTTTGTTTTCATTCAGGGTCTCTTCGAATCCTACAAAAATGACTGTACACTAGAAATCTCGCCCTACTTAAATGAGCTTGGGTCCACATTTTTGTAGACTTTTTTTTTTTTTAACATTTTGAATAAGACTGTATTGTTTGGATTTGTTTTATATAATTCTAATTGTAATAGAATTTTGTACTTTTGTTTACTTCGTTCTCCATCCTAAAAAAATTTCTCACTTCTGTTGTCTTCGTTCAAAAATACAATTTTCGAAAGTCAGTGAATTTTAAGAGTGAATTCTAGGGAGTAGATTATTCACTAAAAATTCCCTTTTTATCAGGCACCCAAATTATAAATAACACATGGATGAGCATCTTTGGCATAAACTGCTTTTGTATTTAGATCCATGGAAAACAGGAGTCCTCATGGTTTTGGTACAGATTTTCAAGTTACAGTGGTTTGAAATAATGTATTAGCAGGTTTTACTACTACATTTACTACTTGATACACCTGATCTGGTTTCCAGAAGGTACAGTGGTTGCCATTTTAAGAAGGCAGCAGATGTCATCACCTTCATTTCACACTACAAAAGCAAAACTATGTGTTTGACACATAGAAGTACTCAGTATGCCATGCATGTATGCTTACAACAAATCTGAAAATATGTAATCCACACTCACATCCCTACCCATGGAACTCTGGCTTTAGGCAGGGAAATAGGAAGGAAGATGTAATTTAGGCCTGTAGGGGGAAAGGGTATGTAATCCATATTTGATTTATGAGGAACACATAAAAGCAAGTAAGTAAATTTAGATACTCTTAATTACTATAGCAGGGATCAAAGAGTTTTGGGACTGAAGAGCGAACATTTTATTTCTCTGAACAGCTTGTTTAAATGTTCTTTTTAAGTTCAGTAAAATTGCGTAGGAATTTTTTTAGTAGCAGATACATTCTGAACCTTTATGTATACAGATTAAAATTTGAGGATAAAATTGGATCTTATTTAGGCCTGGGGATTTAGGTCAGTGTTAAAGCACCCCTGGGTTCAATCCCTACTACCCAAAACAAAACCAAAAATATACAAAAATAGAATTTTACTTTTCTCCCAGCTTCAAATAGTTATCAACACATAGCCAATCTTGTATCATATATAGTCCCTTCACCCACTTCATTCATCTTGAATATCTTGTTTCATCTACAAACACTTCAATACATACAAAAGATAAAGATTTTTTATAGTTATATTATACTTGAGATATAGGCGTACTTTTTAATTTTTTTAAAATAGAACAGTGATTATATTTTTTTAATCATACTAAGTCCTATAATGGTAAAGCATATCTTTTTAAATTAGTTTTACATGACAGTAGAATGCATTTGACACGTCATACATAAAGGGAGTATAACTTTTCATTCTTCTGATTGTACATTATGTAAAGTTACACTGGTTGTATAATCATATATGCACATACACTCATTTTTAACAATCAAAAAACCCTTATCACACTTAGAAATGAGCAATAGTTCCTTAATGTCAATCATCTAAGAAATTTTTAATAATAATCTGGTTACTAATGTTCAGATTAATCTTTTATTTCTTTTGTTGTTCATTTCCTTTAAGTACTCCATTCTAAATCTTGAAAATTTTCCCATTTTTTTTCTGTTATCTTCATAAATATAGTTTTTGAAAGCCAGTGCATTTTAAGAGTAAAGGGAAAAAGAATGTCATTTTTCCTTTCATATTTAATGTATACATTTTTCCTACAACCAAAATTAAGGTTTTTGTTTTTGATGACTTTTTTTAATATGGGAAACCTGAATAAATGGCTGTTTTCATTTTCAAACTTAAAAAATTATTCATAATGTATTAGCAGGTTTTACTACATTAGGGTGGAAATTTATTCATACCTTGAATGTAATAGCAGTCAGATAAGTCTGAAATAATGATAAAAATTATTTTAATGCTTTTCTTATATCATCTGACTTTAATATTTTTGTTTTACATAGGTCTCTAATTAATAGAAGATGGCAAAACCCAGCCACAGCAGCTACGTCCTTCAGCAGCTAAACAACCAAAGAGAATGGGGTTTTCTCTGTGACTGTTGTATTGCAATTGATGACATTTACTTTCAAGCCCACAAAGCCGTTCTAGCTGCCTGCAGCTCCTATTTTAGAATGTTTTTCATGAACCATCAACATAGTACTGCACAACTGAATCTCAGCAATATGAAAATTAGTGCTGAGTGTTTTGATCTCATTTTGCAATTTATGTATTTAGGAAAAATTATGACAGCTCCCTCCAGTTTTGAGCAGTTTAAAGTGGCAATGAACTACCTACAGCTGTACAATGTTCCTGACTGCTTAGAAGATATACAGGATGCAGATTGTTCTAGTTCAAAATGTTCATCTTCTGCTTCCAGCAAACAGAACAGCAAAATGATATTTGGAGTAAGAATGTATGAAGACACTGTGGCTAGAAATGGAAGTGAAGCCAATAGGTGGTGTGCAGAGCCAAGTTCAACAGTAAATACACCACATAATAGAGAGCCTGATGAAGAATCTTTACAATTAGGTAATTTTCCTGAACCACTATTTGATGTATGTAAAAAAAGTTCTGTGTCCAAATTATCTGCTCCAAAAGAACGTGTATCGCGACGCTTTGGACGGAGTTTTACCTGTGACAGCTGTGGATTTGGCTTTAGTTGTGAAAAATTATTAGATGAGCATGTGTTGACCTGTACTAACAGACATTCATACCAAAACACAAGATCTTACCACCGAATAGTAGATATTAGAGATGAAAAAGACAGTAACATCAAAGCTGAATTTGGTGAAAAGGATTCTTCTAAAACATTTTCTGCACAGACCGACAAATACAGAGGAGACACAAGCCAGGCTCCTGATGATTCAGCTTCAACCACTGGAAACAGGAAAAGTAGCACAGTGGAGTCTGAAATAGCCACTGAAGAAAAAAGCAGAGCTGCTGAGAGGAAAAGAATCATTATCAAGATGGAGCCAGAAGATATTCCTACAGATGAGCTGAAAGATTTTAACATTATTAAAGTTAATGATAAAGACTGTAACGAATCCACTGACAACGATGAATTGGAAGATGAACCCGAAGAGCCATTTTATAGATACTATGTTGAAGAAGACGTCAGCATTAAAAAAAGTGGTAGGAAAACTCTAAAACCTCGGATGTCAATAAATGCTGATGAAAGAGTTGGTTTAGAAAATATGAGACCCCCTAACAACAGCAGTCCAGTTCGAGAGGATACTGAAAATGCATCTTGTGAGCTGTGTGGACTCACAATAACCGAAGAGGACCTGTCATCTCATTACCTAGCCAAACACATTGAAAATATCTGTGCATGTGGTAAATGTGGACAAATACTTGTCAAGGGTAGACAACTTCAGGAACATGCCCAAAGATGTGGAGAACCCCAAGATCTGACAATGAATGGGTTAGGAAATACTGAGGAGAAAATGGACATGGAAGAAAATCCTGATGAGCAGTCTGAAATAAGAGATATGTTTGTTGAAATGTTGGATGATTTTAGGGACAGTCATTACCAGTTAAACAGTATCCAAAAAAAGCAGTTATTTAAGCATTCTGCCTGTCCTTTTCGATGTCCTAACTGTGGCCAGCGTTTTGAAACTGAAAATCTAGTGGTTGAACATATGTCTAGCTGCCTAGACCAAGATATGTTTAAGAGTGCCATCATGGAAGAAAATGAAAGAGATCACAGGCGAAAGCATTTCTGTAATCTGTGTGGAAAAGGATTTTATCAGCGGTGTCATTTAAGAGAACACTATACTGTTCATACTAAGGAAAAACAGTTTGTTTGTCAGACATGTGGAAAGCAGTTTTTAAGAGAACGTCAGTTGCGTCTGCACAATGATATGCACAAAGGCATGGCCAGGTATGTCTGTTCCATTTGTGATCAAGGAAACTTCAGAAAACATGACCATGTACGGCATATGATTTCTCATTTATCTGCTGGTGAGACTATATGCCAGGTCTGCTTTCAGATATTCCCAAATAATGAACAATTGGAGCAGCACATGGATGTTCATCTGTATACATGTGGAATATGTGGAGCAAAATTTAATTTGAGGAAAGATATGAGATCACATTATAATGCCAAGCATTTGAAAAGAACCTAAGTGATTTTTCTACTGTACTAATGTCTAGTTGATAGCAGACAAAACACCAAAGCAAAAAGGATATGAGCTATTTAGAAATTGATTTTATAAGATGAATTGTTTTTAAAAATATTCAAGTCCCTTTTATCTTTAATATTTTTGTTTAGGATATTAAGTTTCTACATTTTAGGCGTTAAAATGTTTTTATCATTTTTTGTTGTTTCTAATAGCATTCTTTGTTTCTAGTTTTCTTAGCTTGGATTAAAATTACTTTTACATGTAGACGATAAGTGGCTGTTACCCCTTCAATGACTATTAAACTTTAGTTTTTTTTATCAATAAGGTGATGACTTCACTATTTTTATGTGTTTTTTTTTTTAAGGTTATCATGTGAAATTTAAAACCCAATATGATTGGCCATTCCTGTTTAAATTTTAAAAAGTATTTATTTGAAACTGCCCTATTTCATTGTTAGCATTTTTTTCTTTTTCTTTTTTCTTTTCCCAGTTGAACAGTGGGTTAGCTACTGTTTATTCTCCCTTATTATCAATGAAATTCATATTCTTAAATTGACAAGCTTATTAGGCAAGTTAGGTGCACTGAATCTAACCTTTAAGGTTGACATGGGCTCAAACTTGGCCTAAAAAGATTGATGGACCTGAGGAAATTCCTATAAATGAACATTTCCTATAACTGATAAAATATTATCATTTAATAATCACATTAAAAACTTATATTAAGTGTAAATCCCAATGGCTTTCCCTCACTTGAGAAACTTGTGGGGATAAGCCATTTTGTTTTATGATATTAAATTTAACTATGATAGTTAATTAAAAAGACATCTTGTATTCATTAAAAGTATTTTTAATTTAAAATATTCTTGATTTTCTAAAGTGTGTTAGTTTACCAATTATTTTTGTTTATAAATAGACTTTAATAGTGCTCTAGAAGTATGACATCTAAAGGAAAATATGATTTAAAATTACATACTTTTGGAACTTTGAGATTCGAGAAAGTTGCCATGTATATTGATAAATCTAATAAAATAAATCAATTATAAATCTGGTTGTTCTATAAAAGTAGAGTGCACAAAAAATGTGTTGTGTTTTATACTAAGATTTGGAGAAAATGTGTCGTGGCAAATTGCAGTTTATCACCATGCTTTATTATTATTTTCTGTAAAGGATACAAAATTTGAGGATTATAAAATAATCAGCATATAAATGGAAATAGTTTATCATTTTCAATTAAAGTAGTTTGTTAGTTGTTATTGACAGAGGGTCTACATCATTTACATGTGAATTAAAACACTGGCAAACCTGACCCACCAATAAACACATCTACTGAATAGAATGCCTATTAATGTGAATTACTTGTAACAATACCCTTCTTATAATTAAAAGGATTTTAGTTAACTCTCCTATATTTAAAATATAATTTTGTGATTATGAGCAATAGTTTAATGGCATTGCTTTTTGTTCACATCAGATTTTTAAATAAGTAATTTTTATACAGTTTACATAAAAGAACAAGTTGCCAAGAGAATTGAGAGACATATTGGCTAGTAAAGATTTAGTTGAAAGTATTAGAGCAGAGTGAGTACAGAGACTTAGAGGGATATGTTCAAATTGTTGAGGTTAGGAATAGCACAGGAGCCAGGGCAGAATTAATGTGAAGTAGAGAAGCACAAGAAGATAAAACAAGAAATCAAGAATTTTTTTTTTTTTTAAAGCCACACAGTTAACAGAGAATGCAGGAAAAATGAGTTCCCCTTAGTCTTAGATTTAGTTGTTTATCAAATACTTAAATTGGAAATGCAATTTAAAATGAAATATAAGATGCATATATATATTACTGTTAGGAACTTGATAACCAAAAGCTCTCAGAAAGTAGTGTAAAGAGATAAGATAAACCAAATTTCCTAACTACATGATATCTTAGTGGACATGATCTTCAGGGTCACTTTTTTCTACCCTCATCAAAATTTTTGTTGCAGCGGCTTTCCCCACTATTGGGGTGGGGGGTGGGGAGGGCTTTTTTCTAAATACTACCTCTTTGAAGAAAGGATTATTTATTCCATTGGGGAGGGGTTGTGTGATTTTGTACTTTGCCATGTGCTAACAGCGAACAATTAGCAACCAAATATATAAACATTATCTTAATTTTACATGACACAGATGTTTATAGTTTCACAAAGTCACACCTCATGATGTATTTCTTCTTGTTTCATATGTCACAGGACACACTTGTTTTGGAATTAGCTACAGGGTAGTACAGGCTTCTCCAAGTGGAAAGTATAATTTTCCTTATCAAACAGTTCATTCAAAGGCTATGTGGCTTTTAAAATTAAGGGAAGCTCAGCACAGTGACACATGCCTGTAGTCCTAGTGACTTGGGAGGCTGAGGCAAGAGAATGCAAATTTGAGGCCAACCTCGGCAGTTTAGCAACTTAGTGAGACCCTGTCTCAAAATAAATAAAAAGCACTGGGGATGTAGTTTGGTAGAGCACCCCTGGGTTCAATCCCATATCAAAATAAAACAAAATTAGGGGAAATGAAAAATGCCCAACACCTTAGCCAGACTCAACTTCCTTTCACCTCCATCCTCTGTTAGCATGGAGCCTCTTAAAGAGCTCTAACTCCTTTGCTATTGCTTCTTGCTCTCCTGTGCTGTGAAGAGAATGAAGACTGGAAGTTGTCTGCTGTTCATATAACACACGTCTTTAGGCTCCAAATTTTAAAAAAAGGAAAATCTAGATAGATGGAGTAGGATCTTGTTCCCGTTTCATCCTGACACCATTTTGTTTGAAAAGACCTTTTGTTCTTACCACTACCAATTCTTGGATTCCTTTTTTTCTTCCATACTGGGATTAAACCCAGGGGCACTTTACCACTGAGCTATATACCCACCCTTTGTAATTATTTTGAAGCAGGGTCTCACCAAGTTGCCCAGGCAGACTTTGAACTTGTCATCCTACTGCCTCAGCCTCCTGAGTAGCTGGGATAACAGACATGCACCACTGTGCCTGGCTAGTTTTTTGGATTTCTTTATGTATAATGAGCAATCCCAGACTAAATTTTTTATCTTGTGGCGCTAGTGATCAAACCCAGTGCCTTGCGAGACATGTTAGGCAATGCTCTAACACTAAGCTACATCCTCAGGCCTATTTTTTCTAAAAAGCAAGAAATCCTGGCGGAATAGTCAGCTTTTAACAAACTTGCCACTAATTACAGTGCAATTTGGATGTTCTATAACTTTTTAGTAAATAAGACCCTCACACCCAGAGATTAATAAAACATAGCCAAGGCCATAGTAGATTAGGATTCAGAAGTTTGTCTTAATTTCCCATATTATTAAAGTAAAAATATTCAGAGAAACGAGCCATATGAGTAAACTGGTATTTGGCAAATGTTTAATTACTACAAAGTAATTAACAGTTTGACTATGGACAAAAATTAAGTTAGAAAAAAATCTTCCAGAGGGGCTAGTTACAATAATAAGAATTAAAATAAGGATGGTGTTTGCTAGAGCTGACACTAGTTAAAAGGAAAAATAATGGACAAGAAAGATGTTGTACTGTAATTAAAAGCAAAAAAATATGAATAGGATATAAAAATTGAAGTAAATAAAACATTCGAAGATTATAGGTGAGATGAATAGAGATTAAAATAAATTGATTAGATTAAAATAATTATAGGCTGCCTAACTGAATAAGAGTGATGAACATATCAAGGCTATGCCTGAATACTTGAGATACTTTTATATTCTAAACAATGGGAAGAGGCTGGTGATAGCTGGCAACTTCTCACTGGTAACACGATACTCAATCCTCTATATCACTACGAAACTTTTCCTACTTAATGCATCTCTGGAAAATCTGCCAAAGAACCAGTGTAATAGTTGTTAATATTTAAGTATAAAACTTGTCATTAACAAAAAGCTAAATAAGTACCAACAGAAAAAAACCTGGATATGTCTGTGCATACATAGTTAAGAATAAAGAAATTTGGTATATCTAATTTAACTGAGTTTTATCATGAATTAAAATTGAAAAAATTTTTTTCCATTAATCTGTTTTGATCAGTCAACTTTCCTCACCATCCCCTTCTCCGTTGTAATTAATGCTTCCCAGGGATAAAATGCTAGTGCTCTGAAGGCATCCTCGCATCAACAACTTCTAGCATTGCAGAGCACCAAAAAGCTGTGGGAAAACATATCCTTGTAAGATCCTCCCTATATCCTTAATGTCTGAGGGTGATAGGTTGGATGGTAGGAAACTCAAGCAAGTGGAATTATATTTGGTGTTTAGAACTTGAAGCTACATCACAGATTTGGAAATCCATTATCCATTCAAAATAGGGTTCTCAGTAATCCCAGTATCTATTTATTTAGGGCTATATACTCAAATGCTTTACATACATAATTTTAATTAAGCCTCACAGTCTTTTGAGGTAAGTATCATACTAATTTTCTAGACAGGGGACCCAGGTCCAGAAGGGCTGAGTATTTTTCCTAAAATCACATAGAAACTGTATTAGACCTGGAGTTTGAATCTAGACCCAACTTTGCCTACATTACTATACTTAACCACTAAGCTACTTGCTCCACCTATCAAGAAGTACAAAGATGGGCCTTTTCAGGCTCATGTGATAAAGGTCCTGTGAGGCTGTGCTCCTTGTTCATCTCATCTGCAATGCCTGGTAAGGGGGCTAGTAATGGTACCTAATGAACATTCTGAGTAATGTGAAAATATGAGAATGGAAAACAAAATTTTATTTGAATGAGTCATTCAGAATGATGTTTTAGAAATAAATATTAAATGCTGATATGTTTTGATTTTCTTTCATTAAAACTTGGAACATTTAGTGGTATGTCAGCCATTTGTGGGGGCCTGTGGTAGAAATCAATTAAAAATTACTTTGAATTCAACTTCTACATTTCTATGTCTGCGACTCCCCCCCCCTTTATTTTCTCTATTGCTGTCCTTTGTTTTAATCTCTTCCATCAATCTCCATTTCCTTTTATTTGTTTTGACACTGATGAGTTAAGAACTCATTTGAAAACAAATGCTCCCAAGAAAAAGCAGAATGACAGAATAACCAGTTTCCTCTTTTTGCCTTAACAGATGATGTGGATAAGAAAGTCATCATTTCTTTGATCAAAAAACAGAACACCCCTGAAAAGGGAGATACTGAGGGATGAAATTTACCAAATTATATTGTGTGCATATACAAATATGTAACAATGAATCCCACTATTATGTACAATTGTAATGCACCAATAAAAAATATGAAAAAAAACCTCTCCCATTACTGTATTGTGATTGCTAAGATTTATAAAGCAATCAAAGTTTGCTTAAAAACAAAAATTGGAGGGCTGCGGATATGGCTTAGAGGTATAGCCCCTGCCTAGCATGCTTGAGGCCCTGAGTTCAATCCCCAGCATAGCCAAAAAAGAAAAGAAGAAACAAAAGTTGGTTATTCCAGAGTGTATAATTCAACTTATGAAAGCATAGATTTTAGGTGAACTTACATAGTCTTATAAAAGAGGAAAAATAATTTCAGGAAATGACAGCTTGCATAACCACCCTAACCTAGTAGCAAATTTAAACATTTAAGTGAAACAACCCCTCCAATCTGATTCTAACTTCTGCATCTACCTGATTTCTATACAATAGTTTCCATGCTACTACTAGAATGATTTAACTACCATCTATCTGTCAAACATTTTTTTCAAGTGAGAAGATTGAATTGCAGATGATTCTGTGAATGTCTATATAATCATTTAAGTGGCCTGCTTTTCACTGCTGTCAAATTCAAGGACAGATCATTTGGTAACATGGGTGTAGTCTCAAAAACCAGATGAAAGTTAACTATAAGTTTATATGAAAGGCAAGAGGCAAAAATGGAGTTTAGAATGTTTGTGTCTGTAACTGACAATTAGTAAATATAAACTAAATAACAGCTTGTAAATTCAAGCTAATTGTGAACCAGTGTAATATTGCTTACATATTTATGTACATACACTTAGTAGAATTCAGCATTAAGTTTAAATCCTACTTAAGCTATTCCCTTAATGTATTTAGGAGAACCAAATCATTGAGGCCATTCAATAGTGACTAAATTGTTCTATCAGAATCCACACAGATCACTAGGGGGCAGGAAACTATTATAATATCTTAATATCCTACTCAATGAACTGACCAAAAGAAGGTGATGTAAAGATTACTTGGCTCTGAATTGAATAGTCAGTGTACTAATCATCATTGTACTAAGTAAGAAATCATACAATAGCTCAGAGTCAAAGAATGACAAATTTTTTAAAAACATGATTTCATGTCAGCCAGGAAAAATTTGCATAATACTCTACTTACCTGAGAAAAGAACAGACAAGCATTCAGGCTATAAAGCCTGGTCTATGCTTTATTTCAAAAGTGTTAATGTTTACATTCTACTTAAAACCAATAGTTTATAGTAGTTGAATAGGCTCAGCTCAATTTCTGATGAAACAATTCTAAGCACTCTGATAATGAAAATCACCTTTCAAATGTTTATGTTCCCTGATATGGAAAAAAAATCATTTTAAGGGACAATTTATTTTTTAATTATGGAATTATAATTATACAAGGCATTATAATTCTAGGCAAAAATATAATTCTACCCAGAATCACTGGGGCTGGTTAAGACAGTTATATGCCTAGGAATTTGAAGGAAAACTTCTTTCTCGTGTATGTGTGTACTTCCTTTTCATTTGCAGAATATATAACAATATTTGAGGAAGGCAATGTTAGCTTCATGGCTGAAGAGAGTAAAAGGAACATGCACTTTTAAATTTGTTTCAATCAGAAATTTGTCATTAAAAAATATATTGTAAAACTTTTTATTTGAAGGAAAAATGTGTCTTAACTTCTTCCTTCCTACTCTTCTATTTGTCTGACCTCCTTTTTTATGTTACGTTTTTGTGCCCAACCATTTAGTTCAGACCATACATGCAAGACAAAAATAAAATTCTGCTAAATAAATATAGCAGAATTGTATTAGTAATAATAATATTTGAAAGATGCAATGAGTTATATTCAAAAGTAATTGGGTGATTTTAAATTCTAGAAACTATTCTTTTATTCCTATTCTTTGTTCTTTTTAACAGTGTGCTGGCCTGGTGCCAAAAGCTAAGAAATTCTGACCTAAAAATATGTTGTATCTTGTAGACAGTCAACTTGTAATGTTTTTTTTCTTGAGTTTTGTCTTTTTCTGTGTGGCAGTGGTGAAATAGGGCCTTCTAAACCTCTGGAGAAGTGACAGATCTGAATTTGGAGAGGACATGGGGAAGAATCAATCTTCAACAGATAATCTTTAAGTGCAGACCCAGGAATATCAGATCTGAAGTGGCACCATCTTTTCTGTCTTCCTGACAAACTTCATCAGCCCCAAAAGTTCCAGTTGCAAAGATCCAAGAAAAATAAAGATCACTTTGGAATCACTTTGTTATAACAAAATTGATTCATGGTGACTTTCCTAGTAGTTGTGAAAAATATGCTAAAGTTACTGTAAAATTCTTATGACATCAGTGGTTAAAGCTGCACTAAAATGAAACTTTATATGCTAATTATCTTCAGTGGTCCCTTCTAAAATAAAAGGGCTTTGTAGACTACTATAAATATAAAACAAAGAGATAATCACATATCTCTAAAGAACATATATAATTCTAAACTTAAAATAACCAGAATCATAGCTTATATATTAAGAAATGTAGTTAGGCAGTTTTTTAAAATTCACTGAAAAATATGTAGTTTAAGTGTTAAGTAAAAAGACAGGAGTACAGAGAAGGAAATGTAAGGCCAATATTATAACAAGACAATCTAGTTATTACTCACTGTAAGTAACACTTGCCTTCCTTTCTGTGTTTACCAGGCACATACAAGGTTATTAATATAAGCTCCTCTTTAAGTCTGTTAACTCGAAGAGTGGAGTAGTATAATTCCAATAGTGGTAGATTTTCACAAATCACAGACACGCTGTTTTCTTCTGAATTTAGCAATATAATCTAATAAGGTAGAATTAATTTCTGTTAAATATTCTCAATATTAATGTACAGTGTCCTGCTCTTCAACTTCAAAATAAAATTCAACAAAGTATTGAGTGAAATGATGATTAACATTTAACATTTTTTAAAAAACCTTTCATGCAGAAATACTTGAGATTTTAACCTGGATACAAATGCATTACAATACACACATACATACACATTCTTAACCACATGACTTATGACCATATTATTTCCTTATTGTGAATATACTGTACTGTTACCTTTGAATAATTATGTAACCAGTTCTTTATTGTTTTTAGTGCAATACCAAGATGTTATATATTTTTATAAGTGCTGTCTTATTTTTATGCTTATTTCTTCAAATATTGTAGTAAGAAATTGCACAAAGAGATCTAACTTTAAAAATATACTTAAGAGTATATATGCAGGGATTAAGTCACTTAAAAACCTTAGCTGCAAGGTAGGATGATAACTGAATATCTATTATAATAATTAGACTAGCTGAAAATCAGAATTTATTACAATGGGATAGTAGGAATAGATGGGAGAAGGGAGAAAAGAACTCCATTAATGAGATCAAACATGAAAATGTTTCAAAAGACATAAATAAGTCTAGAGAAGTTTTAGAGTCTAAAAAACACTACTATTCATCTCTTGGGAACAGATGAATAGAAACAGAACTGCAGGCTTCTAAAAATAAACAGAAAATAAAAGATAAAAGAATATTACCAATAATTAAAGGTGCCAGATCAATATGAAAATGACAAGTAATTTGATCAACTAAATTTTTATTGAATTAGATTTACTAAAGAAAAATGGCTTAAATTTTGACTGTATTAACTACAAGTGTCATGAATTATAATCATTATAAATGGTATAAATGCCTTCTATGATATGATTATTTTCTGTATATTAGTATAAAATGGAACTTTTGGATTACATAAAGTACTTTTGTTACATTTTTAAATACATGCTTTTACCTAATAAAAGTTACTCCTTTATGTTCAGAAGTTAAACTGTCTGTATTTACTTTTATTTGTACTGTATGTTTTTCAACCTGGATCTTTTAATATACAGTGTCCTGTACATTAAAATAGTCTGAAAAGTTATCAATTCCTCTCATTCTCTAATACTATAATAACAGAATAAACAATATATTTAATTATGGTGTTTCTGCACAATTTTAAAAAAGCACAAAGAGAATTAGCTAAAACTCTTGTGACAAATCCTGGTTTCTTTGAATATAGAATAATGATTGGAAAATGTTATTTCATGGCAAACACAGATGACAACAAATTGGGTTTCCTCACAATATAAAAAGAATATTTTATAAAAAATCCACTGACAGGGGCCAGAGTTATGGCTCAGCAACAAGAGCGCTTGCCTAGCATGCATTAAGCACTGGGTTCAATCCCTGGCACCACATTAAAATAAAGGTATTGTGTCCATCTACAACTAAAAAAAAAAAAAAAAAAATCCACTGACAAAGTCCTTTCAGAGTGTTAATTTCTTTCTCAAAATAGCAAACATAATTTACTATTCAGAAAAATGACTTCTTTGCCAGCAATTAATTCTGTTTATGTTCAAAGATTTTAATAAGTATTAAAAATAATGGCATATGGAGTCTGATTCCCCAAGTACAGGAGAATAGTCTCCCTTTTCCTGGATTGTTTCAAGACTATTCCTCAACTGTCTATCCTTAAAATTAGCCCTCAAAACTGGAAGAGGAACAATTTGTCCACTACTGTCACAGAATGATTTCTTCCAGGTTCAGTTCTTCCATACCAGACACAGTTGTTTTCTAAACCAGCTTATTGTGTATCTACAATTTAACTGTAACTAAAAGACTGGATTTTTAAGACTCAAACAAATGGCAAATTTTTTTCCTGTAGCAACAGGTCATTGAACAATTATTTTAAGAAAGGACACTTTCAAAGGATTATAAAATGGCAGTATTTATAAAGATCTTAAATATAATCATTAGCTGAACTCCAGTTTGCTCAAAGGTCCTCAAATTATAGGGTGTTACTCTTTCTATCTTTTTCCTGCCACCATTACCTCCTCAAAACAATCCACAATCTTTAGGAAGATTGTGAGTGGGTGGGGATTGAGGATTGAGAAGGGTTCCTGGAAAATACACAAGTTTTTTCTCTCATAGTAATTCTGGGAAAATTTATTCTTTTCAATCTACTTGGGCACATACATAGTTTTAGGCCTCATTTTCTTCATCTTTGTATCTCTAGTACAAATATTTTCAGACAGCAAAGTTGTCTTCAACTTTTGAAATAGAAATAGGAGAGGTAATCAGAAGATCTTTCTCTAAGACAGGAGAAAAATGAAGTTATTATCTACAAGATTCAGGTTAAATGATGTGCTGAAGGTCCCTTCTAACAAACAGGAAGAGGGCTAGGAATGTAGCTCTAAGGTAGCATCTGTGCTTTATATGCGAAAACCTTGGGTTTGGTCCTCAGCAACCAAAATAAACCAAAACAAAAACTAGCCAGAAACAAAATATTGAGCTAGAAAATTACTGTGTAGGATAAAAAGATAAAAAAGTTTTGCAACCTCTTTTTTCACTTATATCAAGAATAATTTTGTGTAACATTAAAAACCTTGTAAACAATTTTATGGCTGTATAATAATTCATCATATGCATGTTCTATAATTTACATAATCACTCTCTTGTTATCTATTTAAGTCATTTCCTTTTATTTATGTTGCTAACTTAAATAATAAAACCTGCATTTTCTATTATTTCCTTAGGGCGAAGCCATAAAAAGTAATATTAAATGAAAAGTATGGTCGTATTTAAGAAAAAAAGTTGTCACATAGCCTTCAGAAAGACTATAATATCTGACATCCTCACTGGTAGGGCTTCTCTGTTTTGCTACACCATTAATGGCAAGGATGAATATTACTTGATCATAAATTTGCAAATCTGATAATTTTTAAGACTTTTTAAAATTATGAATCAATTATCAAAAAGAAAAATAAGATTTTTAAAAAACCAATACAAATAAGGAAAATATAAAAATTCCAAGAATAATCAGTATGTGCTAAAAATATTCTATGAATGCAAAAATGTCTTCCATATAAAATCAACAGGCAGATACTGTATCATTTTGGGAAAAAGTTCAGGATGCCACATAAACTATAAAACATTTGAAAATCAATTTACCAGGTAAAAAACTAGAGCAAAAATATATATAGTTATAGCTAATCAAAATATGGTTATAATTGCTACTCTGGTTTAGAAAGTTGTGTTTAAGATGAATGTGGTCATTAGATAACAATATTTCTTTATTATAACTGTGCACAGAGGTAGAACATAGTTACTAAGCAAAAGAACCTCTCCTTTTGAAACTCTAATTTTAGCGTTTGTGTGGGAGAACTCTGGGCCTGCTTGTTTTTTTGCAGTCCTGCTTTGCTTTAAGTAAACGTGTGAGTACAAGAAATAGGAAGAGCTTGTGCTTCTCATCAGGTTCTTTCAAATGTAGGTAGGACCCTAGTGCCAAATCACATTATTTCATCAGTTCAAAGAATTAATTAGTATTTCTTTCCAGGCCACTATTTCCCTCTTATCTTAAAAAAAAAAAAAATTAAAAAACAAGAATTTCCAAGAATAAAGCCAAGAAATCTGTACTCACAACTTACGCCAGCTTCAATTAGAATGTTTTGATTTTTTCCTCTCGTTTTCCTAATATTTTCTCTAAATGTTTTCCTATTTCTATTTTTTTTTCAACTGCTTTCATGGAAAATAATATGGGTATGATGGTTAAAACCAGTACTGCTTGACCAGTGAGATTAACAAATTCATATTAAAAACTGGGAATTACATACATGACTAAATAAAAAACCTTAAGGTGTTCATTGATTTGATTTTATAGAATTCTGTCAACGGTACCTTTTAGATATAAATAGCTTTTGTGTTTCTCAGGCCAAAATTCTTCTCCCACACTGTCTTACGCAACTTTTTTCCAGGCCATACCAGCATTTAGCCAGCTTCAAAGGATGGCTCCCCTCTCCTGTAACCCCAGGAAAGACCATGGCACAAGACTCCTAAAAGTATCCTGCCCAGCTGTAGAGATTTTGTCTGTACCCCTCCCCTTCTAGTAACAGTAAGCTTCCCGTACAAAGCTCATATACTGGTCTCATCGTTGCCAATATTACAACCTATGTAAACACTGCCTTTCCAACTCTGCTGGCAAACTTCAGCACCTGGCTAGGGCATGTGGCCTCTTCAGGAAGCCCTCCCCAACACCAGTCTCACTCATCGTTCTCCTGGGTTCTCACAGCACCCTTTTTTCCAGCACTTCTCTCCAGTTGTGTTACTTCCTTATCAGACTATCAACCCCGTATGGGGGGCCGTTTGTCTTTTTCCTCTCCACAGTAGGTACCTGTTAAAGCTTGTAGGAATCACTGTCCTCACTTTCCCTCTCCGCCCCCGCCCACCCGAGAAGCTACCGCTCTCTCTACCCCAGTCACCTGGGGCCAGGCAGTGCTTCCCTGAGCTTTCCCCACATTCCTGTTGAACACCAACGGACCGTGAACTTTTTCATCTACCTTCACCTGAAGTTACCTGTAACTTCATCACAGGTAAAGAAAATTATCTCACTGGGCTCAGACATAAACCAGTAGGTCATAAACTCGGCAGAGTGTGCGAACGCCAGGGATGCGGGGATCGTGCGGGGAGGGAGCCTGGAGAGTTTTTTGTGGTGCGGGGTTTCGTGAATTTGTTGATTTTTTCCCCTAAAGAACTCAAAGCGACGGACAAAGCACTTGAAGCTGAAAATGAGGGAAGCAGTGCAGAGAACAGGAAGAGGAAACCTGGAGGTTTACAGCGACAAGACGAGCAAGGAACCATAAAAGCTTGGTGGAGAAAGTGCAACCCTAGGCTCCTGGGAGGCGGGCTGACGACACTCCCGTCTCGTCCCAGCAAGCCGCCCGCGCGCAGCGCAGGAAAACGGCTGGCCTTCCCGGGCTCGTCCTCCCCCGCGCCACGCAGCTTTCACCGAGTGCTTCACGGCCACGGAGCTGCAACGAAACACGCTATATAAAATTTCAAGTCGCTGATCACCGACTCAAAAGAACCTCATTTTTGTCTCCGTCCAGGGGAGCCTCCCCCACCCCCTGTCATGCAGAGGCCGGATCCCCTCAGCTTGGGCCAATCGGGCCGGTTTTGGCCGTATTTACTTGGCACAACCAACTCAAAACGAATTCCCCTTCTTCCTCGGGCTAGGTCAGTCTGGACACCTGGCACTAAAAGCACTTGCGGCCTCGGGACCAATAAATAATCCCCACACCCCGCTCCCCTTCCGCACCTCCTCCCGGCGCCACGCCTCAACCCTTCCTTCCCCGCCCTCACTGAGGAGTCCGCGCTGCTCACTGGCCGCGTGCCCTGCCAATCCTGTGCGCATCGACGAATCCCGCTTCTGGAAAGCCAAGACCGCGGAAAAAGCGCGTACACCTGGCGGGGCCGGGGGGCCAGGGCACGAGCCTAACGCCCCCAAGCAGCTAGAGGTACTGGGAGGAGCCTCATTTGCATAACGGCCGTCCTTGGGTCTTCTAGCGAGGGTCGGGGTCCCGCCCCTCACCCAACTAGACATCTGTTGGGCTTCAGGTCGGTCACTCCGACCCAGGCAAGCCTGTGGCTGGGCTGGAAGAGTTTGTGCGGGCGGTCCCGGGAGCGGATTGGCTCTGGGAGTTTCCAGAAGGCGGCTATAAGAGCGGGGAACCCGGAGGGGGGAGCAGGGAGACTGGTTGAGCTCGCGGAGAGTAGTGCGAGGTGACCGTTAGTTGACGTCGCGGACTGCCTCTCCCTGGTTTTCTCGTCCTAACATCGCTCGTTTATCTTTCAGTCAGGATGTCCGCCCGCGGCCCGGCTATCGGCATCGACCTGGGCACCACCTACTCATGCGTGGGGGTCTTCCAACACGGCAAAGTGGAAATCATCGCCAATGACCAGGGCAACCGCACCACCCCCAGCTACGTGGCCTTCACGGACACCGAGCGCCTCATCGGCGACGCCGCCAAAAACCAAGTGGCCATGAACCCCACTAACACCATCTTCGACGCCAAGAGGCTGATCGGTCGCAAGTTCGAGGACGCCACGGTGCAGTCGGACATGAAACACTGGCCGTTCCGGGTGGTGAGCGAGGGAGGGAAGCCCAAGGTGCAGGTGGAGTACAAGGGGGAGATGAAGACCTTCTTCCCCGAGGAGATCTCCTCCATGGTCCTCACTAAGATGAAGGAGATCGCCGAAGCCTACCTGGGGGGCAAGGTGCAGAGCGCGGTCATCACGGTCCCCGCCTATTTCAACGACTCGCAGCGCCAGGCCACTAAGGACGCGGGCACTATCACGGGCCTCAACGTGCTGCGCATCATCAACGAGCCCACGGCGGCTGCCATAGCTTACGGCCTGGACAAGAAAGGCTGCGCAGGTGGTGAGAAGAACGTGCTCATCTTTGACCTGGGCGGCGGCACCTTCGATGTGTCCATCCTGACCATCGAGGATGGCATTTTTGAGGTGAAGTCCACGGCCGGTGACACCCACCTGGGCGGCGAGGACTTCGACAACCGTATGGTCAGCCACCTGGCCGAAGAGTTCAAGCGCAAGCACAAGAAGGACATTGGGCCCAACAAGCGCGCGGTGCGGCGGCTGCGCACCGCCTGCGAGCGCGCCAAGCGCACGCTGAGCTCGTCCACACAGGCGAGCATCGAGATCGACTCGCTGTACGAGGGCGTGGATTTCTACACGTCCATCACCCGCGCCCGCTTCGAGGAGCTCAACGCGGACCTCTTCCGCGGGACCTTGGAGCCGGTAGAGAAGGCGCTGCGCGACGCCAAACTGGACAAGGGCCAGATCCAGGAGATTGTGCTGGTGGGTGGTTCTACCCGTATCCCCAAGATCCAGAAGCTGCTGCAAGATTTCTTCAATGGCAAAGAGTTGAACAAGAGCATCAACCCCGACGAGGCGGTGGCCTACGGCGCCGCAGTGCAGGCGGCCATCCTCATCGGAGACAAGTCGGAGAACGTGCAGGACCTGCTACTACTAGACGTGACTCCGTTGTCGCTGGGCATCGAGACGGCTGGCGGCGTCATGACCCCACTCATCAAGAGGAACACCACGATCCCCACCAAGCAGACGCAGACCTTCACCACCTACTCAGACAACCAGAGCAGCGTGCTGGTGCAAGTGTACGAAGGCGAACGGGCCATGACCAAGGACAACAACCTGCTAGGCAAGTTCGACCTGACTGGGATTCCCCCGGCACCCCGTGGGGTCCCCCAGATCGAGGTCACCTTCGACATTGATGCCAACGGCATCCTCAACGTCACCGCTGCTGACAAGAGCACTGGTAAGGAAAACAAAATCACCATTACCAACGACAAGGGTCGTCTGAGCAAGGATGACATTGACCGGATGGTTCAAGAGGCGGAGCGGTACAAGTCGGAAGATGAAGCTAATCGCGACCGGGTGGCAGCCAAAAATGCGGTGGAGTCCTATACCTACAACATCAAGCAGACGGTGGAAGACGAGAAACTGAGGGGCAAGATTAGCGAGCAGGACAAAAACAAGATCCTCGACAAGTGTCAGGAGGTGATCAACTGGCTTGACCGAAACCAGATGGCAGAAAAAGACGAGTATGAACACAAGCAGAAAGAGCTTGAAAGAGTATGCAACCCCATCATCAGCAAACTTTACCAAGGCGGTCCTGGCGGCGGTTCTGGAGCGTCCGGGGGACCTACTATTGAGGAAGTGGACTAAGGCTTGCACTTAAATCAGCGTAAATCTCTTTTCCTTTCTCTTTTTTTCCCCCTTTTGTTTTGGTTTCTTTGAAATGTCCTTGTGCCAAGTATGAAATCTATTGTTGAAAGTCTTTAGCCTGGTGTATGCATATGAAAGGAAAGGTACAACAACTTAGTTTAACTATAAAAGGTTAGTTCTAAAGTTTAATTTTGAGGAAAAAAAGATTTGCGGTTTCTCTTTAATGCATTTGTGTCATTGCTGATTTGAGCATTTTTTGGTTTACTTTAGTTTGTGCATGGAGATTTGTTTGAGATGGGAAACCTGGCCTTTGCACACCTGTCCTATGGAAGCTTAGTAACAAAATACATAAATGCTTAAAATTGTTTATTTTTATGTACTACTTTAAGACTAAGCATCACAGTGATCTTAAGGACAGGTATATTTTGCAAATAAATGCAAATTTCAAGTAAAGCTGAAATTGATCTCAAACTTATTGTCTTGGAGTTTTTCAATTTTACCTCCTTCCCATGTTTTATTCATGTTGGTTTTTAAAATGTTAGTGTGATGTGAAATTTATCTAATCCAATATTCTCTAATTCTCAGATGAAGTTCCCGCCTTGAATTATCAACAACTTAAGGGGAGAAGAATCTGGGTAAACTTTTCTTCTCCCTTTTTAACCTGACTGGGGTCTTCTAGTATACCCAGGCTCCTAAGACCTGGTTTAAGTGTTCTACTGAAAATCCACTTGACTATTCCAGGAAAATACAAGCTATATTTTGGGGTTAAGTATAAAAATGATTGATTTTTTTTAACCTAGTGGAGGCAGAAGTTATCTTCTCATTATAGTCAAAGGTAGTATAAAAAAAAGTTGTATTTTGTGACATACAGGTGCCTGTAAGTCACTTTAAAGCTTGCCTGCTTTAGAGTTTAAAAGTGACTTAACATTAAGTACAGATCAAGTCAAATTTGTTTTAACTTTAATTTTCTAGCAAAACAGCTCAACTTCTGAGTTTGTGGAAAATTCTATAAGAACATGTTTCCAGCAGTTGTAACTATTGGGAGATAGGGGAAGATGATCTATAGGCCCCTCTCCCATTTGAAGCTCATAATGTTTTTGCAGTACTTGCCTCACAAATCACTATAATAAACTTTTTTTTTAATATTTATTTTTTAGTTATAGGTGGACACAATATATTTTATTTGTATGTGGTGCTGGGGATCAAACCCAGTGCCTCACACATGGTAGGCGAGCACTCTACCTCCAAGCCACAGCCTCAACACATAAACTTCTTTTTTAAAAGGCAAACTACAAGATAGTACTGTATATTGTTAATATACAACATGACCATTTATCTTTCTGATTTGAGATTGTTACAAATAGAATATTTCAAACCCTTTGGAAATCCACATCCTTGGGAGAAGGTGGTTTTTATTTATTTTTTAAATGGAATGACACTTCTGCTTTATTCTCATTTATTTCCTTTAAAGGGAATTTAGGAGAAATTCAGTAAACTTTATTGGAAAAAATTCATAGTTTTAACCCAATGTTTTCACTGTATAAATGTCCTTTTATCTCTTTCCAAGTGAAAAGATTTTCCTCATGTTGTTCAAAGATAATTGGATTATAAAATTATATAAATTATGAATTATAAAAACTTTATTTTCAATCTAGCAGCAGACCCTTTGGGGCCATAAAGAGACTAATTTTTGGAATAATAGTATGAGTAATAATTTAGGGCTTCTCACACAATAGTTGACCCTTACATGCAGATAAGTTTTACTTTAGTCTCACTTGGGTCAGGGGAGAGAGAAGAAGATAAATAGGCAATTGTGAAATTACTTCAGAATACTTCTTAAGAAATTTAAAGGTGATTATTAGAAAAGCTGATGGTAACTTGGGTTTATTAGTGTTAGTGCTATAGTGGTGGAAAGTTTTTGGCAATGGGTGTTTCTTTGTCTACACATAGCATCACATAAATGTTTGACAAACTAGTACTGACAGAATCAGGTAAACAGTGGCTTTAAAGTGACTTTTTCTTTTTCTTTTTTTTTTTTTTTGTGGTGTTGGGGATTGAATCCAGGACCTTGTGCATGCAAGGCAAGCATTCTACCAATTGAGCTATATCCCCAGCCCTAAAATGACTTTTTTACGTGAGTTTTACCAAGTTAATATTCATACTATTGCCCTTTTCCAGTTCTTTGCTGAAAGTGTTGATCTTTTGTTCTGACTTCAAAAAATAATATCTTTAAGTGCAATTCGGTATTAGTATGACTATTTTAAACCTCATCATAGAAATTAGTTTCTAAAGTCTTAAACTGACCTTTGGTAGTCCTTGATCATATGGCCTGGCCTCCTGCAACCAGCTATTGTCCTAACCTTAATGTATTAGATGCTTTATTTTCTGTTGTTTTAAAAAATAATTTATACACTTTTAGCTGCCTTGAGTGTTTTTAAATTTAATTCTTCTCAAATTTACCTGAATTCAAATATTACTAAGATAAAGGCACCAAAGTGGCCATTTAGTGTTTCCCAGGAGTTAGTTGAAACTGGTAACCCAAGAACTCTGGGAACTCCTTAGAAGATGTAAGGCCAGCCATAGTCAAATAACAGTGGAAAAAGTACTTGATGTTAGGATAGGGCTAAATTACAGTTTAAGGAATCATTAACATCACTTGAACTCAAAAGTAGTAAAACTGTGACTACTGATCACGATTAAAGCAAATGTACTATATATAGATGCTAAGAGATTGGAAAGATATATTTCTCCAGGCACTTACATTCTTATCTGAATGTATGATTAAAGGTTGTCCCTGTTTTAAGGTGATAAATCTAGACATCTATTACAATAAGACACGACAGATTATTTACAGAATTTGAGGTGTGTGACATTTCAAAAACAATCTCACTTTGTTTTGTACAGTAACTAGTCAATGGAAAGGCATTAAAACTTGTACATTAGGAGATACTAATGCTATTGACATCTTTAAATTTACATGCATAAATAGGATATTTAATACACCACCTGTTCAGTATGTCAGAGATTTTAAATGATAATTTAATTATTGGTATTATGTATTAACCAGGAATACAGTGGCTCTTTCTGGATAAAATCAAAGGTCTTTTTATGAAGCTAAATGGGGCCTATAAGACATTGCTACTTTAAATTGAATATAGTTTATAAACATTGTGTTGAGAGGTGGTCTTGGTGGCACATGCCTGTCATCCCATAATGGCTGGGAGGCTGAGACGGGAGGATGGTAAGTTTAAAGCCAGCCTCAGCAAAAGGCAAGGCACAAAGCAATTCAGTGAGGACATGTCTCTAAATAAAATACAAAATAGGGCTGGGGATGTGGTTCAGTGGTACTCAAGAGTACCCATGAGTTCAATCCCCAGTACAAAAAAAAAAAAAAAAAATTTGTTGAGAGACATATTCCCTTGATTTTTGAATACTAGAATTTTTTTTTAAATCATATGCCACAAGACAATTGCTAAGAGAATTTATATATAGCTTACAATATGTGAGTAAACTGTTTTGAATTAATTACAGAATTAGAAATTAGAGGCAGAATTTTGTTCCTTGGAGAAAAATTATTGATCTTCAGAAAGAGTGCAGTTTTTTAAAAAATATTTTTAGTTGTAGATGGACACAATATATTTTTTTTATGTAGTGCTAAGAACTGAAACTAGTGCCTCACACGTGTTAGGCAAGTGCTCTACCACTGCACCATACAACCCCAGACCAGTTTTTATTTTTTTAAATATTTTTTTTAGTTGTAAACACAATATCTTTATTTTAACCCAAGGCCTGGAACGTGCTAGACAAGTGCTCTACCGCTGAGCCACAGCCCCAGCCCCCGTTTTTATTTTTGATATGACTCTTGGAATGGAAATATTTTAGGGGTTTTGCATTTTTGAAATTGTATAGTGTGATACTTAATGTTATATTTCCCTTAGAACAAATCAAGAAGTCATAGGCCCTTTCCTTGACCCCTTTCATTGTAGATCAGGTTGTTTGTGAATTGATGAGTAGGGAAATAAGCAACCTATTCAGAATTTGATATTGCCATTTTCTTTTATGGAAAATTAATTTTTAAGGTAGAATTATAACTAAGTCTGCCCTTATGACTTTTTCATAGTATAAGCATACACTGTATTCAGTTAATATCTTGAGCCTAAAGTTTGAGACCAACAGCTTACTTCTGTGTTATATGCTCTTAGTTATACTTTGAGGAGTATAACTTTTTCCCTTAATTAGGCAAAAAAAAAAAATGTCTTGTAGGGCACTTGGAATTATTAGCTATTTATAAGTCATCTTTATATTCCTACTTTAAAGGTCACAAATTGTTTTTCTTTAAATAAATACATTTCTAGGGTAGGTTGTAAATTTCTAGTGCTATTTTAAAAATAAAAACCTAAAAAGAATTCTTAGGTAAAGTGATAGAGAATTCTAAGATGGTCCATCAGAGTTACTGAAGTTTCTCTTTAAACATTGTTTTTCTAGAACATTCGAAATAACAATGCGAAATAACTTGTGTAGATATTTTGAGTTCTCAATAACTTATTTTTTAGCATTCAAATTATGTATAGATTTAAATGCCTTTTGTACTAGAAATAATTTTTCTTTTTTATTAATTTAATTAATTAAATTAAAATTAATTAATTTTATTAATTTTATTAATTTAATTAAATTAATTTGGTATATATGACAACAGAATGCATTTTGATTCATTGTACACAATTGCAGCACAACTTTTCATTTCTCTGGTTGTACATGATGTAGCATCACACCATATGTGCAGTCAAAATGTACCTAGGGTAATGACGACCATCTCATTGTACCCTCTTTCCTGCCCTCCCTCCCCTTTGCCCAATCAAAGTTCCTCCATTTTCCCCATGCCTCCCCCCTCCCCATTATGGATCACCATCCACTTATCATAGAGACCATTCTGTCTTTGTTTTGGGGGGATTGGCTTACTTTGCTTAGCATGATATTCTCCAACTCTACCCATTTACCTGAAAATACCATAATTTTATTCTCTGTCAATAACATTTTTTACCTTAGTTTTGTATATTACACTGCCTGAGTTACACTATGGTATGGTATATAAGATCTTTGGTTTTTCATTAAAACTTCATACATTTGGGGGAGCAATTTGAAGAGTTTAATGACCACACTCTGAGTATGATTGTGAAATGACTGAATTCCATCCAGATTCCATCCAGATTTCTTTCTCAGACTTTCCGGGGAGCTTTTCTTCATTTTTTTCTCCCTGTTTTCCCCACCTCAAGTTATGTACATTGTTTGAAAAAAAGACTTTTGGCATCTGGAATATTTCTCTTGTCCTTTCAAGGTAGTCATCTGGTAGTAAGCAAGCCTATCCTCAGTGTCAAAACAGCACTGCCAATGTATAGATGGGTTTCCATATATCTGAGCCAACCTGAACAGCTACCAGAATGGATCTAGATGATTACTATTTTATAGTTTATCCTGATATAATCAGTAATTGTCACCAAGTAGTGAGATGGGAGGGTAGGGGTAGGAATCGGCAGGGTATCTCTAGCCACAATTTTAAAGTTTATGGGAGCATAAAAATCCTAACTACTGAGTATCTTTTATGCTATTTAAACTATAGCAAACTATTAGGTATTCCTAATCATGTTGCATTGCTTGCTTCTGTGTTGGAAGGGGAAAATATCAACCAAAATCTGCATACCAACTCAATTGCAAAAGGAAATTACAAGATATGTGATTTGAAAAGTGAAAAATATATGTAAAAATAGCAACTTAATTACACATTGACACCGAGCACGTTTTCTGAGTTGAGCAACACTAATTTTGAGTACTTAATTAAGGCTGGTGCTTTACACACACAACTATGAAAATCTTCATAACTCCTGATTTGGGTATTTTCAGAAGCAGGATGGGAGCTGTTTTACCCTAGGTTCCACAACTGGTGAAGAGGCAGAAATGTTCTGAAAATCTCTGGTGTCCCATTCACTAGGCCACACTACTTCTTCCCTCCCAACACCTCAAAATCAACGTAGGTCCAACCTACTTAATGTAGAAAGGTGGGAACAGACAGTTCTTCCCTATAGGAGGGAATTTAGTTGCTGCTTTGAAACAACGCAGAAGTGTACTATCACCGCGGGAATGCCCTCAAGTCCTGCGCAGCTTTACTACTGGGTCAGACAGTAAACCGATCCAGCGAAGATTGCGAGGTGCTAACGGAGCACCGGGTGGGGCTTTAGGGACCTGGAGAGAAGCGCGAGTCCCGCCGACACGCGGCGGAAGCAGCTCCCGACCCCGCCCCGCGTCCGGTGAGCCAGCGCCCGCGGCGGGTAGCCTGGGCGACGCTGTGAGGCGGCCAGGGTGCAGCCATGTACCGGCTGCCCGAGTCTAAGAGGAAGCGGTGGGACAAGCAGGCCCCTTCCCGGCAGGACGTACAAACCGCCTGTGTCCTCCCCTCTCCCGGGGCTGGTGAAGGCGGCCCTGCTCTCCCGGATCGGCAATCGGCGCCGCGGGCGACGGTGGCAGGCTCCGCGGGTGCCCGGGACAACAACCTACCGGCACCCGCACGCCCTCGTCCTTTGCTGCGCTCCGTGACCTCCTCCACAGGCGGGTCGCCGCCTTCCTCCGGGACCGGTAGTTCTCAAAAACATACCGGCATATTTGCCCACAAAAACAGACCTAGAGAGGTACATTGAGCAGTAGGTAGGAATTGAATTCTGGCTCCACACGCAGATGTTTAGATGCTCGTGAAAGCCCCCCTCACCACCTCTGATTGGAGGGTTGCAAAGTAGCCCAACAGCTGGGGAGCGTCGGGGGTGGGGGCAGAGAAGCAGCCCTGTTCTGGATAGGACCCGGGGCAAGGAGGGGCTGGTGGGTTGCTCTCTACCACTACCTGAAAGGGTTTTGGAGATTGCCTCGGAACGGAGGGCGAAGGGTTTTGAGCAGGCTGCTGTTTTGTGTCCAGCTCAGGTCAAAGGTTGTGGCCATGCTCGGCATCAATTTATTTTGTCCCAAATATTTTTGTCCGATGAATCTTGAGTTATGTGCAGTTTAAATTTTCTTTCTTCCTCCCTTTCCTTTCCTGAGCCATCCCTTCTTTCCTCTTCCTACTTTCTTCCCTCCCTCCCTCCCTTCCTACTGAAACCAAACCAAAAAGCAATCAAAAAGGATAAGTTAAAAATACACTTTTAAGATTCTACATCTTTATTGACTAGAGTTTAAAAAAGACGTGTGAGTTATTAAAGGTTTATGTAACATGTGGTTTGAAAATTGAACTTTTAATTATTTTTGCTTCAATCATTTCATTTTGCAGCAATCAGGATTACAGTTAGGGATGTGGTACTGGAAAGATGAAACCAAAACTCTTGAATTCAGAAGGTAAATTTTAATAAAACTTTATTAGCAGTTTTATAAAATTACATATGTGTGGGATAAAAAATAAGCAATGTAGAAAAGTATAGAGATTCTGGAAGCTAAGAAATACACAGGAATATATATCTTCCCTACTGCTAGAAAAATAAATATTTAACCAGTGTGTTCCCTTTATAGTATTATTTAGCATTATTCTACAAAAAGGATATTTTATATTACTAGTTGGAATTATTGCCTAATTCTATCTCATTCTTTTGACCACAATTTCAAATATGTAACATTACAATTTGTATTGAAAAAAAAGTATAGAGAATAAAATAAATATCTGGTGAAGTCCCACTATCTGGAGATTATCATTTTACTGAACAGCCTTGCAGACATCACTTTCTGTTAATTAACCCTTACCAGCTGCTTCCCATGTACCAGCCTTTCTACTAATCAGTCCACAAACCCTTTGAAACAGCTGCTATCCAGTTTACAGATAAAGAAACTGAGGTTTCAAAGGGCTAAGTGATTTGAAAATTAAGTAACTTGGTCCAATAGCATAGCTCATAAGTGACTAAGAAGATTTAAATGTATGCATGTTTGGCTCCAGAGTCCATATTCTTAATACTGTGTAAAATTGCCTTTGTAAGTTATAGAAATAGTTTTACATGAGTGGGATCATATTACACCTCCTGCAATGATGGTACATTTTATAAGGAAATATAATTAGATTAGAAAAACTAATCTAAAATCCTGAATCTAGCTGGGAGTGGTGGCACATATCTGTAATCCCAGTGGCTCAGGAAGCTCGGGTAGGAGGATCACGAGTTCAAAGCCAGCCTCAGCAATTTAACAAGGCACTAAGCAACTCAGTGAGACCCTGTCTCAAATTAAAATACAAAAAAGGTCTGGGGATGTTGCTCAGTGGTTAAGTACCCTGCTATCAATGGAAAAAATAAATACTGACTCTAAAACTATATAACTAAACTGATAATACTAGCCACTACTTGTGTATCTAGTGCATATTTTTCTAATTCTTATAAATAGCTATGTGAAGTGAGCATTAATATTCTCATTTTATGGGGGCTGGGTTGTGGCTCAGCAGTAGAGTGCTCGCCTAGCACATGAGAGACCCTGGGTTCCATCCTCAGCACCACATAAAAATAAATAAAGGTATTGTGTCCAAACAACTACAACTAAAAAATAAATATTTTAAAAAAATTTTAAAAATATTCTCATTTTATTGGTGAAGAAACCAGAGGGTCAGTGAGATTAAGCAAAGTCATATAGACATTGAGTAGCACAACTGATAGTTTGAACCAAAATTAGTCTGATGCCAAAGCCCTTTCCACTTACAAGCTCTCTCCCTCTATTAGACTGTAAGCCCCTCAGCAGCAGAAAATGCCTTACTCATCTTCATGTCCCAGGAACTTTACAGAATGGGTGCTCAACAAATGTTTATTGAGATGTTCAGTTAACCAGCTGGATTCAAGTGGAGGAATACTAGAGGTAGGGGACCAATCAGAAGGCCATTGATTACAGGATTAGAGATAGTTATAGTAAGTAGCAGAATTAACTCCATGCAGTTAAAAACAGAAGGGTGAAGGACAAAGAAATATTTAAGAGGTGGAATTGACAGAATGTTTGGATAAAATTGATAGAATATAAGTGGCTGGATATAAAAGGAGAGGGAGAAGTAGGTGTCTTTATTGACTCCCAGGTGTTTGAGTGGAGAAAGTGAGTGGCTAGGCTTGCCCTTCACTCAAATACAGATTAAAAGACACAAATGTGTGTTTGAGTTTGCTATGACATGCTCACATGAATATGACTCTTCAGCTGTTGGACAAATGGGGCTGGAGGCCAGGAAGAACTTTGCTAAGTATATATAGTTACATTATAAATATAATGACATGGAGGTCAAACAAATAATTAAAAGGCTTCACATTTTATTAGCATCAAAATTAAGTTTCATAGAATATATTTGTTCCAGGATTAAGGAATCTTTTATGTCCAAAGTAGTAATTTTAGTTTTGCTTTTTTTTCCCTCAGAAATGTCATAGAAGATTCTGTTTGGCAGCTTCTAAAGCATTACACTTGGTGACTGTGAGACAGCTGTGGTATTAAATGAAAGACTAGTCACAGGAATCAAAATAGAATGTGGGTCTAAAATTTTCCTATATTTGCCTTCATCTACATATAGATACATACAGATATACATATCTATTCTTCATACCATATGTATATCACTATGTATCTATATGTAGATATAGACATATATAGGTGCTGGGGATCAAACCTACCATGCTAGGCAGGTACTCTACACTGAACTACATCCCCAGCCCTCTTCATGTATATTTAAGGACTATCTTAGGTAGTGACATAGTGCTTCAGGAGGCTGAGGCAGGAAAATCCCAGATTTGAGGCCAGCCTGGGCAATTTAGCAAGAACTTGTCTCAAAATTTAAAAAATTATGTGGCCTATGCACATACATTCTGGGACAGTTTGAGGAGGTGTAGAAAGGAACATGATGAAGAATAGATAGGGACAGCCCTTTTGTAAGATGTAAATTACACAAGAGCTGTAAGGAGATGTAACTCAGTGGTAGAGGGCTTGTCTAGCACATGTGAAGTCCTGGGTTTGATCTTCAATAATGAAAAATAAAATAAATATAAATAAAGGCCATCTTAGCCCTCTTTAATGAAAATTGTACCATACTTACTGAACTTCTGTATAAATGAAGTTAATTGGCAGTATTTTTAAAAAATATTTACTCTTTTTAGTTGTAGTTGGACATCATACCTTTATTTATTTATTATTAAGGGATGCTGAGGATCGAACCCAGGGCCTCACACATGCTAGGTGAGCACTCTACTGCTGAGCTACAATCCCAGCCCAGTTAGCAGTACTTTTCAAACTAATCTTCAGTGCTAATCCAGGTAGCACTATTTTATATTTGAGCCTACTAATAAACTTACAGATAATCAGTTTCATAGTTTTTCATATTTATAAATTATTCATATTCACAAGCTAAAGTTTCTTTTGTTACCAAATTGTTATTAAAATATGACTTGATTTGATTTCCCCTAGTTTTAGAGATGGTATGACTTAAAATATTGGTTGTAATTAATTGTCTATTTTTTAAAAGCTAGAGAGGTTTATAATTGTACCCAACACAAAGAAGTAATAATTGTTTAAGGTGATAGATACACCAGTTACCTTGATTTGATCATGATATTATATAAATGTATTGAAATATCACACTGTACCCCAGTTACTATATGTTGATTAAATGTATTAAAAAATAATATCTAAGTCACATGGTATAATATTGTCCCAAAAAGGCTAGATACAAAGTGTAAATACTGCTGGGCACAGTGGGACATGCCTATAATCCCAGTGATTTGGGAGGCTGAGGCAGGAGCCTCAAGCGAGTTCTAGGCCAGCCTCACCATCTTTTTTTTTTTTAATATTTATTTATTTATTTTTCGGTGGACACAACATCTTTGTTTGTATGTGGTGCTGAGGATCGAACCCGGGCCGCACGCATGCCAGGCGAGCGCGCTACCACTTGAGCCACATCCCCAGCCCCAGCCTCACCATCTTAGCTAGACCCTGTCTCAAAATGAAAAAGGGCTGGGGATGCAACTCAGTAGTTAAATGCCCCTGGGTTCAATCCCCAGTACCAAAAATAAATAAATACCCCCCAAACACCAAAGCCCCCCAATGAAAAAGTAAATGGTTGAATGAATGGTTATATGTGTGTAAAACTTTTTAAAACAAAAGGAATTGCCATGATAGAAGTAAAAAAATAGCAGTTACCTTTAGGGGTATTATCAGATGGCACATAGTGGGGGACAGTACAAGGGAACCTGCCCATGTACTGGAAATGGTTTTTATGTGTTGGTGGTAGTTACGTGGGTATATACATATTAAAAACTTGATCACGCTTTATACTTAGGATTTTTTTTTAATTTTTTATTGTTGGTTGTTCAAAACATTACATAGTTCTTGATATATCATATTTCACACTTTGATTCAAGTGGGTTATGAACTCCCATTTTTACCCCGTATACAAATTGCAGAATCACATCAGTTACACATCCATTGATTTACATATTGCCATACTAGTGTCTGTTGTATTCTGCTGCCTTTCCTATCCTCTACTATCCCCCCNATTCATCTATTGAAGGGCATCTAGGTTGGTTCCACAGTCTTGCTATTGTGAATTGTGCTGCTATGAACATCGATGTAGCAGTATCCCTGTAGCATGCTCTTTTTAGGTCTTTAGGGAATAGACCTAGAAGGGGAATAGCTGGGTCAAATGGTGGTTCCATTCCCAGCTTACCAAGAAATCTCCATACTGCTTTCCAAATTGGCTGCACCAATTTGCAGTCCCACCAGCAATGTACAAGTGTACCCTTTTCCCCACATCCTCGCCAGCACTTGTTGTTTGACTTCATAATGGCGGCCAATCTTACTGGTATACTTAGGATTTATTTGCTTTAGTACTTTTTTTTTTTTTTTTTTTTAATTTTTAATATTTATTTATTTTTTTTTAGTTTTGGGCGGACACAACATCTTTGTATGTGGTGCTGAGGGTCGAACCCAGGCCGCACGCATGCCAGGCGAGCACGCTACTGCTTGAGCTACATCCCCAGCCCCTTGCTTTAGTACTTATAAGTTACAACTCAATTTAAAACAAAAATTAAATACCCCAAGTAGAGATTATGTGGCCTACACACATACATTCTGGGACAGTTTGAGGATATGTAGAAAGGAATATGATGAAGAATAGATAGGGACAGCCCTTTTGTGGTGAAGCTGTTTCAAGTTTTAGTAACTCAGTTTGGCAAACCTTAGGTTACCTTAAGTGTCCTGCTATTAGGGACAGTAGTACTAAGGTGGAGGAAAATAGACCTTTGTATATTTTATGGCCAGAGTTAGTGTTTGGGTTCAGTGGAAATATAGGTGCTGATTTCTTATTAAAGTCTGAACATATCTGAGTGGGCAGTGGTTGGAGTAGAAGCTGCAGAGGTGGCAGGCTTGTCCAGGAACCCTTACTGAGTACATGGGCTGCATTTCTGCTCTAGAAAGCTCCTCCCATGGGAACACTGAGGAGCAAGATTCCAATTAGGTGGATAATCTTAGAGGGAGGGGGTAGGACCTAGATGAATTCTAACAGAATAGAGAGATTAGGACAGTAGGTGAGTCAGTAAGCATGTAGAGGAGTTGAAAGATTTAGTTATACAGGTAATAAATATACCTTCTTATTATTAAACTATTCAAATAATGCAGAAACATACAGATGTGGAAGACAGATTTCTTTACCACTATCTCGTCTCTGCCCCAGCCCTCCACCCCTCATTGGAATAGCCACCATTAACAATTGGTATTCTTAAACTTATTTATTTTTCTTGCCTTTCCCCCACCCTAATAACTCAGTACACCCTCCCCCATGATCCCAATCCTTGGAGACCAATGATAAGAGGAACATCAGAAAGAATGAAAAGCGTGGAAATCATCCATTGGCCAGTATGGTGCCAGTGTCTTCAAAAAGGAAAGGAAAAGAAAGGTGGAAAAATACAAGTAATCCATTCTCTTGAGGTGACATCATGTACTCACTTTTTGGAGCTGACATATGATACAACAGGACATTAGGAGGTTGGCCAAACTGCTGGGGAGGTATTCCTCCAAAATAATTCCTTGCTGAGATTTGATAAGGAGGCAATAAGGATCTATATGATTGATATTCATCTTTAGAGAATGACTAAAACTGGGGGAAAAGTACTTCCATTACTCTATCTACATTTCAGCTTAATAGAGGCACATACAACTTTGGGCAGAGATAAAGCTACTGGTTGGGTTATCAATGCCATATTGTTTCCAAGCAGAAAAGCAATTCATAACCCGCACTGGGCCACCAAACCAATGTATGTAGCAAACACCACAGTTGTGGAAAATATATTCTCTCTAAGGTAGGAACCATATCCTACTGATCTTTGAAAGACTTCTATTTTCCTGTTAGCATTTGCTGATATTCTGAGGGCGTGCATTGGCTGTAATCAGATACCATCTCATGTTCACTGTCAGCAATTGCTGACAAAAGTCTCAGGGGCCTCAGTATAAACTTGTTGTTTTTTGAGGTCTCTTGTTAATTAGATCCATTACTGCCTAATAAGTCTTATACTGCCTGTAAGGAAACCCTGAGTCAAGTAAAGGGTTCTGAAAACTTCCTGGAGACAGGCAAGTTCTTGAGAGGGGTTCAAAATTACCAAGATGACTTCTTGGGGGCAGGATTGCCTGGTGGCTAAGCCCATAGCTCTGTGGCTAGAGAACCTGGGTGCCCATCCTGGCTTTGCCATTTATTATGTGATCTCAATCAAGTTACTTAATCTCTTTCTAAGCTTCAGTTTTTCCCAGATATAAAAATGGTGTTAATATTATTTTTCTCATAGAGTTGCTATGAGGATTAAATGAGATTGTGCTGCCTGGCATGGGCACATGCCTGTAATCCCAGCGACTAGGGAGGCTGTGGCAATAGGATCAAGTTCAAAGCCAGCCTCAGCAACTTAACAAGGTCCTAAGCAACTTAGCAAGACCTTGTCTCAAAATTAAAAATAAAAAGGACTGGGGATGTAGCTCAGTGGTAAAGTGCTACTGGGTTCAATCTCCAGTACCAAAAATAAATAAATAAATAAGATTGTTCCTAAAAGCATCTGGCCCATAACAAGTACTCGATAAATTTTTAAAATCCCTCCAAACTTAGTGAGGTTTCTGCTTCTTGAGAAGTTACTACAAGATTTTTAGATAGAAATTTTTGTGTATGGTAGTATTGTGGAGGCTGCTGAGGCTGAGAGCCTAATGTAAAATCTGAAGTTTTAATCATTCTGTGTATAAATACATAAACGGAACACTGTTGTGCCCAAAAATATTTGGCCTCTGCTCATAATATATGCCATCCTAAGGTTGTATGAGTTATGATCATGATGTGATTAGTTTTTCCCTGGGAAAACATCAAGTTACTAATCATCTCATTTCTATTGCAGTTTTATATCTTCAGTAGAACTCAAGGAAAAAGGAAAGAAAGGCAAAGCCGTTCACTTTGCTGAAATTGATGGCCCTGCTTCAGAAAGGTGGTTTCACTTCTCATCCATGCCAGTTCTGCCAATGGTGCCTCTCAGTGGAATCATTTAAGTCTTTACAAACTCTAAGTTCCATTATCTCAGACTGAAATGCAGTACCAATAAAGGAAAAATGAGGCACTACCTCAGAATTATAGTGGGAGTTACAAATCATCCCTATAAATGTATCTGAAATAACTTGGCTGTTAGTACATTTCAATTTTTTAGTTTTCTTTTAATCTGAATATTGTAACTATCCAGAAATAGATGATTGAAATGATCTCTTTTGGATGGAATATGTGTGTGTGTGTGTGTGTGTGTGTACCGTACATATGATATTAGGGGTTGAACAGGGCCTTGCACATGCTGGGCAACTAACTCTACCACTGCATCACATCCCCAGCCCTATGTGTACATTTTATATCAGACAGTGTATATTCCTTTTACATCTAGCACAATAAATATAATGTTTAATAAGACACATCCCCAAATGATATTTCATTAAATGAAACCCATGCATAACTCTGAGGATCTCCTTACTTTATAGTAAATGATTCACACACTGCAAGATAGAGTAGATACAACTAAAACCTTTTAAAACACTAGGGGCTGGGCATGGTGGTGCACACTTGTAATCCCAGTGGCTCAAGAGCTGAGGTAAGAGGATTGCAAGTTGAAGGCCAGCCTTAGCAACTTAGTGAGACCCTGTTTCAAAATAAAAAAGGCTGGGGATATGGCTAAGTGGTTAAATGCCCTTGGGTTCAATCCCTGGTACCAAAAAATAAACGAACAAACAACAACAAAAAAACACTACTACATGCTGTTGTTCCAAAACAGGTTGACAGATAAAAGGCTCTCTTCAAGAGAGGATAAGTCAGCGAAAGCCTTAGAGAAACGAGGTCAGCAGGGCAACGTTACACTGGATGATGTTAAGTGTGAGTAGCTGTTCCCTCCTTCTTACACACTACCTGGTATGAACCTCTAAGGCAGCACTTTGTCTCTCTTTCAATTACCCATCTTCTCTCCTTTCAGTTGTTGCTTTGCTTTTGCTACAAGATACTGAGATGCAGAAGATCTGTTCTTTTACAACGTTTATGAGGTGTGTAATGCTTTCAAGACATTGTCTTTTCCCCTTTACTTTGCAGTAATTTCATCTGATAAGTGCTGATAGATCTGATTTTTAGAGAAACAGCAGGAAGCAGGTTCTATGTAAACCATCAACTCATCACTCAGTCACAAAGACTGAAATCAAAAAGTCTGGCAGAGGAATCCAAAAGTCACAGGAGCCCACAGGAAACCCCAACAAAGTCCCAAGGCAAGGAGTACAGAGTGCATGTTGCCAGAGTTCCATGCAGACTGCACTATATTTATATACCATTCACAGAATGTACCCATTTACTGTAGAATGTTTCTTGATTTTTCAAAACATCAGTTCCCTTAGCTACAAAATTAAGAATAGTGTCTCCTTGCTATGGCTGTCTGTGCCTGGGCTTCTCTTGGCATCTGCACATATGACTGGTCTATTAGAGTCGGGCACCCAATGCTATAGGCACTTCTCCTACATCCCCTCAGATTTCCAGTGCAGGTTGCTTGTGATGAATACCTGAGACTCTTCCCTCAGGTCTTGCTCCACTTCAGGGGCCCACTTGGCCCGAGCACTGACCTTGGCAAGCAGGACAACTCCTTAGAGTTGTTTTCTATATGATATTTTCTATACAACCTCCCAGAGCCCCTGCAGAACTGAATTATACTAGTTCACGGTGATAACACCCCATTCACTGGCTTCCTTCCTTTTCCTATTTCATTTCCACTCTCCATAGGATGTTTCCTAAGATCACGTCCTCCATTATCTGCTTACTCTCAGTTCTTTGCTTCAGGATCTTTTTCTGGGGAAACCCAAAGTTAGATAAGTAGTTATTAATATCTTGACAAAAAAATCTGTAATAGTCACCTTCATCCTGCTCTAAAGGTGCAGTTAAAAGAAAGCATGTCAGAGTAAGAATGTCCTTTGGGGGCTAGAAAGAAGGTAGTAAAAGTCTGATAAAAATATAAAGAAAACAATACCTTCTAATTGAAAAATGAGATAGCATTGTAAATCTGTGCATTCTTTTTGGAGAGCAAAACATGAAAATTTAATATGCTTGTGTACTGTGTTCTAACAATTTCACTTCTGTCTATAATATTTTAAAAAGACATCAATATCCTTCAACAGAAGACTAGTTAAGTAATTTAAGAGAGAATATTCAGCTGTTTAAAAGAATAAGGGACATCTATACATAGCATCATAGAAAGAGGTCCACACTACACATGTAAGTGACAAAAGCAAGTGGCAATAAATCATGTCTATAGAAAAAAAACACTTTAAGGCATATATTTATACATATGTATACATATTGGTGGGGGAGGATGTTATATGTAAACACCTATGCTTTAGAAGGTTTAGGAAGAATTCATTCCAAAGACTTAATAGCGGTCACCACGAGGGAGTAGGATAGAAGAGAGAATATTTTACTTTATACATTTCTGTACATTTAAAAAAAATATTTTAGTTCCCCACTTGAATCAAATGTATGAAATATGATATGTCAAGAGCATTGTAATGTTTTGAACAATAATAAAAAATGTTTTAGTTGTACTTGGACACAATATCTTTATTTATTTTTATGTGGTGCTGAGGATCGAACCCAGTGCCTCACTCGTGCGAGGCAGGCTCTCTACCACTGAGCTACAGCCTCAGCCCCAATTTCTGTACATTTTTTAAACAATGGATATATATTACTTGTATAGTAAGAACTTCTTAAAAATTTAATTAATAAGCACAACTGTAAGAATTTAGTAGTCAGGCACAATGGAGCCTGTAATCCCAGGGACTTGGGAGGTAGAGGCAGGAGGATTGCAAGTTTGAGGCCAGTGTCAGCAAATTAGTGAGACCTGTCTCAAAATAAAAAATAAAAAAAAGGACTGGGAATGTAGCTGAATGGAAGAGCATCCCTGGGTTCAATTCCCAGTACAAAAGAAACAAAAAGAATTTAGTGTCTGACTTTCCAAAAATAAATCTTTTTTTTTATATAAAAAGTGAATTTCTTAACTTTCAGTAGTGTAATAGAATCTTAAATGGTAAGTAAATTAGTTGTGTGATAGGCATGTTAACATGTATTTCTACTCATGTCCTATGCCCAGATTTTTTATGAAAAACCTCATATTTGAAATAGGTTAGTGTTGATTTCTTTCTGTTTTCTAAATTTCTTCATAGAAATAAGAATCTTGACAATTTCCTCATGGCATTATTGTACTATTTATCTCATTACTTGGAAAAAAACTCGCTGGAAAAGAAGCCCCAAAGCTATATGGTGTAAGTAAGTTCTGTAAGTGCTTTTTATCATAGCCAGTTTAAAAGTAACTTTTATCTAAGGTGAAGAGATAATGGAATTTTAAAAATCTTTTGGGTGTACATGGGAGAATTTTTCCTGTTTTTAAAGCTCATTGAATAATGGGTATTCCGTACAACAAAATATTCCAACTAATAAAGAATAACAGTACCCAATAATGAGATTTAATGAAAGCCACATTAGTAATTTAAAAAATTTTAGTAACCATATTTTTAAAAGATGCAGGTTAAATTAGTTTTAACAGTTATTTTATTTAACCCTATGAATGGAAAATATTATTATAACAAGTAGTCAATACTAGGAAGTGATTAATGAGATATTTTACTTTTTTTATGAAATAAGTCTTTGAAGCCTGGTGTCTTTTATACTTACAATATATCTCAATTGAAACTAGCCACATTAAATGCTCAACAGCCACATGTAGTTAGTAACTACCATATCCAGTAGTGCAGAAATAGATTTATTTTGTTATGCTTTATATGCTAACAAAAGTTCTTGCTAAAGGGTTTGTAAGCATCTAATAAAAAAGTTAAGATTTTTTTTTTTTAAATAACAGATTTGGCCAAAATGACATCACAGGAAAAAACCCCAAACTTTCTTAGGCTACTTGTAAAGAACTTAATTGCTTTACACAGAGGTGGCTTAGAGATATACACCCAGGAGCAAGCTCTGGGAACTTGGAGTCCACAGCAGAACAATGCCTTGCAGACTTGGCCATGACCTTTCACAAGCATGGAACTTTCCAAGTGCCCAGCTGCCCTCCTCGTACATGTGGAACCAACCCAGTGACTTAGCTGTTAGGAATGTTGAATAGAGCCATTAAGTTGCTACAGAGTATTTTGAAATGCAAAACTCCTGTATATAATCAAGCAGTTTGAAAAACATTTTATGGATAGAGAAATAGTTTCTGGATAGCAGTTTTGTAAAGGATCAAATAAATAATTCAAACACTGCTGCTACCGTAAAGCTATCATAATGTGCAATGCGGGTGTTGTTTCAGGGCAACCTTTCACAGTAAGACAGCCAGAGCATGCAGTGTTTCTATGGTAGCAAGCAAAAGGGCTAAAGCAAGTGTGAGCTTCGAAGGTACAAGGATTCTTACTATTCCCAAGTAGAAACTTATTAGACTTTGGTGGTATTTTGGCTTATTTTGTATGGTCTTTTCTAATTTTGAGGCTTATTGCTAATCTAGCAAATAAATTTGTTTTATATCTTAATTAACAGGTAACAGAAAAGAAAGATTCCTTAGTTATTTTTAAAATGCATGAAAACTCTTTAGAACATGGAGGTGTAAGACTGTTTCTTAGAAGGAATCAATTACAGAAATGAGCAAAAGCAAAGTAGGCCTTAAAATGATTGATTCTGGGGTTTGATTCTAAAAAAGCATTATAACCTTTCATTTTCAGGCTTTCCAGTAGTCAGTCCATTTACTTATTATTTAGAATTAAACATAGATTGCAATGTGATATCAGCACAGAAAAAAAATTGATTTCAGTCCAACTAGCATAGGGATAATGATAGTGCCTAATTCACAGTGTTGCACAGAAATAAACGAGATAGTGTCTTCTCTTAACCCAGTGGTCGCACTTGGGAAGAAAGCTTGCATCCTGTGAGAGGAGGGCAGAAAGAAATGGAGAAAGATGTCAAAGATGCATTGTGTGTGTGTGGGGGGATTAAATGAACTCTAGAGAGGGCAAAGGGGAAAAGGGGAGGGTGTGGAAGGGAGTGGGCAGAGGGGTAGGAAAGATGGTGGAATGCGATGGTCATCATTACCCTAAGTACATGTATGAAGACACGAAGATTGTGACTCTACTTTTGTGTACAACCAGAGATATGAAAAATTGTGCTGTATATGGGTAATATGAATTGTATGTCTTTGGTTGTCATATATAACAAATTAAAATTTAAAAAATTTTTTAAAAATACAGCAAAGTAAATTGTGTAGCCAAGGGCAGGGGGAGATGCATTTAGATGATACTAGATGGTTAAAAGCCCTAATTCCAGAAAAAGAAAGCTATTCCCCATTTAAAGATGAAAACATTAAGGCTCAGAGAGGTGAAGTAATTTGTTGAAATGACATACCTACTAAGTAGTAGAGATGAGGCTAGAACCCAGGTCTAACTCAAAAGCCTGTGCTTAACCACACCCAGCACCTTCTATTGATCAACTATGGGTCTGTTTCCAGAGTTCATCCATTCAGAATCAAGATTTATAGCTCTGAACAAGACACAATTTTGCCTGAGTTTATAAACACTGTACCATAAACATTTTTCAAGTTATGATCTCCTTTATGATTTTTAATGGTGGCACAACTTTCCATGAAGTAAATGACTTGACTTTAGCTATTAAGGGGTAATTTATTACAGTGGTTAAGGTTGCATATTTTGGTGCCTGGGTTAAATCTCATAGGTTTAATATGATCATTTCTGTAGCTCTTTAAATTTTTTTTTTTTTTTTTTGGTATAGGGGATTGAACTCAGGGGCACTCGACCACTGAGCCACATCCCCAACCCTTTTTTATATTTTATTTAGAGAAGGGTCTCACTGAGTTGCTTGATGCCTCGCTTTTGCTGGCTTTGAACTCGCTATCCTCCTGCCTCAGCCTCCTGAGCCACTGGGATTACAGATGTACACCACCACACTCCAGTTGAAATTCTTTTCAGATGTTTATTTCACAGTATTATGCTGATTTTTCTCTTACTGAAGCATCAATTTCAGCAAAATTTTTCTCTTACTGAAGCATCAATTTCAGCAAAATTTGTCATTCTTGTCATTTACTTTTTTTTTTTTTTTTAATAGTTCTGGGAATGGAACCCAGGGCCATGCTAGTCAAATGCTCTACCATTAAGCTGCACCCTGGCATTTTTAAAGAATATACTTGTTATTTCAGGTGAACTATTAATTTAGTGTTTATGGCTGTTTAAGGCAGTGCTTCAGAATGAAGTAAAAAGGCTGAAACATTATAGGGAATGGTTTTTCAGATATAGAATTTTTCTTTTTCTTTTCTTTTTTTTTTTTTTTTTTT
>NW_025999900.1:3866304-3874483 GCF_001458135.2 Marmota marmota marmota
TTTTTTTTTTTTTTTTTTTTTTTTTTTTTTTTTTGTACCAGGGATTGAACCCACGAGCACTTACCCACTGAACCAAATCCCCAGCCTTTTATTTTGAGGCAGGGTCTCACAAGGTTGCCCACAGCCTTGCTAAATTGCTGAGAGTAGCTTTGAACCTGAGATCCTCCTGCCTAAGCTTCCCAAACTGCTGGGATTACAGCAAAATAAGGCTATTAGCTTCTGGCAGCTTTGACAAAGGAAGGTTGAAGGTGCAGGAAGCAGGGAGACAGGCACTGTCATGTGGCCATTGGGGCTCATGTGGAGGGGTGTGTTTGGGTTACATGGCATTTGGACATGGCATATTGGAGCCTACTGGAAAAAGATACATTCATACATTGCTGGTGGGAATGCAGATTGGTGCAAAAATTATGAAAAGCAATATGGAGATTCCTCAGAAAACTTGGAATGAACACCATTTGACCCAGCTATCCCACTTCTTGGTTTATACCCAAAGGACTTAAAATCAGCTTATATAGTGATGCAGCCACATCATGTTTATAGCAGCTCAATTCACAATAGCTAAACTATGGAACCACCCAGATGCCCTTCAACAGATGAATAGATTTAAAAAAATGGAATATTACTCATCCTTAATAAAGATTGAAATTATGGCATTTGCAGGTAAATGGATGGAGCTTAATTCTAAGCAAAATAAGCTAGTCCCAAAAAACCAAGAGCCAAATGCTTTCTCTGATATGTGGATGCTAATCCATGATGGGGAGCAGCTAGAGAAGAATATAGTTACTTTAGGTAAAGGGGAGTGAAGAGAGAGGAGCGGGTATGGGGTTAGAAAGGATAATAGAACAAATCAGGCATTATTACCCTATGTTTGTATATAACTATATGACCAGTGTGATTCTACATCATGTACAATCAGAAGAATGAGAAATTATACTCCATTATATATGATGTATCAAAGTGCATTCTACTGTCATATATAACTAATTAAAACAAATTAAAAATAAAATTTAGGGCTGGGGATGTGGCTTAAGTGATAACGCGCTCTCCTGGCATGCGCCGGGCGCTGGGTTCGATCCTCAGCACCACATAAAAATAAAAATAAAGATGTTGTATCCACCGAAAAACTGAAAAATAAATATTAAAAAATTCTCTCTCTCTCTTAAAAAATAAAATAAAATTTAAAAAGTTGGAGCCCACTTTATCTATTCAAGAAACTCATTTTATTCTAGTGATTTCCAAGCCTTTTATCATGTGTAATAATGTTTTGTGCTCTGAAACAGCCATATTATCCTTAAAGTCACCATTTCCCCTCACAGCATATATTCATCTAGTCATTGTAGTGGTTAACCTCAGAAGGGATAGTAATTTGTTTTTGTTTACTGTGCATTTCATTTGGTATCTAGTGATTAACAGTGCACTGGAATGTATTGTCAAGAATATAGTTCCCTATTGTGCTGCAAAAAAAATTTAAAATTAGGATTCAGACATGTTGCAACCTAAGAAAAGACTGTCTTTTACAAAGATCATTTGCAATTCAGTTGGAGCTGGGGCTGTGTTTTCACAGGGAAGCAATGTTATTATAATTGACACCCAAGTTCCCAGAATAGTTGACCACAAATGCCTCTTTAGCAACACACCTAAACTCAGAACTGAGAGTGGCCCAGTGCTGTACTTGAAGCCTCCAAGCTTAATAGAAACACCAGGAACGGGGAAAGCTGAGGTGGCAAGGAGTCTCTACAGCAGCTTTGAGAACACAGTAGAAAGAAAGGCTGCCAGCTGCCTCAGCAACCAGTATGGGTCACTTGTTAGTTGAGCTGTTCTATAGATATTAGGACTAGCTGTATATAAAATTGAGGCTCCATAGATAGCAAAAAGAATCTATCTATAAACAAGTGAAAATTGACCATAAACTTTGAGTTGCTGATTCTAGTGATTAATAATGATTTAAGGGACTTTGAGGATTTTCCTATGTCATGGCTCAAATAAAACAAATGAATTGGTAAGTCAGGTGTGTTGACTCACTAGTATATCTTTCAAAAAAGTTTATAATTCAGACTTTAAAAATGCTAATTAATAGGCATTTACTCAAATTAATCCATATTGTCTTTTTCTTCCCTCTAGGGGCCTTGTAGAGAAAAAAGAGATGGAGCTGGTTTTAAGTAAGTTAGAAGCAGCACAGAAATATTTGGCTCAGAAGTACTGTGTCCTTGTGCTGGGGTTGGGCATGCCTGATAAGCATCACATGTGCTGTGGAAAGTAAGTGTGCACTCCAGATGCCATTAGATCGTGACATCCTTAGGACCCTTGCATTTGACTTCTGGTACTGGGGGGAAAAGCATTTCCTTTTTGTTGTCCAGAATAATTGGGCTCAGGTAAAATCTGCCCCAAGCACTGGGGGTTGTCTGCTTTGAGAGAGCCAAGTGAGTATGGAAGACATCCCAGAATCTCAGTTAATATCTATTTATTTAGGTACGGAATTGAACATAAGGGTGTTTTACCACTGAGTTGCATCCCCAGCCCTTTGTTTTTTATTTTGAGACAGGGTCTCGCTAAATTCCCAAAGGCTGGCCTCGAATTTGCCGTGCTTCTGCCTGAGGCTCCAGAGTTACTGAGATTATAGGTGTGTGCCATGACACCCGGCTCAGCTGATATTTAAAAATTCTCCCCTGCTTGTGATTAAATGACTTGATTTCTCAGTGGAATCTTGCTCTCAACCAGGAGGGATTCCTATGCTAGGCAGGGCTACTGGTGGCCTCTAGTATATACCGAGTGATAGACCAATGTTGGTGGGGGATGGAATGTCTGCTTGTTTTGCAACTGCCAGGAAGAGCTGCAGAGGTAGGGGTTATAAAATAACACTGTCTATGGAATACAATTTTTGTCTTAGGATGATAATGTTTGCATAATTGTAATTGAAATTTAAAAAGGGGTCTCATCACCAGAAAGTTGGAGATCACAGGAAGAAAAACTTTGATCCTTAACCCCAAATCTCCCCCTGAACAGTTTCATGACAAGCCCAAGAGCCATGCCATGGCCATAGCCAGAACTTAAAAAAAAAAACCCCTCAATAGGAAAAGAACACAATACATGATATACCTCTCTCTAAATCCCCCATGTTTTCAAAGATATCTTTGTCCATGAACATACTTACCCAGTTGTTCCTATGTATTTTTTGTGTTCTACATTTCCTGTGTGCTCTCCTCTCTTATTCTGCATACATAATTTCACTTATCACTTTCCATAGCAGCTGGAGTTATCCTGTTGTATACCCATTGCTTAACCATCCCTTTTGTAAACATTTACATGGTTTCAGTTTTTCTGTTTTATTGTAGTTTGTATTGCTTTACATAAATTATTTTGTTCATATGGACTATTTCCTTATGGCTTATTACCCAGAATGTATTTACCTATAGGGTACAAACAATTGTTAAAAAGCTGTTCATAACATATTGCCAGATTGTGCTCCAAAAAGGTTCATTCCAGAGGTAGTGGTATGTGCTGATAGTCCCAGCATTTGGGAGGCTGAGGCAGGAAGATCACTGGAGCCCAAGAGTTTGAGGCCAGTCTGGACAACATAGGGAGACCCCTTCACCAACCAACCAACCAAGACCAACCAACTGAAAAGAATCCAGAGCCCTCCACAGACCTCCTGCATGGGAGGCTGGGAAAAGCTATTTCAAAAAAATTAAAACCTTTTTTATTGCCCTCAGCAATAAGCATATTTGGTTGTGTTGGGTTTTATTATTTTAATATTTTTGATAGTTTAAAGGTGTATTAAAAGCTTAAAGATGTTTTACATGAATGAATATTTTTCAGGCTTTTAGAGTCTCTGCTCTTTTTCTTTTTAAAATTATTCACTGCCTACGCATTTAGTTTCAACCATTTACCAAGGGGGAATTGGAAAAGTTTTTAATTTCTTTATTTACATCCTATACCAAGGATTGATCATTTGTATTTTTTAGTTTGTTGCTTTCTTTTGAATATTTATATGTTTAAACATTAGAAAAATGTTTTTTATTTATTCAAACATGTCCACCTTGTTTCTGATATTTGATAGTCATACAAGTTCTTGTGGTTCTTGAGTTAAACTTATTATCTTTCTTTTTAATTTTTTAAAATTAGCATTTTAAAGAAATGTGACTTTGCTCCATTTGAAATCTGTTACAACATATCAGATGAACTATGAATATAAGCTTTTTATTTTTTTAACTAATATCAAACTTTCTAGTAATATCTATTAATGATTTTTTTCTCCACAGTAACATGTCTTGTTAGATTTTGAATTTTTCTAACATTTTAACCCAATTTGGTAAATTCCTATTGATTTTTTCCCCCCCAGTACTGGGAATTGAGTCAGGGCTACTCTATCTTTGAGTACATTCCCAGCCCTTTTATTTTTTTGATATAGTGTCTTATAGTTTATATAGTCTTATATAGTTTCCCTGTCTGACTCTGAACTTTTGATCCTCTTGCCTCAGCCTTCCAAGTAGGTGGGATTATAGGCATGGACCAACACATCTGGCTTGCAGTCATTATTTCTTTCTGTATCTTTTAAAAGTATAGATAGTCCTTACACATTCGGCTTTCCACAGCCTGCTTTTCCTTATGGTAATGCTCCTAAACCAATTTGTTTTTAAAATTACAAGTCATAGCATATTGGTAGATCTTGAAATCAATGTAGTTGTGAAGAGAATAAAATAGTTTTAAAAAATAAGTATATCTGGCATGAAAGTAATAAATAGAAATCCATAGTCCAGGGATACTTCAATAAACAACTGAAAAAAAAATAAGTATATCTGGGGCTGGAGTTGTGGCTCAGTGGTAGAGCACTTGCCTGGCATGTGTAAGGCCCTGGGTTCAATCCTTAGCACCACATATAAATAAATAAATAAAGTAAAAAAATCCATTGACAACTAAAAATTTTTTTTAATTTTTTTTAAAAATCAAGTATATCATATGAAATAAAGATAAGTATTTTTTTCAGGATACTTTTGTGTCTATGTCTTAGTATGTTTTGAGTTGCTTTAACAAAATACTTGAGGCTGGGTTCTCTATTATTATTCTCTAAATAACAGAGGTTTAATGAGCTCATAGAACTGGTGTCCAAGAGCATGGTACCAAGCTTCACTTTTGGTAAGGACCTCATGGCAGATAGCATCAAAGGTGGGAAGTGGAGAGAGAGTGAAGATAGAGAAGACAGAGGAGTCAGATGTTGGGACACAGTGTACAAGATAGATCATATGGTGGGAAAGGAAACAAGAAATCAGGGAGAAAGCAGGCTTGCTCTTTTTTTCCCCCCCTAATACTAGAGATTGAACCCAGAGTGTTCTGCTACTGAATCACATCTCAGCCCTTTTTATTTTTTGAGACAGAATCTTGCCAATTTGCCAAGACTGGTCTCAAACTTGTGACCCTCTGGACTTAGCCTCCCAAGTCCCAGGTATTACATGCATGTGCCACTGTGCCTGGCCAGGCTGTCTCTTTAACAACCTGCTATGAAACTAATCCACTTCTATGAGACCCAACCCAACTCTCCATAATACCAGCATCAATCCCTTGTAGTGGTGACTGCCATCTTCCACTAGGTCTCACCTCTTAAAGGTCCCACTCCCTTTCAATACTGTCACCTTGGGTAAGTAAGCCTCAGCTTATATTTCAGCAAGGACAAACCAGATTCACACCATAGCAGTCAATGTGTGTATTCTAGGGACTCAATATTAAGTATGTTTCTTGCTGTGAGTTAAAATTTAAAGAGTCTGAAAGCCACTGCGTTACAGCATCCTTTCTGTACCACAAGCACTCTTGTGTTTTCATAAGAATTTTGCTTTGCTCAGCCTTTCAAGCAATTATACCATAGTGTTGTTTGTCAGCTAATTGTTCAATTTAGACAGTTGTGTTAATTTGTTGGGCCATTTGAATACACTATTGAATTTCCCCTATATTTTAGAAAAAGATAAGTGGAACATTGGAAAATCAAGTACTGCTAATTCAAATCTAGAAACCATTGAGCATGTGGAGAATCTTTAGCTGCATTCAAATGCTCGAGACTAAAGTAGAACAAATGTGGGTTTGATTGCAAAAGACAAGACCTTGCACATGCTAGTCAAGTGCTCTACCACTGAATCATATCTTCAGCCCTTTTTTGTTTTTTATTTTGAGATAGGGTCTTGCTAAGATGACCAGATTGGCCTCGAACTTGGGATCTTCCTGCCTCAGCCTCTGAATACCTTGGATGACAAGTGTGTGCCACTGCTCCCAGCTACAATCTTTTCCATGTGTTTTTTTTTTTTTTTTTTTTGGTGCAGTAAAATTATATACAATAGTGGGTTCATTGTTACATATTTGTATATGCACCTGATATAACAATATAATTTGGTCATTATTGTCCTCCAATATTTCCCCTTTCCCCCTCCTCCTTTTTCCTTCTTACAATACAATTTTTAAAGGAAACTGTGATGTTTGAAAGTAGGTGATTGCCTCTGGTTAGCACAAGGTCCTGGTCCCTTTTCCACCATCTGCAGTATCACTTGCTTTTCTTCTGCCCATTGGATGGCAGTTTGGAGAAGAACAGGCTTAGAGCTCACCATGCACCATTTATGTATCAAATTCCATACATGTCAAAGGACTGACATGTATGGAACAAAGGACTTAGAGGAAAGCAGATTGCAGGATAGTTCTGCCAGTGAGTTGTTAATGGCCATAATGGCCATGGATGTTGATTATGTCCTTGATTCATGGATTTATAGTATTCTTTTGGTGGGCTTTTTTTTTTTTTTTGCACTGGGGATTGAACTCAGGGACACTTAACTATTGAACCACATCCCTAGCCCTTTTCTTTTTTTTTTTTTTTTTGTATTTTATTTAGAGACAGAGTCTCACTGAGTTGCTTGGGACCTTGCAAAGTTGCTGAGGCTGGCTTTGAACTCACAATCCTCCTGCCTCAGCTTCCTGAGCCACTGGTATTATAGGCCTGTGCCACCGTGCCTGGCATTGGTGGGTTTTATGTAGAAAATGAGGACAGTGATTTTTTCAGTTATAAGTAATTAGCTGATTTTAACATGTCTTTATTTCACTTTAATTTGAATAAGCTAATATTTTCATGTGGGTTTTCTGATTTTTCCCTCTAACACATGCATGGCTAATATTGGACTAGAATACCTCATGCCATTTATCTCTGGAGTTAGAGTGAAGATTATAGTAGAACCAATAATTTGGGGCTGTTAATCTAGTGCTTTCATGTCACTTGAGAAGTAAGAGAAGATAATTCTCTATACTAAACACATCTGTGAAAATCCAGTATCACATAAATCAGCAAAATTTTGATGAATGTGTTCAGTAAAATTTATCTGGGTGTTGGAAATACATGCAAAAGCCTCCTTTTTGGTGTAAACTATAGACTTAGATCTGTTCTTTGGTTGTAGCTAGTACAGGCTTCATCCTCACCCCCATCCTAGGATATGAACCTTCTTCCTACACTCTCAGTGTGGCTGTCTCCTCATGGTGGACCAAAGAGGCTGGTGGTGGAGGTAAAGATAGAGAGAAAAGTAGGCTCTTTGAAACGCAGGTGTAAACATCATCTTTTTAAAAATTTTTGAGGTGGTGGGTGTGACTATATTGCCCAAATTGGTCTTAAATTCCTGGGCTCAAATTATCCTCCTGCCTCAGCCTTCCAAATAGCTGGGAGGACAGATGCATGCCACAACACACAGCTCTAAATCACTCTTAAACCTGCCTCCCAGCTCAGTCACATGCATTAAGGACTCTTTCCCCTCTCCACCAACACATCTTTGAAACTTCTTTTTCCTTGTATAGGGCAGAATTTGACCTTCATTTAGTTTAGATCTTGAATGTCTCTCAAAGACTCATGAGTTAAAGGCTTGGTCCCCAGGATGGGAAGTGGCAGAGGCTTGAAGAGGTGGAGCTTAATGAGAAATCCTTAGGTCATTATGGTTGTGCCCTTGAAAGGGATTGTGGGGCCCTGGCCCCTTCTTCCTCTGCTCTCTGGTTCATGAGGTGAGTGAGTGATTTTGCTACAACATGTGCTTTGGCCATGATGTGCTACCTTGTTGCAGAACCAAAGCAATAGACCAGCTGATGATGGACTGAAGCCTCCAACACTATGGACCAAACTGAACCTTCTCTTCTCTCTCTCTCTCTCTCTTTTTTTTTTTTTTTTTTT
>NW_025999900.1:3874498-3914619 GCF_001458135.2 Marmota marmota marmota
CACTGGTGTCAAAACCTTTTTTTTTTTTTTTTTTGTAGAGGGACATAACAGAATGACTTTATTTTTATGTGGTACTGAGAATCGAACCCAGGTCCCGCGCACACTAGACGAGCGCTCTACTGCTGAGCCACAATCCCAGCCCCATGAACCTTTTCTCTTATAAGTTAACTCTCTTGGGAATTTTGTTATGGCGATGGAAACTTACCAACACACTTGATTTCACCTAAAGCCATAGTGGGCAAATGGGAAAACACAATTTTTTCTTTTCCCCAGCCTAGAGCCTAGGTTCAAACCTTGGCTCTAGGCTTTATATCCTTTCACAATAACTAATAATATACTTTCTTCATTTTGATTTAGAGCTAACAATCTAAAGTAGCAACAAGGAATAAGAAAGAATCTTAATAGGCCACTGCAAAAAAAAAAATCTCTGGATTTACCATCAGGTCACCTTTCCCTTCTTTCCTTTGGATTGTGCCCTCAAAGGTGGATTATACAGTGCTCTTGCAGACCAGCATGGTAGCCACTTGCCATATGTGGTTACCGAGCATTTGAAATGTAGCTTCAAATTGAGAGATGCTATAAGTGTTAAATATATGCAGTATATAAAATATGTACAAAAAGCTTTAAGGTAAATAAAATACCTTATCAATTTAAAATATTGAGTATATATTGAAATGATATTCCAGGAATTTGGATAAAATAAGTATATTGTTAAAATTAACATCACCATTTTATTTATTCATTTTTTTATTTTGCAGTGCTGGGGATCAAACCTAGGGCTTTGTGCTTGCTAAGCAAGTGAGCTATACCCCCAGCTCCACCTGTTTGTTTGTTTTTTTTTTTTACCATGGCTGCTAGAAATTTTAAAATTATATTTATGGCTTACCTTATGTTACTATTGGATTGTGCTATTACAAACCTTGTTTAATTTTGCAGGTGATTTTGGCAGAGGAGGAGGTGTCTTACATTCTTTTAAATCAAAAAATTTCTAAATGATTTTAGGTTCTATGTACTTAATATAGAAATTATAAAATACAAAAAAAAGAGAAAATGATCCACAGTTCACCAGCAACAGATGAATTTACAGAGATTGAACTTTGAGATCCCAAACAGTGCCCCTGCCGCACATCCATTTCCTGGACTCATTTCAGTTTCCCTCACAGAGATAAATCAGAATGGCAAGACCCAGTCTTCCATTCTTCATTTCCCAGGTGTGGGCCACATCAGTTTGCTTTAGGCTTTAAGAGAGATAAGAGTTCAGGTATTTATACCAATTTGAAGGAAAGTGAAGGACGTTCATGTTACCTTTCCTTCTAAACTAAAAAATGAAAGAGAGAGAGAGTGGGAGAATGTGTGTTTCATGGACGTCACTCTCTAATTTCAAAACCTTGCCAAGATGCTGTCTCTCTAAACTTTTCTCCCAGAACATAAGCTGACTCATTATTCCCAAAACAGTTTGTTTGGTTTTCTGCTTCAGCTTGGCAGGTCTGCATGGGCTCTAGTTTCAATCTGGTAGAGGTATGAAAGGGCAGAAATTCTTCAGGTGAGGCCTGAATAAACCAAAGAAACATGGAAGCTTTCTTTCCCTGAAAAGTTTCTGCTGGACTCTGTTGTTCAATATTTTTATCTGCAAACTATTCTAAAGAAAAAGCCATTTCCCAAGCATTCTGGTTATGAGGACAGATGTATATATCTTACAGACATGAATTTTAGCACAAAATCTGTCCCTACTTAAACATATATATTTGGTTTTTAGTCTCAACTTTAGTTTTTTTTTAGTTGTAAGTGGGAATAATAGTGCTGACTACTTCATATGGGTATTATGAAGACTAAATATGGTAATCAATATAAAGGTTTCATCATGGTATCTGGCACATAGTCTGCACTTAATGTAATTATTGTTGCCTTAATTTTGTGTTGAAGACTTGTACATGAGGAATCCAATATACAAAGAAGCAGGTAGGACAAGAGCTGTGAAAGATGAGCCAGCTCTTTGGGCTCATGCCCCAGTGGAAGGCCGCTTTGGGCCAGTAAAAACCAAAGTCCCTGGAAGAAGGATGGAGATCCTGAGGATTGGAATTATCTTCCCTAGACTTTCCAGGATGGTTCTGGAAAGCCTGGTCCCAGGACCAATCCTAGAATCCTAGGAATCACAGTTACTCCAAGGAAGGCACAAGAAAAAGCAGAAGTGAAACCAGCTTCAACCTTGGAGCACCCTGGGTCTGACCTCCTTCCCCATGACTGATGAAGTGACTGCAGGTACACAGCCCCCACAGTCAACTCTCAAGAACTCTTCAGGACATGCCTGCTTCCCTAAAGCTGAAAGTCAAAATCAAAACAACCCATGTAGGATGCAAGGTCAGGTTTACTAAGCATGCTCATCCCAGTACAATAGCCTTAACAATGAATTTGTGTTGCAAGGACTGCTGGGCAAATATCTGCCTTTAAGAGTAAGGCTCAGGTCTGGGTGTGTGGTTTAGCAAGAGAGAAAAAGCTCCAGGCTCCTTAATGTCAGATGTTACTCAGAAGAAGGAGGAGCACAATATAGTTCTTAGTCTGTTGATTGTGTGGTGTTGATTTTATTAATTTTGTTTCTGTTTCTTTTTTGTATCCAATAGCCAAAACCTTTGTTTTTCTTCATTCTATACTTACCCTCTAGTTCTGTGCAACCGCATCTATTTATCACTTCACATAACCTGTTTACCACCTTCCCACTCTCCTCATGTCCCCAACACATCACCAGAAGCACATCACCAGAAGCATTTGAAAATATACAATTTCTCATTGGTTTGTTTATTTTGAATTTATGTTGGCTTTTTTTTTTTTCTTTTGGGTATTGGGGATTGAACCCAAGGGCACTTTACCACTGAATCACATTCCCAACTCTTTTTTACTTTTTTTTATTTTGAGACAGGGTTTTGCTAAGTTGCTTAGGGCCTTGCTGAGTTGCTGAGGCTGGGTTTGAACTTGCCATCTTCCTGCTTCAGCCTCTGGAGCTACTGGTATTGAAGGCATGCACCACCGTGCCTGGTGATTTTGGTTAATTTTTGCCCAAACACTCCAGAGGTTTTGACCTGGGTCACCTAGGAAGTTGAATAGAAGGCATTTGTATTCTCTTTGCCTTTTGCTAGCATTCATGTAGCTAATTGTCTTGGAGCCACAGGTCATGAGCCTACATTTTGGGAAAGATAAGAGCTAGAATATTAAAGATTAAACTTCCCTCTCAGCCTATTGTTATAATGTGCTATGTTGCAGGGAGAAAATGTCAGACACACAAAAAGACTGGAAATTCTTCGAGGTGAGTCACATTTTAGGGATTTTCTTTGTGCTGTGATACATAGTGCATAGCAATGATGAATAGTCATTTCTTAGGCACTTATTTTGGTGAATATTCTTTCTTAAAAAAATGCTAACAAGCCACATAGTACACCTTAGGATTTTGGTCTGATTTTCCTCCCATGAAAGTGAGTACATGTCCAATTTTTCATGGCTTTCCAGGGATATTGAGAAATTGGGTCATCTACTTTGCAATGTTATATGAACAGTTGAGAGTTTTTCTTATCATTTCTGAAAGTCATGATTCTTGTCTGTTTTTTGTCATAGTCCTTATTCACTTTCTGTGCATACGTAGCATGGATTGTCTTCCAACGTCAACACTTGACAGAGATCGAGGAAGAAATAGGAAGGCTCTTCCGCTCCAATATGTTCAATATTCCTCGAAGGAAACGGGAGGATGAAGAATCAGGAGGGGAGAAGAAACGCATGACTTTTGTACAATTCAGGTTTGATCTCTTTTGTAAACTTGAGGCTGTTTCTAGACAGCTGGATAAGGTGATCTAAATGGTATCTTTCTTCTCCCACAGGCGAATGATGGCAAAACGCCCAGCCATTAAAAAAGCCGTTAACATGCGTTCTCCAGTACTGTCTACTCTGCTGCCATCTCTCAGAGAAAAAGCTCAGAATATCGTTGAGAAAAAGTATCATCTAGGAGGCATCAAACTCCCAGGCCGGGTGCAAAAACACATGCAAAGTCTGGACTCTGTGCCCATGTCAGTGTAAGTGACTCAGGAGGGAGGCCAGATAGCCTGAGGGTTGGACCTGGAAAGGGCAGGGGCTCAGCACCATCCATGCCTCTGCCAGAGAATTGAATGAAGACAAGGCATCTGTGTTTCCATGAATCCCCTGCTCCTGGCTGTCTGTTTCCTGTCCAGAGCAATTCTAGTTATATCCATTGAGATTAGAAAAAAATCATTAGAAAGTTATGCTAGACTCCAAATAGTTCTAACTTGGAGAAGTAAGTAACAGATTCTTTAAGGCTGATGTTTATGTATTGTAAGAATCATCTTTGGAAAATTTAGGAAGGGTCAATACAAAATCTTGCTGTGGATTGAGTTTTGGATTCATATGTCAGACCACAGTGGTTATTCATGAAATAGAGACAACTTTCAAAAAAGTGTGTGTGTGTGTGTGTGTGTCTGTCTGTCTGTCTGTCTTAGTTTTAGTATACTACCTCAGCTATACCAACAATTCTTTTTACAGAGTTGGCATTTTGGGGGAGCCACGATGTCTGTTCAACCCTCATACCCTTCTCCCCCTTGAACCAAAAGAAAATGCAAAATCATCTAAAAGACTTCCATCCCTGGTAGAGAGAAATAACATCCAGATTCAGGACGCACTGGAGTCATGAAAACATTGTCTTCTTAAATATGCCCTAAATAATCTGGTATATTTCACTTCTGTAATCAAGTCCCAGCACTTGAGGTAAACTACTTCAACTTAACTGCTTGATATAGGATCAATATGTGTGTTATTATTATTAAACTTTTTAAGTTATTCAAGTTAATTTTGTTTGTACAAGTTATTTTGTTAAAAGTTCAATAGACTATTAAATAATTCCAGAAATCTCTTGAAAGTTCATTTTCTTATTTTTATTAGTTTATTTTGTTACTTTCTTGCTTCCTCTACTTCAGTGTGACTCTTCAAGAGTATTAGGCCACTTAGCTAGTATTTTAGTTGACTGGTGAAGAAGCATTCATTTCTAAATCCAACTTTGCCTTATGAAAAAGCATCTTTGGTATGTGTGTAAATAAAATTTCAGAAACAAAAAAGGCAAATTAAAAATTTAACACTAAGCCAGGCATGATGGAGCACCCCCTCTAATCCCAGCAACTCTGGAGGCTGAGGCAGGAGGATTACAAGTTCAGTTCAAGGCCAGCCTGGGAAACTTAGCAAGACCCTGCCTCAAAATAAAAATCAAAAGGGTTGGGGATGTAGTTTAGAGGTAAAGTGCCCCTGAGTACTATCCCATACATGCACCCCCCCCCCCAAAAAAAAGTTTAACCAGTACCTAGGTGGCACCTGGTATTGTAGAGATGATTGACATGCTGTCTTCATTCAGGTTTCTCCCTGAGCAGGGCAAGGAAAAGAAGGCTAGAAGTCAGATATAAAGAGAAACAGTGTGACTCAGCTTAAAAGAGAGAGGTTTTCAAGTTGGGGATGGAGGGATGGATATGGAGATGGATCTTGAAGTTGTGTGGAGCCTGAACAGGCAGCTATGGGTGGAAGATACCAGGGCTCAGACCTGAAAACCCCATGGCCAGGCCTTGTTTAGTGGAGGTGAGCTATGGGGTTGGTGGGGGTAGTAAGCACTTAGGAAAGATGGAGCTATTTTATTGCTTAAGCTTTTGTCAGTGGCTGCAGAACTGTCTTCTAGTTTGGCCATTGTCTTAAGGCCACCTACTCCCTGGTTCTGCTTCTGATGCCTATCTGTGTCAACATTTCTGTCTTTGCATTTATTTTGGGCTTCAATTCCATCATAGATACAAACCATTCCTGTTTAGGACTTAACATGTGGCATTCTGATCTCCGCTAATCTCCATACCAAGAAAGAAAAGTAGATTTGACTCCTCCATTCATGGACCTCCCTCTAAACAAGTTTTAGGTTGCAAAAGAAAGTTTCTGGGGCTGAGAGCCCAGTGAACTCCCCCCTTGTTTTATTGACAGGCTGTTGTGCTTCCATCTCCAGAGCAGTCTGATTGGCAGTAGGTTCAAAAAGTTGTTCTGTGTCCAGAGTTTGCTAGCAACATACTGCTAGCATGCCCTTTCTCCCTCTCTCTCTCTCTCTCTCTCTCTCTCTCTCTCTCTCTCTGGATAATGTCTAAGGCAGTCTAGGTGATCCATGCCAAAGGGCTTGGTATGGCAGATCACTTCTTTTGCAAATAATCTCCCTTTTCTTCTTTAGGCAAAGATTCATTCTCATTTCCTTTACTTCTCCTAACTCAAACCCAGAGGCCTAAGCAGAGCAAAAGAAAAATGCGCTGGGTCTTAGAACCTCAGTCAGGTCACTCTGAAACCCAGCATAATGGTGGGTGGCAACTCGAGACGAGGACCTTTGTAGAGGTGTTACCTCTCCCACCTCCACTGCCTAGTTTGAGAACATTGACACTATTTAGAATCAAATTCTTTCCAGAATCAAATTTTTTCCAGGCCTAGTGGTACACACATGTAATTCCAGTGATTCAGGAAGCTGAGACAGGGGGATCACCAGTTCAAGGTCAGCCTGAACAACTTAGCAAGACCTTGTCTCAAAATAAAATCTAATAAAGGACTATGAACATAGCTCAGTGGTAGAGCACCCTTGGGTAAAGTGCCCAGTAAAAAAATATTAAACAATTGGAAAAATAAACTAGATTATATGATTTCACTCTTTATCTATAGAATTTGCAAAGATTGAAAGAAATAATGACCAACAATGGCAAGTGGGTGGGTAACCAGGCACTCTCACACATGAATGAGGGAGTGGCAGTATGCTCTGATGTGACCCTTCTGAAGGAAATTTGGCAGTAACATATTTTACCTTTCAAGCATATTTGTGTATTCATTTAGGGCTAGTTCAAACATCTGGCTTGTTCATGTTGATCTCTGAAGATGTCCATTATTGATTTACCACTCATTGAGAGGTGGAAATGTATCATTGTATTCAGCCCAGTAACCAAATAAGCACTTTAAAAGTTCTTTTTAGAATGATTAGAACAATGATAAAGTAAATATTCTGTTACCTTATAAGAAGTAATTTATTGATAACCTACTCAGTGCTCAGTACCTTGCTAGGTTTATGAGACACTTAAGGAGTATAAGGTGGAGGGGTTGGGGTTGTGGCTCAGTGGTATAGCGCTCGCTGAGCATGTGCAGGGTACTGGGTTCGATCCTCAGCACCTCATAAAAATAAAATAAAGGTATTATGACAAACTACAACTAAAAAAACAAAACCAAAAAAAAAAAAAAAAGAAGAATAATAAGTATAAGGTGGGTGTGTTAGTCAGTTTTCCATTACTGTGACAAAACACCTTATAAAATCAACTTAAAGAAGGAAAGATTTATTTTGGCTCAAGATTTCAAAGGTTTTAGTCCATAGTCACTAGGCTCTATTGTTTCTGGACCTGTGGCGAAGCAGAACATCATGATGGGGAGCACATGGTATAGCAAAACTATACCTCATGGCTGATGGGAAGCAGAGAGGGGGAACAGGGACAGATCATACCCTTCAAAGGCACAGTCCTAGTGACTTACTCCATCTAGGTCCCACCTCCTGCAGTTTCTACCACCTCCCAATAGCCCCTTAGCTCTCAGTCCATAAATGGATTAGTCCATTAACGAGGTTACAGCCCTTATGATCCAATGACCTCCCAAAGGTCACCTCTGAACCCATGCACTGGGGACCAAGCCTTCAACACATGAGCTTTTGCAGGACATTTCAGATCTAAACCATATCAAGAGGGTTCCAGCCTTCAGAGCTGAACTAGGAAGTCAAGAGCAAACCTCTGTGACAGAACGGGAGAGCAAGCGGGTAAGGCTAACTTGTGAAGTGGAGACTCGGACCAAGCAGCTGGCCAACTCGAAATCACCCCCTCAGAAATGATGAGGACACGAGAGGGGAATGCACATCTCTTTTCCATCAGTCATTCCCCCTCCTCCTGCACCAGTGCTTTGATAAAAACAGCACAGCTGTTCTTCTGAGCTTCTCTTTTCCTTGGCTCTTTCTACCCAACAAATGACAGGTAGTAATTTCCCTTTCCAGCTGTACAGTGCAACCCAAATAGTGGATGAGGGACAATTTTTCTCTGTAGAACTATTTCAGGAAATAAATTAAAAGGAAATGATAGGGCTGGGGTTGTGGCTTAGTGGTAGAGCACTTGCCTAGCATGTGTGAGGCATGAGGTTCGATCCTCAGCACCCCAAAAAATAGATAAATAAAATACATATTATATATATGTATATAAATAAAATACAGGTATTGTGTGTCCATCAACAACTAAAAAAAATTAACAAAGGGATACAGCTAGAATATTATCATCATTTTGTAAATCATAAATGGAATAATGGATCAGGCAATGATCGCCAGTAGCAGGTGACATCCTAAGAGACACCTGGGCATCATGTAGGGAGTCTACAACATTTCCTCTAAAGAAGTCCCTCCAAAAAATTAAAACTGCATAGAACAGAGTCTCTAAGCCTAATAGCCAGTCTAGGAAACCCAAGAAAGGAGGAAAATGCTACATAGCACTGCAGGCATGCAGTTGGAAAATTTTTAAAAGGGAGGAGTCTACAGAAAAAGTGGCCTGGTTTCCACAACAAATAATAAAGGGTGAATCTTTAAGTGAGAAAAGTAGACTTAAGGGATATATTAGTCAAATACATTGTGGACCTTGTTTGGATCCTAATTTGAACAAACTAATAATTGTTTTATGATATATATGTAATACATATCATATATAATGTATGTGATACAATCAGGGAAATTTAATACTGGGAGGATATTTGATATTAAGGAATTATTGGTAAATTTTTTAGGTATAATAATGTCATTGTGGTTTTCTAAGCTTTTGCTCTTTGTTAAAAAAAAAAATAGAGGCAAAGACTTAAATATTTACAGTTGCAGGGGGAGCAGAAGTGGAAAGGAGACTGGGAGATAAAAACGAGTAGGTATCAGCTCTCCATGAACTACCAGGATGTGATTGGTGAGAATTGCACCCTCCCCAGTTTTTTTTTCAAAATTTTTTTAGTTGTTGATGGACACAATACCTTTATTTTGTTTTTATTTTTATGTGCTGCCAGGAATCGAACCCAGTACCTCACGCATGCTAGGCAAGCGCTCTACTACTGAGCCACAACGCCAGCCCCCCCAATTATTCTTTTGCTTTGCAACAAGCACAGACCAAAGCATGCATGAAAAGTTTGAGAAAAAAAAAAAGATTCCCTCAAAAAAAAGAAAATCACAAAATGCACAAATCCTATAGATGGGTAACTGCTCCAATCAACTTCAGCCCCTGCCAGCAGCTGGCTTGAGGCCTGGGTGGAAGTGCAGTGGATTTCCAGGTGTGCTCTTTTGTATTGCTTCTCCCAGCCTCTGACTGTACAAATGTGCTGTTGCTTCCCTTGGGGTAATTATCTCCTCCCCCACACTCACCATCTCTCTTCTCACACCTCCTTTAATATGTGCCGACAGTCACACACTGATGCAGACACAAAGGCAGCATCTGCTTGAGAATCCAAGAGTCTTGTGTCATTTCACACCAAGAATCAAGGGGGGAGGAGCGCTAAGTGTCATCCCAGGACTCCTGTGGTAACATGTTCCCATTAAAGGCCTATTGCTTGGATTTTTAGAACTAGACAATTCCCCCACCCCCATGACTTCTTACAGCAAACCAGGAAGAGTGCTGGTGATGGATGCTAACTTTTCAAATCAGAACTCTGAGGAACAGAGTTATCGCTACCAGTCTAGAATTACAAGTTTGTCTTACTAAATTATTGGTTTACTGATTCACAAAGAAATATTTATATAGTACACCTGCTATGCTATGACCTCCAAATTCTCCCATGATGAGGCAGATGTCGTCCGTGTCTTTCTAGATGAATGAGGAGCAGTTAGCAAGGTCCAGATGATTTGTGCTTTGTAAGTGGGTAGGGTGTTAGGATTCTATATTAATTGGGTTGGGGAGCAGATGGGGGTTTTAGGTAAAGTAGTGACGTGATTCGATTTATTTTCAAAATGATTCATCTGGCTACTGTGTGGAAAGTGGGCTGGAGGTTGAAGGCAGTGCGGAATGGAGAATGGAGACTGGGATCAGTGAGAGGCTACTGATTTGAGGGAGAGATCAGACCTGGAAATGTAGATTTGGAAGTAAGTGGCCATTGAGATTGGATATGATTGGCTAAGGAGAGATTTAATGCAAGTAGAGAAGACACTGGGTCCTTACCCAGCTGTAGAGCTTTCCACATGTTGGAAAGAGCAGAAGAGGAGCTGGAAAATGCAGTAAATCCCTTATGTGTTCCAGCAACATAGATCAACAATGTGCCAATAGCCTGTGAGGTAAGAGGAAAACCAAGAGCGAGGAATCGTGGAAGGAAAAAGCATGTCATGAAGTAGGGATCGGGAAGCTGGGGAGAAATGCCACAGAAAGAACTAATAGGATGAGAACAGAGACGTGACCTTAGATCTGGGAATATGGAAGTCAGCTGTGCAGGCCTGGAGGTGTGGCGCCCTCTCCAAACAGGTTCTGTGGGGAAAGGCAGAGGGCGAAGTGGAGACCAGGACTATGAGAAGGAGAGATTTGCTGCGAAGCAAAGGAAAGGAATACAGTCAATAGGCAGCTCTGTGGGCCAAAGGGGTGGCATTATTTTGTTGTTGAATTGTTTTGGCTTTGGCTTTTCAGAGATACTGGAACACATGTGTGTGTGTTAATAGGCATGATCCAGTTTAGGTGGAAAACCAATGAGGCAGTGGGGGCCAGGGGATACTTGTAAGAGGTGAGACTTGAGGAGGCAAGAGGGTTGGGCTGGGGGCTGCCCTGGATGGGAAAGCTCAGGGTATAAATCTCTCCATGTTCTCTTGAGGCTCTTGAATGCCCAGTAGCTCCTCTGTGAGCATCACTTCAGCAACAACCAGGCCCTGAATTTTCAGAAATCCAGGTAGTAAAATTTCTTAGTCCAAAGAAGTTCATCCCAAACGGCGGGCTTTCAGACCTTGCGTAGGAAAAGACAGTTGGGCATGATGTGTTTTTGTTTTGTTTTCCCCAAAGCCACTCCTTCTGGGTGTTCATCTGCTCCACATCTGTGTAGGACTCAGCCTGAAAATTGGGTTTCTTTTTTTCCCTAGGATCCCAAATAACCAAGTCATGGATTAATAATCATTAAGTTAAGCAGCACCTGAGTTTTCAGCTGGCTGAGCTCAGCGGGTTGTATTTTAAACTAAGTTAATTTCTCTTTTAGAATTGACTGCTAAACGGGGGGAAAAATCACCTCTCCTTGTGATTACTTTCATCAGAGAATGATAGTATTCAACCTATCATGTTTTCTTCTTTTCACTTTACTGCAAGAAAATACAGAAATTTAAAACTAATACTTAATCATCAGAGCTTAAGGTTGGTTGCTCAGATTTTTATTTCCCATTTTTATACATATTTCCCATTTTTATTTTTGTGCTGCTTATACCTTTTCTTGTTTGTTTCCTTCTTTAATTAAACATTTTATTTGGAGATAATTTTGAGATAATTCCAGATTCAAAGTGTAAAAAATAATACAGAGATCCTATGAAAACTTTACCTAGCTTGTCCCAATGGTAACATCTTGCAAAATTATAGTATAATTTCATAGTGGATATTGATCATAATATTGATCTAGCCCAGACACAGAACATTCCATCACCACAAGAATCCCTCCTGTCACTCTTTTATAGCCACACACATGTCTTATTTCAAGAATGTCATATACATGGGTTCATATAGTATGTAAGTTCTTGGGATTGACTTTCAGCATTTTCTAGAAATGTATCCAGTTCATTGCACATATCAAATACTTTGTTCCCCTTTATTACTGAGTAGTATTCCATGATGCAGATGGAACAGTTTAATTCATCCTTTGAAGGACATCTGGATTGATTTCAGATTTGCACTATTACAAATAAAGCTGCAAACATTCATGCACAGGTTGTGGTGTGAACATCAGTTTTTATTTCTCTGAGCTTTTGCCTTTTATAGTATATTGTATGAGGTGGATCATAAATGATCATGAATAAGCAAAAACAATCAACTTTCTTTGGATCATGATTGTTATTAGAGTGCCATTATCCTTCATTTTTAAAGAGCTTCCCAGTCTCTAACTTCCCTGTGGCCTAGAAAAAGCAGATGAAATCTGAGACTGTTACATAATTTGTGGGTGTGGTGCAGCCAGATTCTTACGTGTTCCTGACTTCTGGCTTATTATGAAAACTAATTCTGAATATATAGTTTATTTTTGCTTTATTGCTCCAGAATCCTGGTCATTATGAACCATGTTTGGTTTCAAGTTGCTTGTTTAAGGTATGTGTTTGGAATTCTTTGAAGGTATGGGTAATTAAAACAAAAAGCCCAGGGCTGGTGTGCAGCTCAGTTGTAGAGCACTTGCCCGGGGTGCACAGGCCCTGGTTTCATCTCTAGGACTGCAAAGGTGGGGGGAAGGGAATCCCAATAGAGTTGGTAGTTTGGTTCATCAGAATCTACCATTTAAAATCAAGACAATCATTTTATGAAATCATGGTTTTATACAGATCTCTGCTAAAAACAATGCTTAATTCAGAGAAAATGACAAAGCTAGTCCACCGTGAAAGCCAAGCCACATGTTTTTGGTTGAAGTTACATCTGACAATTCATCAGTGGAGGAATGGAGAATGAGAAAGCGTGTGCATTTTTTTTTGTTTTTGTTCTTGAGGTTCAGGAATGACACATCCAGTTATGTACAGCTCTCTCTGTTTCTGCCTATTATTAGTGTATCCAGAAAATTCTATTTGCTCATTTATTTCATTCAGCATTCTGCTTCCTCTGTGGCAAGAACTGTGGACCTGTGGAGTGTGTGTGTGGGGCAGGGAGGGCATGACACTAGAAATCCAAACATTAATAGAATCCCATTCCTGTGCTCAAGGGGCTCATAGTCCAGTGAGGGAGGGAGACGCACATCTCAATAGTGATAAGATAATACACTGGTATTCCAGGGTCTGCAAGGGGCAGTGGCAGCAGTGGGCTCATTGGACTGGCTCAGCAGAGGGGTCTTGCCTGTAGATAATGGCTGGTTATCCACCCTTCCTATACTCATGGCTATTTCCCAAATATTCCTGGTGATTTTACCCAAATCATCTTTCTGCTTTAATTACCAATGTTGATTGAGGATCATCCCAGACTTTTTTTTTTTTCGTGCATATAAATTCAGGAATCCTCGATAGGTTGTGAGCATGTTGAAATACTTCCACAGCAGTTGGTAAGCAGACACTTCCCCAGCCCTCCATGACCCATCTACTCTGGTCCCTCCCAGAGATCCTCTCTCCTGCAATCCATCACCTAAAGGGCTCACACCCCACAGGCACAAGTGATCCGCACTACACATGGCATTCTTTCTGATTGGTGCCTGTCATGACCTGGGGATGAGACTTCCAAATGGATACAGTGTATGTGTACCTAAGGTATAAGTCTATATACATTTCTTCAAATTCATAATGAATTCATATCAAATGAAAACTTACTATACCTTCTGTATAGCCAATGTGAGATCTTTCTAAATTAACATATTTAGATTTGTTTCTTTTTCTTTTTTGGATGCTAGGAGTTGAACCTAGAGTGTTTTACTACTGAGCTATATCCATAGCCCTTTTAATTTTTTTTTTTTTATTTTGAGACAGGGTCTCACAAGTTGCTGAGGCTGGCCTCAAACCTTCAAACCTTCTCCCTCAGCCTCTGGATTCAGTGAGATTACAAGTGTGTGTCTCCACACCCAACAATTCACTTCATTTTAAAAATATCTGTTTTACATGGTTCATTACATGGATTTAAACATAATTAACATAAGCATTTAGGGGAGGTTTTGAAAAATGGAGATGTCCTGCCCTACCTCCAGTCAGTGGCACAACATTGGAGATTCAGGGAGTCTGGGGAGGGTCAACCATGTGCATTTTCCCAAGTTCTCCTGGTGGCCCTGATCATCTCAGCCAGGACTCAGATTTATTGGTATGAACAATGCCAGATTTCCCTAAAAATTTGAAAGAAAATAGAAAGACCCAGAACTTCTTTTTACAGTGCTGGGGATTGAACCCAGTCTTACACATGCTATGCAAACCATTCACCACTGAGCTACAGCCCCAGCCCAGGACTTCTTTTTCTTTTTCTTAAAAAGGCCCTGTCTTTACTTTTCTAAGAGACAAGATACAAAATAAATGCTATGGAAACTTGTGTTTAAAGATGCCCAGTACTTCAGTTTACAGTTGCCCTTTCTGACTAGCAAATCACAGTTTTGCTCTGCTAACAATAAGAAAAAAGAATGGTAGTCTGAAGAGTAGGTTCCAGATATCCAGGCCAAGCTTTGCTTCCAAAGCACATTCTCGTCTCTCCTGTATTTAGAATAAATTCAACTTTGGTTGTCCTCCAGGAACTGAGTAATAGCCAAACATCAGCATTTCTTCAGATTTGGAAATGAATCTTGATTGGTTTTTTTTTTTTTTTTTTTTGTAAGAAGGCATACAGTTTAGATAATCAACTGCAGTTCTTGGAAAGGATTAAATTGTGAACTCAGCTCACCACTCCCAAGTTATCTGGAAGCCAGAAAAGTATATTTATGGGAAAAGAGGTTTATATAAATACTTTATTCAGTGACCCACATGATAGAGTTGAGAACAAGTATCTTATGTTTGGTGGATGATACCAAATTAGGTGGAGTTGCTAACATCACAGACGATGAGAACTCAGTTCGACCCTTTCAGATGGATCTTGACAAATTTAGAAAGAACAAGATCCATACCGCAAATCCAAGATAAGAAGTGGCTTGAAGGAGCTAGCATCAAAAAGAAAAAATGTGGTCATGTTTCAAAGTTAGCAATTTTGTCACAAGTACAAAATTAGTCAGCAATAGAGAACCAGCAGGAGAGCAAAAGAACGTAATTCTGGAATGTTAATGAGAAAATATAAGCAAAAGTCCTGATTTCTTTTCCCACATATGGCATGGGTCAGGTCTTAACTGGAGAACACTCCTCTCCACTTTTAGACTTTATAATTTGAGAAGTCTACCTCCCAGAGTAAAGTATGCATGGAAAAATGTGGGTGGCTTAAGCTATAGGGAGGAGAGAATCTTAGAGACGCTTTTTTGTTTTGTTTTGTTTTGTGCTGGGATTGAACCTAGGGGTTCAGTTATACCGCTGAGATACATCCCCAGCCTTTTTTCTAAATTATTATTATTATTATTATTATTATTATCTTTTTGGACTTGGGATTGAACTCAGGGGCGCTTACCACTGAACCACATCCCCAGCCCTATTTTGTATTTTATTTAGTGACAGGGTCTCACTGAGTTGCTTAAGGCCTCACTAAGTTGCTGAGGCTGGCTTTGAACTCGAGATCCTCCTACCTCAGCCTCTCAAGGCACTGGGAATACAGGTGTGCACCACCGTGCCCGGCTTCTAAATTTCATTTTGAGACAAGTTCTCATCAAGTTGCCCAAGCTGTTCTCCTGCTTCAGCCTCCTTAGTCATTGGGATTCTAGGCATGTGCCACTGGGCCCACCTTTTTGGAGAAATTTTAAGCCAACTAGAATTATTCAAACAGAAGGAAAACTCACAAACTAAAAAGCTATCTTCAGGGGTTGATGGTGACATTATCAGGAGAGAGCTGAATATCATATTCTGTCATCTACAGAGGGTACAACTGAAAATAAAGAACTGAACCTGTGATACTAATTCAGGTTACACAAGATCCAAGGACGTGTTTGCCTGAGGTCCAGTTGAGTATTGCTGACTTAGTATACGTGCAGGTATATAGGATGTGGACTCCGGGGCTATTCTGCTTGAGTTCAGATCACAGCTTCTCCACTTACCACCTACAAGGCCTCTGGTAGATTACTTCATTTCAAACTGCCTCAGTTTCCCCATAACAGAAGTGGAGCAATTAATAAAGTCTGCCTCCTAAGGGGAGATGGGTCTGAGACGATGTTTGGAAAGCTCTGAGGACAGGGTGATTATGGCTTGATCATCTATGATGGTAATAAAAATTGTAAAATGGGTGGCCAGGTGCAGTGGTGCACACCTGTAATCCCAGAGACTCCGGTGGCCAAATCAGGAGGATCACAAATTCAAAGCCAGCCTCGGCACTTAGCGAGGCCCTAACCAACTTAATGAGACCCTGCCTCGAAATAAAAAGGGCTGGGGAGGTGGCTTAGTGGTTAAGGGTTTGTGGGTTCAATCCCAGTACAGAAAACAAAAAAGTAAAATAGGCCCCTGGAAGGGATCCTTGAGTCCATTCTTGACACTTAAAAAAGACAATTTTAAACTCACAGTTAAATTCATAGTTCTTATTTGAGTCAACTCTGACAAAACGTGATGTTTATGTTAAACATCTCACTGACACAATATTCTAGTTATAATTTCAAAATTGCCTCATTCTATCCCATCATTTATATCCCAAAATTATAAACTGTGCACACGCAGCTATGGCTGTCCCATATACCATGTACCATCACGTGGATTTCAAATTGGATGTGGCTCTTGAGAATATTTATTCCTTTGCCTTTCAATATGTTATAGTTTAGATATTGGGTGTCCCCCAAATGTGAGACCATGCAAGAAGGTTTAGAGAAAGTGTTATGAGAGTCTTAACCCAATCAGCAAATTAATTTCCTGATGGGATTAACTGAGTGGTAATTGAAGATGGGTAGGGTGTGGCTGGAGGAGATGGGCTTTGGAGTATATATTTTGTATCTGGGGAGTGGAGTCTCTCACTCAGCTTCCTGATCATCATATGAACTGCTTCCCTTCACCATACTCTTCCGCCATGATGTTTTGCCTCACCTTGAGCTCCAAGGAATGGAGTCAGCTGGCTATGGACACAGACCTCTGAACCACAGCCCCCAAATAAATTTTTTCTCCTCTAAAATTGTCTTGCCAGGTTTTTTAGCCAAGCAGTGAGAAAGCTGACTAAAAGAGATATTACAGAGGTATAAACAAATAGTCTCCATAACATGTCCTCGAATATATTCATGCTTGAATTCTGTGCTGGTAAGCCAGCTTGTTGTTTTGCAGGCTGGGGATGGGACTCAGGGCCACATGCATGCTAGGCAAGCGCTCTACCACTGAGCAACGTCCCAAGCCCTATTCAGTTCAACTAACCATGGTTGAGGACCTTTGGTAGGCCCTTAGAAAGACAAATAACTCTAGTTTCCTGCAGTTAGAGACCTCATTATCTAACAAGAAAAAGAAACAGAAATAATTCATGTTAATATCATGTGCTAGATGCTCTATTTCAGGTGCAAATGGCTATGAAAGCAGAGAGCTTGACTGAAGCCCAGACACATAAGTAAGCCTGGAAGAAAGCAGGTCAAGAGAGGAGAATTTCTTAAGGTGAAGCTGAGAGGACAGCCAGGAAGTGAGAGTTTCTGCCAGGTCCAGGAACTACGTAGTAGGGCTGGAGTCCAGGGAAGAGGAGACACACCAGGGGACAAGGACCAGGTATCCCAGGAGCTGACGGTGGTGAGCCATGTTTCCTGGCTCTGCTAGAGTTCTCCTAGGGTTGGTAGGTAATCTCTTAGAAGGATTTACAGTTCCTCTCCCACCTTCTGTGTCTGGAAATTATTCATGTAAATTATATGAGTAACTCCATCTTCCAACAGACAAAAACATACACAGTTAGTTCATAATTGTGGTGTTGGATAGTAACCTGTCTCTTTATGTATCACAGGTAGTGGAATGAGGGCTGAATCAGGTTCCAGATCTGTGTTCAAATACCAGCTCCGCCTTAGTAGCAGCATCTTCCTGGGTAGGTTGCTCAAGTTTTCCAAACAGGGCTTGGAAATGCCCAGCTCCGAGGATGTGATGAGGATGAAAACAGATTGTATGTCAAAGGAAAGCAGCTTGCGTTAAGGAGATGCTCTGTTCACGTTGGGAGGATTTTTGTTGTTATTATTTTGCCTAAGTAGTACTGGCATAGAGCTTTGACATTCCTGGATACACTTGAACATTAAGCAGTATTTGAGGCAATGAGAACTCAGAGGCCATGGATTTAAACTGTACCCCTCTCCCTGCCTTGCAGAAAGATTTCAGGATAAGAATCGTACGTGTGTGTATGTGTGTGTGTGTGTGTGTGTGTGCTTATAACCATTTTTCTACATTTGGAATAAGACCATTTTCTAAATAGTAAAACAGAAAATGCCAGAGCAAGCCGTCCCCTTGGTAGTAAATGAAAAAGAAGGAAACTCTTTCCTTGAACTTTGTTTCTAAAGGCTTTGGTAGTGTCACCCCAAATCACACAAATATACTATAAATAGACACTCATTTTTATTCAGCCAAAGAAGGATGAATTGTTTTTTTCAGGAAAATGGATGGAACTTGAGAATATTATGTTAATCAAAATAAGTCAAAGTCAGAAGGTCAAGGGTCATCTGTTTTCTTACATCTGTGGAAACTAGAGAGGAAAAGGGAAAATAAAAGTGTGTAGAGGGGTCTTTTAAAAAAATTTTTTTTCTAGTCGTAGATGGAGACAATACCTTTATTTTACTTATTTATCTTTATGTGGTTCTGAGGATTGAACCAGGGCCTCACATGTGCTAGGCAAGTGCTCTACCGCTCTACCCCAGCCCCTACAGGGGTCTTATGAAAATTAAAGGGACACAGTAGAGGAAAGGGACCAGGAGGAAGGAAAGGAGAAGTACTAGCGAACGGTACTGGCCAAATTATATTGCTATATTGTGTGCATGTTCGAGTATGTAACAATGAATATACCCTTACATATAATTATAATGCATCAATTAAAAATATGGGAAAAAATAAGTAGACACTCATTCCATTTAATCTATGTTCCGAATTGGTGAAAAGTCATGAACACTCTTCAAGTAACGTGGGAATGTTCAAGAAGTTCCAAGCCCCTAAATATTGTTACTGTTTTTCATTACTGAAAGAGGGAGAAAGCAGAGTAAGAGGAGGCTGGGGGAGGAAGAGCTCAGGCTGAGGGCACCCGGCGTTCCTGCGGATCCAGGCTGGCAGTGGAGAGGGGATTGCTTTTTAATTTCCTTCAGGCAACATATTTGTTCTCTCGTTATGATTTCCTAAGTGATAAGAAGTGAATTCTATTATAAATCAGCCTCTCCTGGGGTCACAAGGAGGCGGTGGTGGTGCCACTGACAAGATCAGTCCCAGCCCAGAGGGCTCAGGATCTGAGGGTACAAAGCTTCCCGATGTTCCTGGGCACCAGCAAGTCTCTGGAAGTGGAAAAAGCCCCAGCATCATTAACAGGAAGTCATTTTTTCCAGAGCAGGGCTGGGGAGAGGCAGCTGAATGAAGAATGTTCAGTGCTTTCCCATGATACAAGGTCAGGGCTTTCATTCCAAGCAAAAGACAGATCCTCCTTTGTCCATCCATAGCTAAATGATACCCAAGGCTCCATGAGGAATAGTTGGTACCTGTCACAAGACACCATGTCCTTGTCACATGCCTGAGCGTGGTTTTAAAAGGAGAATGTGATGAGACAGCCCTAAGGCTCTGCCCCTAACCTCTGGCCTGCTCCCCTTCTTCCAACCCCTTCCCTTCCTTGGTGTCTGGTTTCACAGATACAAAATAAAAACCTCATTGATTCAGCAATTGGGATCGTTGAGCTGAACAAACTGAAACTGAAGTTCTCCTTTGCAGTACCTTTTCAAGAAGGGTTTGGCACATAAATGAACAAAGTAAAAAGTTTATTGGAGAAAGAAGGGATTTAACCCAGTTAAATAATAAATGCATTAAAAAGACTTTAAGTATGTTTTAGGTTTTCTTATGGTCAATCTACAACTGGCTGACAAAACATTGAGAAACAGTATGGCATTAATAAAAAGAAAAGAAGAAAGAATGGGAAAGGAAAAGAAATTATATCTGAGCTTATTTAGAAATAGCTCTGTGATTGATTAGCAATGTCTGCTCTAGGCTCAGGAAAGAAGGTACAGGATTGGTTAGCCAATATGCCAGGTGTGTGCCTCCTGGTAATGGCTCAAGTAGATTTAGAAAGAGAGCTGTATAGAAAGCAAACACATAGATAAAATAAAAGCAAATAACATTAAGTAAAATTATTTTTAATGTTTTGGACCTATGCTAGTACTTTAAATAAACATTTCATTTGATTCTCATGGTACTCTGAAAAGCAGTATTGGTCATCTACTTGTACAAATGGATAAATTGAACTCTAAGGAGGTTAAACTGACAAAGGCTACATAACCAGTTTGTTGGAGAGTTTCAAATCAAAGTCAGGTTGGTTGACTCCAAAGTCCATACTCTTTTAATTAAAATAAAATGGAACTGTAGTTGGCCATACATTAAAAGGATCATTAATTTGGGTTCAGTAGGCAGGGAAACACTTTCAATTAAAACAATTAAAGTGGAGATAAAATAGAATAATTAGAATACTCATTTCAAAAGAAGACAGAAGAGAAAATTATGTGACACATGAAAAACAACTAGCAAGATGGTAACCTTAAATCCAACAGATCAATAATTGCATTAAATGTGAATAGTCTAAACTACCCCAATTCAAAGGTAGAATTTGTCAGATTGAATATTTAAAAAGCTAGACCCTACTATGACTGTCGATAAGAAACACACTTTAAATATAAAAAGGAACGGGTTGAAAGTAAGAGGATGGAGAAGGGCTAAATCAGGCTGACACTAATTGAAAGAATACCAGAGTGGATTTTAAACAAGAACTATTACCTGAATAAACAGATACATTACTTAATGATAAAGTAATAGCTGTATCAAGAAGACATAACAATTCTAAATGTGTATATGTCTAACAACAGAGCTTCAAAATGCATATGAAAGATCGGAGCTGGGCCTGGTGGCCTGTGATCCCAGCAGCTCTGGAGGCTGAGGCAGGAGGATTACAAGTTCAAAGCCAGTCTCAGCAACTTATCGAGGCTCTAAGAAACTCAGGGAGACCCTGTCTCTAATAACATATTTAGAAAGGGCTAGGAATGTGGCTCAGTGGTTAAGTGCCTCTGGATTCAATCCCTGGTACCAAAACAAAACAAAACAAAACAAGATCAGGTAGAAATGAAAGAAGAAATAGGAGGATCCATAAATATAGATGGAGATTTCAATAAGTGGACAAAGTATATAGAAAAGGAGCACAGATAGACAAGATCCCCACATCACCACCCACAACTGTTCCATAACTGAATGTTATAAAACATTCTATTCCACTATAGTAGGTACCCATGCTTTTCAGATGCACATGGAAGAGCTCCCATTATAATTTGGGCCATAAACAAACATTCTCAAATATAAAGAACTGAAAACAAAGTATGTTCTCTCATTATTCAATTCCATTCATAATGAAATTAAATCAGACATCAATAAATGAAAGATATCAGAAAATCCCTTATTTGGAAATTAAACAACTCACTTCTAAATATCTCATGGGTTGAAGAAGAAATCATAAAGAGAAATTAGAAAACATTTTGAATTGAGTAAACTACTCTAAATTGCTAAAATTGTATAAAGTCCACCTGTTTTGAATTAATGTGGTTTGTCTGCTGGTTATAAAGCAGGGTACCACTGGAGAGATTTTATTAAAATACAGAAACAAGGACACTGCATTATCATCAGTCTCTAAAATGAAGAGCAGATGGGCTGTGTCCACAGGACCCTCCCCTTCCTTTCTTCCTGCATCCCTTATTCGGTCCTGGTTTCAGAGGACAAGTGCGTTTTTGTGAATACACACAATAGAATCTCACTCCAGACTTGGTGGCAACTGATGCTGGGTGTTTCTTGCCCTTGACATAGTGACCTTGCAGTGAACCAAGAGCCAGGAAGTTCTCTCCTCAGTGAGTAGGAGTAACTCTCTCACCGGCCCCGAGTTGAGACACTTTCAAAGAACAATACCAAGCATGTATCTGGCCTCTGTTGCAAACTTCTGAAGAGAGCCAGAGGCTGGTGTGACATGGCTGAGAGAGCAAGAAAACAGGAGAAGCTAGCTGGCATGTGGGGATGGCACATGTTACCAATGGTAATAATGACATTATGTACTGCTTTCTGGGTCCCAGGCATTCACTCTTTAATCCTTACTGTAACCCTATGAGGTCGGTAGATCCATTCTGCAGAGGAAGGACTGAGGCATCATAAGTTAAAGAAATGACCTGGGGTCCCACAGCCAGCAAGCGGCAGATCTAAGATTCCATGCAGGCAGTCTGCCCTAGCAGGTCAAATACTTGGTCTCAGCGAACCCTCACCAGGACCCTTATGATTGAATGGGGAAGTGGGTACAGAAGGCGTCACACGGGGCTAACAGAGGCCCAGAGAGGTCATGTGACTTGACAGTGGATAATGGGCAGTTGAGGCAGACCTCAGGCCAGTGCCCTTTCTCAAGACGATGCTACCTCCTTCCCAGGGTGCCCCAGGAGAATCACTCACATTCTTTAAGTACACATTTTCCAAAGCACCAGTGTGATCAGCTAGGGAGGCAGGTCTGGATATTATAAGCAGAGCAGAGGTATCATTCCCAGAGCACTGTATTAGTACTGTTGTGGGAGCTGCTTGGCATTACTGGGGTATGTGGGTCCATATGTGGGTATGTGTGACCTCAAAGGAGTTACTTAATTCATCTACTTCAATTTCTCTACAATTGGGCTGATAATACCAATGACCTCATAGGGTCACTGCAAATATTCAAGGGGTTGCTGTTCATAAAGCACCTGATCCTGTGTCTGACACATAGGAGGCATGACAACAACGTCATCTCACATTTCCAGGTGTTGCTGCTTGAGTCCTCCTGGGAAGTAGTTGTTCACTCCTACACTATAATCTCTGGACAAAAATAAAGCTGCGGTTTTCTCTTCCCTTCTTTGCCCTCCTGAGACTGGTGGTTTCTATCTTCACTAAGTACTCACCAGCCTGGAGCTTGGAGACTTTTGCCTGTTGGGGCTTGTCCTAACAAACCAGCTCCTTCCTTTTAACACACACCCAGCATTTAGAAAATTCCTCCCTGATCCAGAGAGGGTGTGTCTAGCAATGCATTTTTCCCCTAAATTCACAAATGGGAGGATTGCATCAGAATGCTCTTAAGAGTTTGCATATGTCTGTGTTTGCCAGAGGGAAGGTGGACAAGCAGGGGCTATCTTTGAGATTCTTATGGTTCTCTGGAGTCTTTCCTGAGGTCTTCAAGAGATTATCCTGAAGTTCTGACTCCTTCTATTGGTGAAGCAGCTGCCCACTGGACAGGTTGAACCACTAGAATTCTTCTTGGCTCACGGTGCTAGAAAGAAACTCTTGGTATCAAGAGCCCTAAAAAGATTCACGTTGCACTATGATTCCTCTCCTTTAAAAGGGGAGATGGCTTTAAACACACACATATACACGTCACATTTCACGATGTAGTGTATCAAGCTGGGTACGGTGGCATGTGCCCTGTAATCCCAAGCAACTCAGAAGGCTGAGGCAGGAGGATTTCAAGTTCCAGGCCAGTCTAGGCAATTTAGTGAGAAAATAAAATAAAAAGGACTGAGAATGTAGCTCAGTAGTAGAGCACTTGCTTAGCATGTGTGAGGCTCTTAAACCCACTTTAATGGGTTTAAGTCCCATTACAGAAAAAAAAATGCGGTTTATCAGTTTGTTGCAGTGAATAAGAATATAGACTCAAAAAAATGTTACTAGACAGCTAATTGGTTAGAAGGGCATATCCAAAAGTTAATGATTTTCTCTAGATGCTAAAATTATAGATTTTTTCTTTTTTCTTATCTATTGTTCTACCAAAAAAAAAATGCCTATTCTGAAAAAGATGTTTTAACAGCATTATTTACAAAGAAGACTACAAACAACCTAAATGTTCACCGATAGGAAATTACTACGATGGTTCATCCATATAATGATACATACTGCATCTATTAAAAAGGACATTTACAAATACTATAAACATGCATGATCTAATAATAAATTTAAAAATGTAGAATTTAAAACTGTATGTAATGGAAAACCCAATAAAAGAGCTAAAATTAAAAGATGGATCATACTAAGTTTTGGTGATGATGTGGAGGAACTAGACCACTCGTACACAATGGGTAGAATGGTACAACGACTTTGAAAACACTTCACTTTTCATATGTAAAATATATAAATTTAAACACATCCATACCTTGTGATTCAGAAATTCCACTCCTAGGCCTTGACTCAAGAGAAATGAAGACACATCCCGGGCACCCTGGCACATGCCTGTAATTCCTGTGGCTCAAGAGGCTGAGACAGTAGGATTGCAAGTTCAAAGCCAGTCTCAGCAAAAGCAAGGCACTAAGCAACTCAGTCAGACCCTGTCTCTAAATGAAATACAAAATAGGGCTGGGGATGTGGCTCAGTGGTCAATTTTACTCCCTGGTACACACACACATACCCCAAAATAGAGAGAAATGAAAACATATGTTTGCACAAAAATCTGTTCATAATAGCTTTATGATTTCCCCAAGCTGGAAACAATTCAAATGTTCATCAACAGGTGAATGGATACATTGTGGTATAGTCATCCAATGGAATGTTACCTAGCCATCAAGAGAAGCGAGGTTCTTACACTTACACTTGATGGGACATGCATGAGCCTCAAAAACATGCTGACTAAAAGAAGCCACACACAAAAGGAATGCATCCTGTGTGATCTCATTTATATGAACACTCAAAAAACAAATGTAATTTATAATGACAGAAAGCCAACCAGTGTTTGCCTAGAGCTGGAGATTGAGAGTATTGACTCAGAAAGGGCACAAGGGGATTTTTTTTTTCTTAATGGAAATATTCCATGTCTTCAATATGATAGTGGTTCTATGAGTATATAAAGAAAAATTTGTTATTACTATTTGTAATGTGACAAAATAAAAACACGTGATACACATATTCATACACCACGGGTCTCAATTTTAAAAACAAAAAGATGGGGCAGAGAAAGAAGAGTGGAAGCATGTTTCCTGAAGGGTCCTTAGTTTGTGCAATTACAAATTATTTTAATAAATTGGTAGCTTTTTCCTTCCATTTTATCCCATGGACAAATATTCTTATGTTAGCAAGTACTATCTTAAAATAATTGTTTAAATTATTTAAGTTGTTTAAAAAGTTATTTTCCATCTTTAAAAAATTCAGGAACTATTTGGTGACTCAGCTCCATAGAAAGAGGAGAACAAGAGAGGCGCATTGTTCCCCAGCTAACTGGCATCTCTTTTCCCAAGGCAGTGAAGTCCGTGCCAACCATCGCAATGTGAGAAGGAACTCCCACAGTGCTGAACCACACATCTCAGTAAGTGGGTGCCTCCTAAAAATGTGGAGGTTTAGATGAGGTGAGCACATTTTGTCCAAGCTTCCCACTGAGATCACCAAGCACTAGCTATCAACAGGGCCCTATTCCAGAACCTTCTGGGAAGTGAAGCTAAAGAGATTTGTGCGGGGGGCGGGGGTCCTTTGGGAAACTTGACCTCAAAGAAACTCTGTGAGGACCATCTCCTCCCCTGGGCTTAAGCAAGCCAGTCACGTGAGCAGAAGGAGACGGATGACCTGGGGGTAATGACTGGGAAGGACTCCTTTTCAAAGGGACAAACTGGCTAAACTGGCATACCAGTGGCCATCTCACCCTCTGAGCTCCAAACCCTGTGGACCATAGCTTCTTCCTCCTTGGTACCTCCCTGTCCCATAGGTCTACACATAAAGGTACCCAATGTCTAATTTTACTATATCTGGTCATTTTTGTTTATTTCTAGTACTAGGGATTGAACCCAGGGGTGCCCTACCACTGAGTTACACCCCAAGCCCTTTTTTATTGTTTATTTTGAGATAGGGTCTCTCTCCTTTACCCAGGCTGGCCTTGAACTTGCAATCTTCCTGTCTCCCCAGTGGCTGGGATTACAGGTGTGTGCTGCAGCACCCAGCCATTAGGTTGCTTCTATTCAGTCGATTTGGCAGGGTGGGCAAAGGAGCCCTCTCCCTTAATAGACTGCTAATGGCAGGGCCACAGGAGAGGGCCAGGGCCATGGGTTCAGAAATCCCCGGATGCTCCTGTGGAATCACTGGCCAGATCTGAGTAGGTGCTTCCTCACGCCCTGCCTGCCTTCAGTGCCTCTTTATCCAGGAGATCTGTTTTCACCTGCCCTGCTTCCATCATGGGAGAATGTTCTAGGGTTTGGCTAAATATCCATAAAAAAGTAGAAACAGTGGCTGGGGTTGTGGCTCAGCGGTAGAGCGCTTGCCGAGCATGTGTGAGGCCCTGATTTCGATCCTTAGCACCACATATAAATAAATAAAATAAAGATCCATTTACAACTAAAAAAAATATTTTTAAAAAACAGAAACAAGCAAACAAAAACTGGCCATTCTGGTTGCAGCCTGGCCTCCTGTGCTCGCAGCACCTTCCCAGTGGCTCACTTTGTGTTTGCAAACCTGACGCTTTGGCCATCCTCTAAACTCCCCACGCAGAGGAGACAGCTGAGGAAACTTGGCATCACTGCTCCTTGTAGCACTGCCGCCCACCACGGGAAATGGATGTGGCACCGAGAAACCAGCCCAGCCCTGCCCACAGCACATAATTACTGGTTTTCATATTTGGATGGTCCAACCTGGTGCCAGGTCTCTTGTACTTGAAGGAGCCAGGATATATTCCCCCCTCCTTTCTTTCAAAACAAACCTAGGAGCCTTTATTCTCTGGGCAGATTTCCTTTGATGAGGTTCCCCAAGCCTGAGGATGCCTCTGTTCACTCACCCTGGCCTCTGATGACCGCCCACACTGACTTCCATGTGCCGTGGTTTCCAGGCTGGGAATGAAAGTGTAACTGGATGTTTTATCATCACGTTGGAACACAGGCCTAGAAAAGGAGAGCCTTCCCTGTAATTTCCACTCCTCTGGGGCTCTCTGTTCAACCTTGGGTTTTGCTGAGACAGCACATTTGGCAAAGAACAGACCAGATATGGGCCCCTTGCCCAAAGTGCCACCTACCTGCCTGCTATCAGGAAGGTGAATCAGATGACGGAGCAAGTTTCCATCTTTAATGATCCATCCATCAGCAAGCAAATGCCCCCCACCCCCACCCCTGAAGATGCCAAGAGGCCGTGGGAGGTTCCCAGAGGAACAGCCTGCCCCGGAGGTCACCACCTAGGCTGTGCACTGGGAACAGCTCAGCACACACCCACGTGCTGGTGACAAGCAGGTCAGTACTCAAGCCAGAAGGTACTCGGGTAGTGGGAATTTGATGTGTTGCGTGTTGGGTGACGCTCTAGAGGGACTCAGAGCAGCCTGAGGTGGCTGTAGACTGAGGGCTCAGGGGAGGAGAAAAAGAAGGGGGGCTGCTTGAACCGAATCTTCAAAATCAGAGGCGAATTATGTAGGTGGGATATCGAGGGGGACCATAAAGCTGCCTCATGGTGCATAAAAGTGAGGTGAGCCAAGGCCTCCCAGCCCTGACGCTGCGTCCCCTCCTTCACTTTGAAGTTCTTCTGGATTTTCCCCTTCATCTGGTTTAACCAAGAAAGAGAATCCTGTTGTGCCTCAAGTCTGCTCCTAAATCAAAATTCAATCCAGAATTCTGAGGGTGAAGGAGCCTCTGTCACAAGTAGCCCAGCACAAGTACATAATCCCTGAAGTAAGGGTAGCTAGCTGTGGGAGCTGGCGTGGCAGGGGTGGAGGGAGCAGAGGGAGACGTCACTGGGTGCCAAGCTGGTCAGGGGAGAAGGTGAGCGGTTGGGAGAAACCCCAGAAAGGACTGGTAAAGCATGCTGAAGATCAGTGCCCAGATTCGTGTGTGGTACGAGACAGTCTGACAAACAGATTGCTGTTTGCTAGAAGGGGTGAGCAGAGAGGTAACTGGAAGGACAGAATCAAGGGCTAATGTGACCCATGGTGTTATACTCAGCTCTTTGTTATTGTAAAAAGATACTTGAGATAACCAACTTAAAAAGAAAAAAAAAGTTTGTTTTGGCTCCTGGTTTTGGAGGTTTGGTCTGTGGTTGAATGGCCCATTGATGGCAGGAATGTGGCAGAGGAAGCCCTCACCTCATGGCCAGCTAGGGAAAAAAGGAAAAGATTGATGTTCCAGTCCCCTTCAAAGGAACATCCTCAACAACCTAAAACCTCATACTAGGCCCCACCTCTTAAAGGTTTTGACTACTAGTAGTGCCAAGCAATGTTTTAACATATGGTCTTTTGGAGACATTCGAGATCAAACTACAGTTCTGGGTTCACCCTCTGAGTTCTGTGTGGAGCCTTCATAATCTAATAGCAAGATTTTCTTTGAGGCAGCAAGATACACACCTCTCCACCCTTCTAGAATACAAGGGATTTCATAGTGAAAAATCTGTGCATGGAGGGAAAAGGACAGGAAGGACATGTGTCATGCATTCTGTGACCTTGGGCCCCTGGTCAGTGTCAGAACCTTGACCGCACTTGCTTGCACCTGACCTTGGGTGTTCCAGCTTCTGCCAACCCTGAGCCAGCTCTAGCCTCACCCTCCAGCTTTCCCACCCTGCAGACTTGGCTGCACCTGCCTCTTTGATCTCCAAGCTAACAGCAGCCCAGGCGAGATAGGAGTGTCACGGGGCCTGCCCAGGCTCTTGCCCTGGCTTGAGAAGCCAAGAGGAGGAGGAGGCCACAGCCGGGCACATGCAAAGGGTGAACACAGAGGAGGAAGCCAGGAGCCCTTCCTGACCTGCTCAGTGAGGGCCTCTGCCAGACACAAGGGCTGCTCACACTTGCAAGGTCACTGTGCACCTGAGACAGAGGCCCTGGGCTGTCAGCTGGCCTGGGTGCTGGAAGTTACTACATTTGGGCTGTAGTGTGGGAGTAGCCATGCATCTATTCATCTGGAATATAACTCTTGAGAGGAGGTCTGTCCTATCTCCCCAGCGGGAGGCATCACAGTGGCACTGCCAGGGGGAGGGGCCCATGAAGCTTTCTTCAATGAAAGGGGGGTACACACTCCAAGAGGCAGGGGACTTTGCCACTTTGTTTATTGTGTAATCTTGGTGCTTGTCCCATTGTAGCCATGAGGGAAATATTTGATTATCAGATTAATAAGGCATTTGCTAACCACCTGGTCAAGGCTAGAAGCCTCCTTAAAAAGTTGCAATCTGGGGAAAGCCATGGTAAAAGTTCTGCAGAGCCTAAATTCGAGATCGCTCTGTCCATTTAACATTTATTAAGCACCTACGGTATGCCAGGCACAGGGATAGATGCTTGAGATACAGAAAAGGGTCACAGGAGATTTTAAAGAAATGAAAGACCAAATGAATGGCCAGGAGTTGGGCAGAGTCAGAGAGGAAGTCTGGAAGAGTGGATCAGAGCCTCAATTTTTTTTTCTCTAATCCTAAATTTTCTTATCTGTAACTGGGAGATAATGATCAGTTTGGTTTATTATAAGGGTTGTTGTGGTGATTAAGAGCTAAGGCAGTATCCCTGTAGTACGCTCTTTTAAGGTCTTCAGAGAATAGTCCAAGAAGGGCAATAGCTGGGTCAAATGGTGGTTCCATAGCAGCACAATTCACAATTGCTAGACTGTGGAACCAACCCAGATGCCCTTCAATAGATGAATGGATAAAAAAAATGTGGTATTCATACACCATGGAGTACTACGCAGCACTAAAAAATGACAAAATCATAGAATTTGCAGGGAAATGGATGGCACTAGAGCAGATTATGCTTAGTGAAGCTAGCCAATCCCTAAAAAACAAATACCAAATGTCTTCTTTGATATAATGAGAGCAACTAAGAACAGAGCAGGGAGGAAGAGCAGGAAGAAAAGATTAACATTAAACAGATACATGAGGTGGGATGGAAAGGGAGAGAAAAGGGAAATTGCATGGTAATGGAGGGAGACCCTCATTGTTATACAAAATTACATATAAGAGGTTGTGAGGGGAATGGGAAAATAAACAAGGAGAGAAATGAATTACAGTGGATGGGGTAGAGAGAGAAGATGGGAGGGGAGGGAGGGGGGATAGTAGAGGATAGTAAAGGTAGCAGAATACAACAGTTACTAATAGGGCATTATGTAAAAATGTGGATGTGTAACCGATGTGATTCTGCAATCTGTATTTGGGGTAAAATTGGGAGTTCATAACCAACTTGAATCTATTGTATGAAATATGATATGTCAATAGCTTTATAATGTTTTGAACAACCAATAAAAAAATAAATTAAAAAAAAAAGAAAAAAAAAAAGAGCTAAGGCATGAAGGTTGCACGTCCCAAAGGAAGAACACTGTGTTCCATGTGGGGTAGGGGGTGCATAAAAGAACTCTCAGAGGGGAGGCTTGAGCTAAGTCCTCCAGGATGAGCGGATCTGGCCAAGTGGGCAGAGAGGAGAGTGTACGGCAGGGGATGGTGATGTGAAGGATGACACGGTCCTTCTAGGCCCAGCAGATGAAGGAGGCCCAGGAGGCCCTGGGGGAGTGAGTGTTCAGTGCACAAGCCACCAGGGTCATCCTGAGACAGACAGATAGACACACACACACACACACACACACACACAGCCATTGAAAGGTTCTGCTGTTCTCCATAGGATCAGTGCAATGTCATCTATGAATTAGGACCCCCCAAAGTGCTGCACTGCCACCCAGGATGTGCTTCAGTCACACCCCAAGCACACTGAAAATAGTCACACAGTAATTGAGAGTGACCACTTATGAGTTGTCAGTCAGAGCAAGAAAAGGATCAAAGACCAACTAAAACTGCCCTGGTACCAGCTTCTGTTCTAAGCACATCACCTGTATTAACTCATTTAATAACAAGCCAATGATGTAAGTACCATTATTTGTCTCATTTTATATTTGGGAAAGAAAGGGCACAGAGAAGTTAAGTAATTTGCCTGAGGTCACACAGCTAGGAGATAATGGAGTTAGACTTCAAAGCCAGACAGCCAGTTCCAGAATAGATACTCCTAGCCACCATGCTATGTTAGAAACATAAAGGGTAGAGAACCACAAATTTTACTATTTCTCTGGGTATAAAAACCACTTAAATTTGCTTTGTTAGGAGGATTGGAGACCTCAATTCTAGGGCTCTGGAGATTGTCTATACCATCTCCGCAGGAAAGTATATGGTTGCAAATGTTATTCTGGGCATCTGTGGGTCCCCTGAAGCTTATCAGTAGGTCAATGACAGGTCCAAGATTTCCAGCTGGGGCCGGGGCTGGGGCTGGGGGAGAGAGCTGGGTTTGCTGGAGAGGACCAAGCAGGAAGGAGCCTGGCTCTGAAGCCATAGCCAGGTTGCTCAAGCTGGCAGTTTAGCGCTCTGGAGATGAAAACACTTGCTTCAAACTCTGAATCATCTGTTGCTATTTCTTTACATATTTTTGCAAGGAAAGAAGGCTTTATTTGGAATGATTCGCCAGCATCTTATAAATCAAGAGACACACAAGACAGACTTCAAAGAGCTACAGAGATTTACAGAGACATTGGGGCTATAAATATGAACTATTTCCAATGTCCCCATGGCAAGGCATGTAAACTCAACTTTAGAAAAAAGAGCAGAAAGAAATCAACTAAATTTTCGAGAGGGAGACATATTAGAAATCTAGCTCATGTAACGTAGAACTATTTTCTTTACTTAAAAAATTGAATTGGGGTAATATGTGAACAGGATGTGAAAGTGAAAAATTTGGAAAGCCCAGAATGAAAGGAATGGCCACATCTCCCCCAACTTGACTCCCATACCCTAAAGATAACTACTGCTCTTTGTTCTATTACTGTTTCTGGGGCTACCTCCTTATCTTTAAATAATCTGTATAATTTCTATTGCTCTGCTCCGAATAACAAGGATTCAGAGTCGTCACCATCCCTGTAACATCCCTATCCCAACTTCTTTGTAGTTAAATGACTATTTTCCTTTTATTGCATTGGTTAACACTGTAATTTGGGGGGGGGCCGGGGATACTGGGGATTGAACTCAGGGGCACTCGACCACTGAGCCACATCCCCAGCCCTTTTTTGTATTTTATTTAGAACAAGCAGACTTCACCATTGCGCTGGCTTAAAAGGAAAGATTTTAGAAGTGTCCAAGGAGGGCTGGGATGTAGCTCAGTGGTAGAGAGTTTGCCTAACATGTGTGAGGCACTGGGTTCAATCCCCAGCACTGCAAAACTAGAAATACATACATGGAGAAAAGAGGTCACATAAAAAATCGAAGAATCATAATAGAATCAGACATTTTAATAGCGGGGGAAATGAAATAATGTCATCAAAATTCTTTCTTTCTTTTCCTTTTTTATTTTATTTTTTTTGGTACCAGGGATTGAACTCAGGGGCCCTCGACTACTGAGCCACATCCCCAGCCCTGTTTTGTATTTTATTTAGAGACAGGGTCTCACTGAGTTGCTTTGTGCCTCGCTTTTGCTGAGGCTGGTTTGAACTTTGAACCTGCCTCAGACTCCTGAGCTGCTGGGATTACAGGCATGCATCACCAGCCTGGCTAACATTGTAATTTTGAGATTTAATATATGTATTTAAACCTCTATCTCTTGTTCAATCAACTGTGACAATCTTTCTTCTTTCCCTCCTGTACACGTGAGAAAGTGGAGGCTTGGGAAAGTCATGCTTGGTCCAGGCCTCGCACTTGATAAGTGGTAGTGCTGGATGCCGGCCCAGGTCAGCCCCCAAACCCCAAACTACTACAGCACAGAGCGTAACTGCTGTGGTCCCTGAAACACTTTTTACCCGTCATCTATCGCTGAAGTGGGGTCGCCTGCTATTTTTATACCTGTTACTGTGCAAAAAGAGCTGTTGCCCCAAGGACTTGGTTCTACCAGAGAGTTAAAAGGCCACATTAAGCCAGGTGTGGTGGTGCACGCCTGAAATCCCAGTCGCTTGGGAGGCTGAGGCAGGAGGATCTCAAGTTCAAAGCCAGGCTCAGCAACAGCAAGGCACTAAGCAACTCATTGAGACCCTGTCTCTAAATAAAATACAAAAAAAGGCTGGGGATGTGGCTCAGTGGTCGAGTGCCCCTGAGTTCAATCCGCAGTACACCCCCCAACAAAACCACATGAGCAGGTGGAAAGAGAGTGTTTATAGAATAGATTGCAGAGTCCCGGAGGCCTGGGGCCCAGGTGAAGCCCCTCATTTTCTTGGAAGCAGTGCAAAAAGTCACTCTGGGGTATTCTATAGCTATGAGGATGGTTAGGTGGAAACCTGCTCAGATGTTCCCTGTTCAGCCCTGTTACTCAATTGCAAAAGACAACGCAGGTATTACAGGTGTCACAGGTATCAAGGTGAGTCACTACTTGTTTAGTGCCCCACCCCAACTCTGGGAAGATGCAAGAGGCTTTCCTGGTGTCACTGTCACTGGGTGTGTCCCTCTGTGTAAGTGTGGGGGACTGGATTTGTTTTCTTCATTCCTTGATGGTCTAAACTCCAGCTCAGACTAGCACACAGCTGAACTAGTTGTTTCTTAAGCTTTTGCACTTGGTCTACTAATTTGCAGAACATGGAGCCCAGGGCAGCGTCTACGCTGAGCAGTGTGCTCGTCAGAGTTCACAACAGGCTCTCCTGGGGGCAGGGGCTGGGAAATAGCATTTGCCAATTTCTATGGTATGCATACCCACAACACGGGCAATTTCAAGCTACCAACCTGAATTCACAGAATATGGAACTAGAAAGAGATGCAGTGTCTACTCATTATCTACAACATGGATAGAAATAAATAATTAAGATATAATGATTTTTTTTGGACCAGGGATTAAACTCAGGGGTACTCAACCACAGAGCCACATCTCCAGCCCTATTTTGGATTTTATTTAGAGACAGGGTCTCACTGAGTTGCTTAGTGCCTCACTTTTGCTGAGGCTGGCTTTGAACTCGCCATCCTCCTGCCTCAGCCTCTAGAGCCGCTGGGATTATAGGCATGTGCCACAGTGCCTGGCTAGGTAATGATTTTTGAGCATTCACTATTTTTTTCTTTTTGGTACTGGGGATTAAACCAGAAGCACTTTACCCCTGCGTTACATCCCCAACCCTTTTTACTTTTTATTTTGAGAAAGGGTTTCCCTAAGTTGCTTAGGCCTTGCTAAGTTTCTGAGGCTGGTCTCAAACTTTCGATCCTTCTGCCTCAGCCTCCTGAGTCTCTGAGATTACAGGCATGTGCTGCCATCTCTCCTGGATCAGCCTGTTACTTTTTAAAAATGTAATTTATTTGATTGTAAGTTGTTATAATAAGTAATTATAATAAGATAATTAAATCTTTGGTAATGGTTATGTTTAACATCGGGATTACGGAGTTCCTGAGACTTTAACAGCCAGCTCTTGTGAGCTGAGAACAAGCAGACTTCAACATGCCTACTACCCACCTCAGGCAAGGCATGAGGAGGCCACTATCTATTATAAGACAGTGACCAGTCTGGAAACTAAAATATACAGGAAAGTGAGTTCTGGTCACAGAGAGTGGGATAGGATAGGCCTGTATCTCTGAAAGATTCAAGTATTGCAGGAATGACATTTTATTTGGTTTACTCTGATGTGCAAGAAAGGGCATGCTGCTTTGTCGGTGACTATCTTACTGCCATGGCTTGGAAGTGTCCCCCAAACATATGTGTTGGGAGCTTGATCTGCAGTGGGTTGGTGTTGGGGGCTGGACTCCTGAGAGGGGGTTAGGGGATGAGGAACACCCTTACGAGTGGATTGCTACCATTCTCACAGGAGTGAGTGAGTTCTCACAAGCGGGCTCATGCTCTTAAGAGTGAGTTGTTATAAAAGCAAGTTTATTTTCCTCAGCCTTCTCTTGCCTTTTATGAAGCAGCCAGAAGACCCTCACCAGAAGCTGAACAGATGCTGGCGCCATGCCCCAGGCCTTCCCAGCCTCCAGAATTGTGAGCCAAATAAACTTCTTTTCTTTGTAAATTACCCAGTCTGTGGTATTTTGTTATAGTGACAGAAAATGGATCATGACACTTACCTTCCTCTGAGACCTCTGTTGCCTCTACTGGGGCAGAGGACTCCACTTGTCCATGAAATATTTCTCCGGAGAACTCGTTTTCTCTCAGTTTAGAATGATCTTTTCTGGGTTATTCCAGACCCTCTTGAATGGGTCTTTCTGATTTCTCCCACCATTTCACTTCTTTAATAAAGACGGCCAATTAGTTGGCAATGTTATTGTAACAGCACCACAAACTGAGAAGCTGGAACAACATAAATTCATTGTCTCTCAGTTCCGGAATCCAGAAATGCAGATTCAGGGTGTCAGCTGGGTTAGTTTCTCCTGCGGGCGGGCAGGGAAGATCTAGTCCAGGCCCACTCTTCTCAGCTTGTAGAAGGTCATCTTCCTCCTTGTCTTTCACTTGTGTCCTCCCTATAGTGTCTGGCTCCAAACTTCCCCTTTTAGAAGGACCCAAGCAATTGGATCAGGACTCACTCTACTGCACTGACCACTTCCTAACTCATGATATCTGCCACCACCCTGTTAAAAAAAAGTCACCTTCTGAGGTTCTAAGGGTTAAGAATTCAACATATAAATTTGGGTTGGGGGCAAGGGGACAATTTAACCCATCACCAATGGTATCTGGCTGCAGAAACATCTGGAAAGAAAGGGAAATGCCTGTGTCCTCATGGGGGTGAAGGGTCTGCGGGCCATGCTCCATGTCCTTCTGGGCCTTCACGGTAGAGAGGCCGATCGGACTCAGCCTCCTGAGCCAGGTTGTTCACTGGCAAAGCCGGACCCACCCAGCTCTTTTGGCCCCTGTGTCTGAAGCCCCTCTGGTTGTTTGGTTTCCATTGTCTGACCTCTCGTGTCAATCCACTTGGGGACTTAGGACCCTCAGTCCCCTCTACACTACTACCGTAGGGCGGAGGACTCTGTGACACACCCCAAGGCCCACCTTCAGACTATGTGGCCTTAGACTTAAGGAGTCTAAGGAAAGAAGCAGCAGCCCTCTGTTCTGGGAGCCTCCTAGACCTACCCGGAGTGGAGTGCGAAGTGACCCCTCTCCCCCAGCACCGGCTGCCATGGGCCTCTCTTCCTCCTCTTTCTCCAAGTTTCCTACACTGGAAATGTGGTCTGCCTTTTCCCCAGAGGGTAGGTATTTAAGTTATCTCTACCTGAGGTTTGCAGTGAAAGGTAATGCACTTTTGCCTGTGTGCAATGTGGGTCTTCCTGTGTTGCCCAGGCTGCTCTCAAAGCCATGGGTTCCTGCCTCGGCCTCTCGAATAGCTGGGACAATAGGTGTGTGCCACCACACTCAGCTTCAGTTATGCTTTTAATAATAAAAGGGAGCTTTGGGAATTTAGGGGTGAAAATTCTCTCCTAAAACCAAGTCTTAGTTCAGCGCAGTCGTGCACGCCTGTAATCCCAGTGGCTCTGGAGGCTAAAGCAGGAGGATCGCAAGTTCAAAGCCAGCAACTTAGTGAGGTCCTAAGCAATTCAGTGAGACTCTGTCTCTAAGTAAAATACAAAAAAAAAAAAAAAAAAAAGGGCTGGGGATGTAGCTCAGTGGTTAAGCACCCCTGGGTTCAATCCCTGGTACAAAAACAAACAAACAAACAAAACAACAACAATCAAGTCTTGCTTTTTAAGATCAGTGGCCTTGATTTTGTGTATGTGTATTGTGCTAGGAATCACACCCAGGGCCTTACACATGCTAGACTTGCACTGACCTCATTTTTAAAAAGTATTTATTGTTTAGTTGTAGTTGGACACAATACCTTTATTTTATTATTTTTATGTGGTACTGAAGATCAAACCCAGGGCCTCAGACGTACTAAGCGAGGACTCTACACCTGAGCCACAACCCTAGCCCCTGGCCTTAGTCTTTTATCATGTATCCTAGTGACAACAATTGAGCATTTACACATATATTTGATATATATGGATATGTATACATATGAGAGTCTCAAACTATATATATTCATGCTTTATAAAAAATTTGAGCATATATATGCTTCTATGTATATACACACACGCATATACACACACACACACACATAAAACTTTCCTCAGTATCTGCAGGAGATTGGTTGTAGGACTCCCCTTGGATATCAAAATCTGTGGATACTCAAGTCCCTTAAATAAAATGTCATGGTATTTGCATCTAATCGATACACATCTTTCCGTATACTTTAAATCATCTCTAGTTTACTTGTAATACCTAATAAAATGTAAGTGCTATATAAAGAGTTGTCATACTGTATTGTTTAGAGAATAATGACAAGAAAAAGTCTTCACATGTTCAGTACAAAGCACATTTTTTTTAAGAATGCATGGTTATGGACAGCCAACTTGTATATGTATAACATATATGAATATATATGGCAACAACATGTATATGTATATATTGGGGGGGTGGGTCCAGGGATATTGCTTAACCACCGAGCCGCATCCCCAGCTCTTTTTTTTTTTTTTTTTTAATTTTTTATTGTGGGTTGTTCAAAACATTACAAATTTCTTGACATATCATATTCCACACTTTGATTCAAGTGGGTTATGAACTCCCACCTTCACCCCATACACAGATTGCAGAATCACATCAGTTACACATCCATTGATTTACAAATTGCCATCCTAGTGTCTGTTGTGCTCCGCTGCCTTTCCCATCCTCCACCCTCCCCCCTCCCCCCAGCTCTTTTTTTTTATGTTTTATTTTGAGACAGGTTCTCGCTGAGTTGCTTAGGGCCTCACCAAGTGACTGAGGCTGGCTTTGAATTCAAGATCCTTCTGCCTTAGCCTCCCAAGCTGCTGGGATTACAGGCACTGTGCCCTGAGCAAGTTTCCTCTGGGGCTGTTTCTGGATGGACAGCCTATATATACGGGATAGTCTCAAAACTATCTACCTTTTTAAAAAACATTATACATTTAATATTGTACATGTATTATAAAGCATTTATCCACAAATAGGTACTTTAAAGGATAGACAGAAATGAAGATAAATGCCCTATTTTCTCTTTCTGTACCCCATTGTGCTGTCTTGGGTACATCCCCCCACTTTGGAGACCACTTTTCAATACTGCTGTCTTCCAAGGGATTAAAAGAAAAGAGAGAGAGAAAAAAAAAAAAAAAGAATCTGGCAGCCAGAGCTGAGCAATGGCCTGGTTGTCCTCAGCGGCCTCTCACCCTGAAGCATAGAAACCTGTTGATTAAGTGGGTGGAGAGCCACTGAGCATCATGATTTAAGCAGAAACAAAAATACACCAGTAGAATGTATTCAGAAGAGTAGTCTCCATCCTGTGGAAACAAACTGCAATGGGCTGGCCCCTGATGCTCAGAGCAGAACAAGCTGTCTCTTGGTTGGGTACAACGTGTCCTTTGTCATCACTGGAAGACTGATGTGCTATGCTCATCATCCTCAACCCTACTTGGAATGACAACAGGTGCTGTCCTGTCAGCAAAAGTGGGTGGGCCCTAAAACCTGCAGGAGGAGCCCCAGGAGGTCCGTGCAGGACAAGGCAAGAGCGCCAAGGTCTATGTGCTGGGAATAGAAAAGGACACGCGATCTGAATCAGAGCCTGGCTGTGATGACCACGTGTCCCAGGAACTGAGAAAATCCTGCTCTTGAACTGTGACTGTGTGCTAGTCCACCTGGAGGTCCCCCTGTCAGAACCCCAGTCCTGACTGTGGGTACAGAAATATGATATCCTTGCAAATATAGTATTTCTCACATGGAAACATTTGAGAACCCAGGAAGTCAAGAGAATAGGCTACACGAATTCTGTTCTTGCATTTCAATATAGACCTGGGACAAAGATTAAGGGACATTTGGAGATTCCCAGTAACTGGTCACTTACCCAAGGTTTGTTGTCAATTTACTCTGGCATTAACTAATGTGGCCAAGATCACTCCAGCAAATTCTTGAATCCTGGCGACTGTTTACACATTTGGTGACCTTGGGAAAGTCAACTGCACTAAGCCTTGGTTTCCTATTAATAAAATAGTCCCAACACAAGAACATAATGCATACATAGAGACCATTGTGTCGCTTGGCACATAGTAGGCATTTAGCAATCCTCATTAAAGTTGCTGATAACAGATAAAGGCTAGACTTATCTAAAAGGGAACCAAAGCCAGATATGGTGGTTCACACCTGTAATCCCAGCTCCTGGGGGCTGAGGCAGAGGATCTCAAGTTTGAGGCCAGTCTCAGCAACTTAGCAAGACCCTCAACAACTGAGTGAGATCCTAACTGCCAAATTCCTGCTTCTCCAACCAGAACTTGGAGGTGTTGTTTAAAGTGGTCTGTTTTAGAAACAAAACTTCTAGAAATGCTTAACATTTCAATTAAAAATGAATGATTTAAAAAAATTTGTTTGGTAGTTGTTGATGGACCTTTATTTTATTCATTTATTTATATGTGGTGCTAAGAATCAAACCCAGTGCCTCACACACGCTAGGCAAGTTCTCTACCACTGAGCCACAACCCCAGTCCAAATTAATGATTTTTGCATGTGAAAATGCTTTAGGTTTTTATTAGAAAAATTGCCTAAGAGTCTCCTAGCATCGTCATCCACATTCTGTCACATCACCCATCTCCTAAGTCACTCTCCCCATTTCCATAGTATTTATATCCCATCTCGAAGCTACCTAGCCCACATACATTTGTGTTTTTAGTAGAAGCTCTTAAAAACTTGATCATCTTCAAAACGAAAGTGGCATGTCACCCTTACTGGGATTTCAGGCTTTGTGACAGACAATAGAAAAAATATTTACAAAAAGCCTATGAATGGAGGCTGGGGCTATGGCTCAGTGGTAGAGTACTTGCCTAACATGTGTGAGGCCCTGGGTTTGAATTCAGCACCACATATAAATAAATAAGCAAAATAAAAATAAAAGTTTATTGACAACTAAAAAAATATTTTAAAAAATTTAAAAAGCCTATGGATGGGAGGGAGATGCTTCTCGCAGTGGCTTATGGTTGAACTTGGGGTTGCTTTCTGTTGGATATGCGGGCACAGACCAGGCAAAGCCTGTACAGTTCCTTTCTCACAGCAAACAACTGACACCTCGAGCTACTCATTTGGGCACCAGAATTGTTCCCAGACAGCCTCCCTTCTGGTCTTCCTGGAAGTATACATGGATCCCCCAGAAGAACCACAGCTGAGGTCAGACGACAGGGCGGGAAGGGCTAGAGCTGCTCACCGGATGCACACAGGATGCACTGGGAGTATACAGGT
>NW_025999900.1:3914644-4065036 GCF_001458135.2 Marmota marmota marmota
TACAGGTAGGTGGGGGTGGGGGTGGGGGTGGGACAGGTGAGTGAAAGTGGAGATTGGAACTAATCCTCTGGGGCTGTTTCTGGATGGACAGATCTGTGGGGAGCAACACCGATGGTAGCTGGTGACATGTGGGGAAGGAGGCACCTGATCTTATTTCTAAAAATTTTCACTAAATCTACCCTGATTGTTTCTACCAAGAAAATTTCAAAGTGTATAAAGTTGGTGCAACGGTACACATGCCTATGATCCCAGCAGCTCAGGAGGATCACAAGTTTGAGGCTAGCTCAGGCAACTTAGTGAGATCCTCTCTCAAAAATAAAAAGGACTAGGGATGTAACTCAATGTTAGTGCAACCCTGGGTTCAATTCACAATGCCACAAAAAAATTAAAATAAAAAAAATAAAGTGTATAGAAAGGTAAATTAAAAAAAAAAAACATGAAGACTGGTAGTATATCTCTGATAGAGCACTTGCCTTGCAACTCCCCGGGTTCCATCCCCAGCAAAACAAAACAACAGAACAAACGAAAGAGAAGCAGGCAGATGGTCTGGTCTTTCTGCCCCCACAAACTTGTACTTCAAAGCTCCTAGGCCTCTCTGGGCTCTGCTGATGTGGGACACACTGCCACCTGCTGGGGCATTTTGAGAATGTCAGTGGGCCCGGCCCTTCAAACCCAGTTCCACCTTCCCTTCAGCAGCCAGAAGGGGAGCATATAGGATTCCAGATCTGTGACTGACTTTTCCAGTGGCCCCAGGGAGAAATTACCCAACTGACCAGAATATAAACATAATCATCTAGACCTTATTTTTAATCTTTAAAATAACTGTGCTAAATGAAAATTCCAATACTTGCCTCCTGAAATAATCTATTTTGTCTTACAATCAAATTGCCTTCATAAAAATGAACACAATCAGATTATATTAGGTTAGATTAGCAAAACTGTCCTTTTTCCTAGCTTTACCATTACCAGATATGTGACAAGGGGCAAGCCTCAAGTCAATAGTTACATTCAGTAGTAATATTTACCTCATAGGACTATTATAAGAATTTTAGAATCCTGGCACAAGCCAGGCATGATGGATATGCCTATAATCCCAGTGGCTCAGGAGGCAGAGGCAGGAGGATCACAAGTTCAAGGCCGGCTTAGGTAACTTAATGAGACAGGTCTCAAAATAAAAAGGGCTGGGGATGTAGCTCAGTGGTAGAACACCCCTGGGTTCAAAACACCCCAGTATCTTAAAAATAAAACAAACAAAAAATCCTGGCACATAGTAAATGATCAATAAAGAGTGCTTTTATTATTCTTAATATGGTTCTAAAGTTATATGAAATCTAAAAACATGGTAATATGTAGATCCCCTACTAACTTACTAAGCCTCTTTGTTCTCTTTGGCTGAGTTCCAGTTCTAAGTAAGACACTGAATTTGGGACTATTCTGACCCAGCCCTACTCTCCCTGTTATTCTAAGGCTACCTTGCTCCGATGTCCTGGGTTTCCTGAAAAACAAAAACAAAAAAAACACATGCTCTCCAACACACAGCAAGAATTCTGACCAGAATGTGCCGGAAGAACCACAATTGCCGCGGGGGAGGAAGAGAAGGGATTCTTTCTCTTGGACCCTTAGAGGCCAATTTGCCTTCAGAACTTCCATTTCTCGCCTTGGCATTTTAATTTAAGTCACTGATTAAAGCATGCAATTCAGTAGCAAGTGGGCAAAGGGAGGAGAACACTTTTGAAATATTATTGAAACAAAGCAAATCAAACAAAAACTAGAGAGGCCACCTAAGGAAAAGGCCCTGTGTGCTGGTGGGTGGGAGTGGAAGAGGCGGGGTGAGAGGTGAGAACTGTTAGGAAACAGTTAAGCATCTGCAAAGCCAGGGAGAGAGAGAGAGAAGAGGGAGGGAGTAAAGTTGAAAGAAAGTTCTACAGAGCCAGGAAATACCGCCTGAGTCCACTTTTTTGGGGATGTGGGTACCAGGGATTGAGCCCAGTGGTGCCTACTCACTGAGCTACATCCCCAGCCTTTTTTATATTTCATTAAAAGACAGGGTTTCCCTGAGTTGCTTTAGGACCTCTCTAAATTGCTGAGGCTGGCTTTGAACTTGTGATCCTCCCTTAGCCTCCCAAGCCTCTGGGATAACAGGCATGTAATCCACCTGCACCTGGCTGAGTGCACTCTTCATTCCATGGATACTTCCCATGTCCCCTTTCTATGCTAGACTTAGGGTAAGGTTCATGGAACATAATGAGGTGCTTCCTCCTTTGAGGTTTGAACCCTCGCAAGATTGTACTTGAATTCAGATCTTGATAAGTTTCATTAAATACCAGCCTGGTCTGATGGGAGAACATTCCACACTCAAGTTTCTGCTTTGTTCACAGAAGCACCACATACACAAACCATGCAGCAGAAATGCATATGTATTTTTCCGTGCTGTTTGAAGGGAGCGTGTTTTGGAATATTTCAGCTTTGGAATCCACTGAACCAAGCATTGAGGGTGTGTACTCAAAACAATAAATTGCTTTCTGTGTAAATATAAAGCCAGGGTACATCATATCACTATAAACACAGTTAACTGTATTCTGTATGCTCATGAACAGGCATTGTTGACAGATTAAAGACTACCCTGGAATCCAACCAATCAGAACTCAGCAGAATTCAACACTGGCCGTCTGTATTCCGTGACAGAACCATGGGCTTAGCTCCTATGTCATTTTATAAGCAAATTATATGGATTGTGTTTTGTAACAGCAATTTAATAAAACATGAGATTGCAACATAACAAGAGCAAATAATGTGAACCAGGTCATTCAAAAACTAAGAAACTGGCTTTGGCATAGATTACTTATGTATGTCTTCAGCTTTGGGTGGTTATAATATAAATGAGAGGTGGGACAGAGTGGGGAATATAGCTTGAAAGGTCTTAAAGAGATGTGTGGGGTATGTTTGATTTCAACAATAATCTTAACAATCACAGAAACATAGGTGTCATTGGGGTCATTTTTATATCCATCATGGACAGAATACTGCAAATTATTACAAGGCAATGTTTTGCACATGACAGATTTTTTTTTTTTTTTTTTTTGGTACTGGGGATTGAACCCAGGGGCACTCAACCACTAAGCCACATTCTAGTCCCTTTTTTTTGTATTTTGTTTAGAGACAGGGTCTCACTGAGTTGCTTAGGGCCTCACTAATTTGCTAAGGCTGGCTTTAAACTCCTGCCTCAGCCTCTCAAACCCCTGGGATTATACAGGTGTGTGCCACAGTGCCCTGCTAAATGTCATTTTTTAAGAACAGTTTTAGATTCTTAATAAAACCGAGCAGAAAGTGCAGAGAGTTCCATATTGCCACATATACAGCTTCACCCGAGTACACTTGCCACCAGTGTATTACCCTTGGCAACTGACATTCTGCATCATTACCACCCAAAGTCCATAGCTTACATTAGGGTTCACTCTTGGCACACATTCTATGTGTTTTGACCATAGAGGACACGTGTCCACCATTATAGTATCATGTAGAATAATTTCATTGCCCTAAAAATCCTCTGTGCTCTGCTTATTCATCCCTCCTCATCCCTAACCTCTGGCAACCCTTGATCTTTTCACTGTATCCATAGTTTTGCCATTCCCAGAATATCATATAGTTGAAGCCATGAAGTATGGATTCTTTCCAGATTGGCTTTTGCTTAGTACTATGTACTTAGGTTTCCTCCATGTCTTTTTTTTTTTCCGGGGTGGGGGGAGGGGGGGTGCTAGGATCGAGCCCAGGGCCTTGTGCCTTTGAGGCAAGCACTCTACCAACTGAGCTATAATACCCCAGGAACTCCAAGTCTTTTCATGACTTGATAGCTCATATCTGTTTAGTGCTGAATAACATTCCATTTTATAGAGGTATCACTGTTTATCAGAATTTAGTTTTTGATGCACTCTCTTTTTTAAATTAAAGCATTCCAAAGCAATCCTCAAGTTATAAGTTGGCTGAACATTAGTTTACGACCTAGAGAGCTTTAGAATGCAGCATAATGAAAATGGCAGGGCAAACCCATGAATGTTAAAATCTCAATGTAGAGTATAGAGGAATTTTCTGGATTCAATAATGTACCTTTCCTTTTCTTCCTTTACATCAAGACATTCAACTCCCCAGCCTCCCTTGAATTTAGGTGTGGCCAAGAAACTGAATTCTGGTCAATTGACTGTGAATGGGAGTGACCAAAATGGTTAAGGCTAAGCGTGTCTGATATTTCATCTCAGTCCAATTAGAATAGAAAATGCAAATAAATAATAAATTATGCAGGCTAGGGCTGTAACTCAGTGGCAGAGTACTTGCCTAGCACGGTGTGAGGCACTGGGTTCGATCCTTAGCACCATATAAAAATAAATAAAATAAAGGCATTCTGTTCATCTACAACTACAAAAAATACAATAAAAATAACAAATTATACAAGAATATAAATAATTAAAATATATAAAATTTTAAAAAGAAACAAAAAAGAGGGGGTGTCAACTCACTGAATAGAAGATTAGTATACAAAAAATCAAAAATATTTCTACAGCCACGCACAGTGGCACATGCCTATAATCCCAGCAGCTCAGGAGGCTGAGGCAGGAGGATCACAAGTTCAAAGCCAGCCTCAGCAAAAGCAAGGCACTAAGCAACTCAGTGATACGCTGTCTCTAAATAAAATACAAAAAAGGGCTGGGGATGTGGCTCAGTGGTCAAGTGCCCCTGAGTTCAATCCCCAGTACCATATATATGGTAACAATAAGCAATTTGAAAGTGAAGTTTCAAAAAATAATTCTATTATCAATAACAGCAAAAAAATAATAAAGGAATAAACAACAAAAGATGTGGAATACCTTATACAGAAAACTTAACATAGTTTTTTTTCTTCTACCTTTTCTTCTAAGGAGATTGAAGAAGGAAGGGGGGAAAAAGAAGCATATACAATGTTCTGAGGCAGGAGGATCTTCAGTTCAAAGCCAGCCTCAGCAACAGTGAGGTGCTAAGCAACTCGGTGAGACTCTGTCTCTAAATAAAATACAAAAAAGGGCTGGGGGTGTGGCTCAATGGTTGAGTGCCCCCTTCCCCCAAAAAGAAGATTTAAATTACTGATTTTTAGGCTAACAAAATTAAAACTGATAGCAGTGAAAGCATAAAAACAATAGGCCAAAATAATAAAGTAGTGTCTCAAAATAGACCCACATGTATGTAGTAACATGCTTTGCAACAAAGGTCTCAGTGCAATACAATGGGAAAAGCACGGTCCTTCAGTTAACAGTGTTGACCCACTGGACACTCAAATAGGAAGAAATGAATCTTCATCCCTACATGACAGCAAACACAAAAATAAAATACAGATAAATCATAGACCTAAATGTGAAAGCCAAAATGATAAAGCTACTAAAAGACAGCAGAATATCTTTATGACCTTGGAGTAGGCAAAGATTTCTTTAACTACACAAAAAGTACTAAACATAAAAGAAAACATTGCATTAAAATGTAAAACTTCAGGGGCTGGGGGTGTGGCTCAGGCGGTAGCCGATCGCCTGGCATGCGTTCAGCCTGGTTGGATCCTCAGCACCACATACAAAGATGTTGTGTCCGCCGAAAACTAAAAAATAAATATTAAAAAAAGAGAAAATAATAATAAAAAAATAAAATGTAAAACTTCAGTTTATCAAAAATACCATGAAGAAATCAGGCTTGGTGATACATGCCTGAAGTCCCAAATACTCGGGAGGCTGAGGCAGGAGGGTCACTGGAGCCCAGGAGTTCCAGACCAGCCTGGGCAACATGGGGAGATCCAATCTCATAAAATAAAGAGAGAAAGAAAAGCTACAGAATGTGAGAATGTAAATGCAATGCATATATCTGCCAAAGAATTTATATCCAGGATATATAAATGAAGTGGGTAACTAACCCAGGCCTGGATACAAAATAAACCAAGGACACAGAGAAAATTAGTGCCTGGGAAAGGGAGAGTTCTCCTCCCCTTTCCAGCCAGCTGTTTCCAGGGAACCTAATTAGCACCATTCACTCTTTTGGATTGTAAAGGATTTTCCCTAGAATCTAACTACTTTCCTTTGAAGTGTAAACTCTGCTGCTGGGTAAAGGCTCCGGACCCCAGGATAGAGGCCTTGTAAGAGAAGCCAGTCTCCCTTACTGCACTCTGCCCTCTCCCACCTGAAAACTTTTATGCACAATCATATATCTTTTTTTTAAAAAACCTTGTGCACAACCATGTATCATTTTAGACCAGAAAATTCATGACACCAGATAAACAAAAAACTAGTAAGCGGTGCTCAGAATCTGGAGTGCTAAAGTTTGGTTTCTCCCAGTCTTTGAGTGTCATATGCTGCTTCTTGCCTGATTCCTGCAACATAAATAGGAACTTTAAATCAATAAGAAAAAGACTGCCAGATTAAAAAAAAAAAAAAGTCCAGATAGGAAATTCACAAGAAAAAAAGCACCCAAGTGTCCAATGAGCCTATTAAAAAGTTCTCAATAACATTAATCATTAGGGAAATGCAAATTAAAATCCCAAGGAGATATTGTACCCAGACCAGAATGACTAAATGTGAAAGACAGACCATAGCAAGAGTTAGCAAGGCTCTAGAGCAGCTGGAGGCCTCACAGTGCTGGTAGGTGTGTCAATTTACATAAGCACTTTGGAAAACTATTTGGTAACATCTACATCTGCTAAAGTTTTACATATGTATGTTCTATGGTCCAATAATTCTACTTCTAGGTGCACACAAGAGAAATATACACATATGTGCACCAAAAGACTCTCCCACGATAGCTTTATTGACAGTAACTAACCCTGAATTGAAAACAACCCAATACACATTAGCAGTAGAGTAGATAAACCAATCGTAGTATATTCACGCAATGGATTACTTTACAACAGAGAATGAACTACTGCTTCATATGACAATACAGATGAATCTCACAGACATAATTTTGTACAAAAGAAGCGAGCATATCTTCCTCATGCTGACTTTCATCATCTGCCAATTGAGTGACAAGGACCTGAAAGAGAGTGGAGCCACAACGTGGGGAGAGCTTGGGTGACCCTGCATGATCATTTGGAATGCTTACCTAGCCAGGCACTCCCAATTTGTATTGTGATTATGAATGAAAATAACTTTTATTGTGGTAAGCCCCTGAGAATTTGGGGTCATCTCTTATAGCAGCCATTTAATTATCCTCCTTGTTACATAAGGCACTGCACAATTATGTGATAATAGTAGGTATATCAGAATGTGCTGGAGAGGCTACCAGGAGTCTGTATGGTCAGGAAAGGCTCTTCCCCTCATATCAGTTGGAATTCAGATGGAGGAGGACAGGTTGAGTACGTGACAGGAGTGAGATCATCCCAGGTAGAAGCAGAGACATGGAGGCAGATATTGATGAGGGACAGATAAGAGTGTCTAGTTGTTGCAGGGGAAGGCAGGTTAGGGCCACTTTTACAGGGTCCCTGTCACACCCTGAAGGATCTTGGAAAAGAAAGATCCATGACTCTTCTTTCTTTAGTAGATCTGCTCCCTTGATGTGAAGAGACTTCAGGCTCTGCCTACGCATTCATGACAGTATCTTGGGAGATGTATGTGATTCTTTTCCCCTGACAAGATGCCCATTGTCTTCTCTGTTTTGTAATTACAGTATCTACTTTGAAAAGAATTTATGGATTCTGACGAATAGCTTAACATTTTTTTTCTTTGAACTCCCAGATGTTCTGACTAGATTCCAACTCTCAAAGTTCCCAGCCCTTCACCAGAGCTGTCTGGTAAATGTCTAATCCCACCCGGGACATTCCTATTTCCTGCTGAGAAATAAGAAAACAACACTGCTTCCCTGAGGGTGGTGTGCTTCAGTCCTGGGGACTGGAATCTCCATTTTAGGAAAAGTGTTTATAAGCATAAAAAGCTCTGAGAGGAAATGTTCCTGTGATTCTCCTGGGAAATAAGGAGACCCCTCCAGAAGTACTGGCTGTAGAAATGGGCAGGGTTCAGCTGCAAAGCCCAGCCCCCCCCCCCGCACCCCTCCCATTTAGGAAGTGCAAGTGTGTGCAAGAGGGTGTCTGAAACAGACCCAAGCAGAATACAGGCAAAGGAAAAGAAGTGAGAGGGACAAGGAGAGAGGTCGATAGTTTTCTTTCCTTGCAAAAAGATCCCTCCGGGAACTTTTAAATCATGTTCTTTTTTTTTTATTTTTTTTTTAATTTTTTAGTATTCGGCGGATACAACATCTTTGTTTGTATGTGGTGCTGAGGATCGAACCCGGGCCGCACGCATGCCAGGCGAGCGCACTACCACTTGAGCCACATCTCCAGCCCTAAATCATGTTCTTTTTAAATCATGGAAATATTCACACATGCATAAAAATAGACAACATTGAAAAATGAACCCTCATGTATCCATCATCCAGCTACAACGATGATCAACATTTTTGTCAATCCTTTTCACCCACCTGCCTCTCTCCTTTTTGCAGTAGTTCTGGGATTGGCAAATAAAAGCCTACTGGGCCAAATCCAGCCTGCCTCTTGTTTTTTATTTTTATTTTTTTATTTTTTTGGTAGTTGTAGATGGACAGCATGCCTTTATTTTATTTGTTTATCTTTATGTGGAGCTAAGGATCAAACCCAGTGCCTCACACGTGCTAGGCAAACGCTCTGCCACTGAGCTACAGCGCCAGCCCCAGCCTGCCTCTTGTTTTTATAAATAAAGATGTATTGGAGCACAGCCATGACCATTCATTTATATATCAGCTATACCTGATTTTGCATCACAATACCAAGGCTGAGAAGTTGTAACTGAGAGCCTGTGGCCCTCAAGGATAAAATATTTGCTGTCTGGCCCTTTATAGATAAAACCTGTAAGCTGGGAGTGGTGGTTGTACACCCATAATTCTAGCAACTCCGGAGGCTAAGGCAAGAGGATCACAAGTTCAAGGCCAGCCTGGGCAACTTTCTGAGACCTTGTCTAAAAATAAAAGAAAGAAAGAAAGAAAAAACTTGTCAATCCCTACATTAGACTCTTAGAACAAACACTAGACATATATCATTTTATCTATAAATGCTTTAGTATCAGTATTAGCAGACAAGAATTTTACAAATGCCATACCATTAATAGAACTATCATACTTAAAATTAATAATTCTATAATCTCACCTAACAACCAGCCTGTGTTTAAAATTCTCTGATTATCTTAGAAAAATATCTTTTACGATTGCCTTTTTTACATCATGATCTAAATATGGTTCACATATTGCATTTGGTTAATATGTATTTTAGTCAGTATTTTCATTGCTGTGTCCAAAGGACCTTACAAGAACAATTTTAAGTAGGAAAAGTTTATTTTAGGGCTCAGGGTCTCAGAGATCCAGACAGAACATCATGGCAAAAGGGTGTAGCAGAGGAAAGCAGTTGAGAACATGGTACCAAGAAGCAGAGAAAGAGAGTCCACTTCAAAATCTATGCTCCAGTGGCATTCTCCAGGGACTCCCTCCATCAGCCCCACCCTACCTGCCTTCAGTTACCACTCAGTTAATCCCTATTGGGAGGATTAATTCACGGATGGGGTTAAAGCTTTCATAACCCAAATATTCCACATCTAAACCTTCTTGCATTGTCTCACATGAGCTTTTGGGGGACACCTAATATTTAAACCAGAACAATATGTCTCTTGAGTATTTTTTAATCCATTGGCATTTCTCCCTTACTCCCTTGCTTTCTTTTAGTGACATTTATGTGTTGAAGAAACCAGGTCATCTGTCCCATAAAATCCCACATTCGGCATCTAGCTGTTCATATCCTCACTACATTATTCAACAGACTGGGCTATGTTGCCCAGGCTGGCCCTGAAATCCTGGACTTTAGTGTTCTCTTGCCTCAGCTTCCTGAGTAGATGAATACAGGCGTGCCCCATCATGCCCAGCTCACAGTGCATGAGCTACATCAGGTGACATGGGCAACTCATCATCTGGGAAACTTCCACTGCCCTGTCCGTGGGAGACGTATGGCAAGACGTGGAATGAGAAGCCAATATAATCAGACCCGCACTGCCCCTCCAGGTTGTGGAAGAGTATCAATTACAGCTCTTTTAAGGCTCTTGTAATGTAAACTGACCCCAGAAACAATAAATGGTATGGTATACAAGAGGGAGAATAAAATCATAAAGTCACAAGCAACATCAGTAGGATGATGAGAACAAAAACTATGACATCTAGAATACAACACTTATAAAAAATTAGAAGTGCAAACAAAACAGTTCCACCTCTCTGACAAGGACCTGCAGAAGGTCCAGGGAAGGTGCCTATGAGCAGCAGGCAGGGAGGGAAAGGGGAGGGAGAGGTGATCCGTGAGAATGGGGAAAGGCCATCAAGACAGGAGTGGGTGTGCCCTGACCGGGCAGGTGCCTGCATTGGAGAGGATGACAGATTCACCTGGGCACCACACACACATGCCAACCCGAGAGCTGGCCGAGGATTTGCCAGTGCTCATCTTGGAGTGGTTTGCACGCCAGCTGTTTGGGAACAGCCATGGGCAGATCTATCACACCTCTGACTGGTGAGGAGACTGAACCAAAATGCAATCTCCCTCCATGGGGCACCCACCCTCCAACATCGCAATGGCTCACTCAGCAGAGGGCCCTCCACTGGCAGAAGACCAGACCCCAGAAGAGAACTTGTACTGTAGACAAGGATCACTTCAACCTCTAAGGGAGACAGCGGCCTGAAATGAGAGAAGAAGAGAGAGAAGTTGGAAGAAAGAAAGAGAGAGAGAGAGAGAGAGAGAGAGGGCCCTCGAGCACACGTAAGGCCACAGGACCATCTTATTTTCAAGGCCCAGGTATGCAATGGTTAAAGGCTGAATTATGTCCCCCTAAAAAAGATATGTTGGAGTCCTAACCTTCAGCATCTCAAAATGTGACCTTATTTGGAGATAGGACCTCTACAGAATCAAGTTAAGATGAAGTCATTAGAGTGGACTCTAATCCAACAAGACTGGTGTCCTTATGAAAAGGAGGAATTTAGACACAGAAAAATGTTCACAAGGAGAACAGAGTGTGAAGGTGGGAATTTGCTCCACAGGCCAAGGAATGAGAAGAAAGGCCCGGAATAGATCCCTCCTCAGTTCCCTCACAGGGAGAGTGGTCCTGGGTTTGGACTTCTTGCCTTTTGAACTGTGAGACAATAAATGCCTATTGTTCTAAGCCACCCGTTTATGGTGCTTTGGTACTGTGGCCCTAGCAAATGAATTCAGCCACACTCTCCTGTTGTGTCATTGGGGGTGATGACAACATTACATAGGTAGAATCTTTGCTCCTCCTATAGTGTCCTGCTCTTTGAAGAACCCCCTGACTATTCACAGAGATATACCTACATCTCTTCAACAGCCTGAGGGAAGATGGCAGGGCATGTCGTCCCACACTGAGTATACCATTCAGCATTCAGTGGGGACATGGTAAAGTGTTGCAGCCCACAAGAATCAGTCAGTTTCTAGATCCAGTCATCAGGGGCTGCTGGCAGGAGGTAAAGGACCTATAGATTGCTGTCAGCAGAGGAGATTCTCATGGTTACAAAAAGAGCAATTCTCTGCCCACCCCAAAGTTGCAAGGAAGGAGGAAGCCTGCCAGACCTGTTGACCTGTTCTGTGTAACATTTCCATACCTGGACTCCAGCGCATCTTGCCTAAAGATGACCAGAGTTGGATTTATAAGGCTAAGGGATAGGCTGCAGGTTAGGAATCTGTGCAACCGTTTATAGTTAGTCATATGGGAGTAACTTTTGGAAATTCAGGGGCAGACATAGAGGTGCAGAAAAAGGTAATTCAGAGAGAAATATTCAGAGAATTTAAAAGGAAGATGATAAAGAAGGTGCAAAAGTCATGACGCTTGAACCCTTGAGCTGCTGTCCCAGGAAGGGGCCTAACGGATGAATCGAAGGACGTGGTACAGATGAACAGGACTCTCTGGACACAGCAAACCCCTTGTTCAAGTCCTTAAATGACCAGGATTGCTGGGTCCACTGATGGAGGTCAGACTGCTAGGCAGCTCTGGAAATGGGGGTTCAGGAAAGCTGTGTTTTTACCGGCCAGCATTCCTTCCCCACCCTAGGGTTAGCGCATGCCTCTGTCCTTTGCAGGACTCCATGTGATCCTGGTGGGGCTGCCCATTGTAGCCCCCTGCCTTCCTCTTTACGGCAGCAGAGAGGTGGGCCTGAGACCAAAGCCCAGCCAATCAGGTTCTTCCCTGGAAGTCACATCTTCTAAAGCAGGATGTTCTCTCTCCTCAGACTGGCCAAACCAACACATTTTGAGTCTGGAGCTGTCCAAAGCCATGGTGAGCCTGGTCCAGTAGCAAAGTCTGGGACACTAAAGAAGAGTGAGAATCCTGGTAATAACATATAAGTCATGTGATTCTGTCCCTGTCCAACCCGTGGACACATGTCTGAGACCTAAGGAGACTGGTGTGAGTAAAAACTGAATTATATCTGTAAAATCTTTCTAAAGCAAAGGCAGCACATAGAAGAGGAGGGAAGCATCTTCCTGACACTTCATCACAGACCATCACTTTGGTCCAGTGAGTTCTTCATGGTCAATACCTGGAAAGTAGAGGCAGTGCCTTGCAGGAGACTTTGGTGCCTAGCCCAGGGTACTGGCCCCTACTGGCAATAGCAGCACCTGGAAGGAGACCGTGGCATTTAAAAATCATAAGCCATATCCAGTGAGAGATAACAAAATGGCACGCTGGGAGAACAAGTGTTCATAAATACACAAGACACCTATCCTCCTCCCAATTTGCAAATAGACTTCTTATTTTCTATGGGACAGAGGATGTTACTTAGCAGAAGGTTCTAGGCACAGACTGAAAAGAAGCAAAAGCCAGTGAAATATGAGTATTACTCCTGCCACACATCCCCTTCTGATCCATAGGTTGAGGTGGCCTGGGAAACTCAGGCTATATTTGGCTAATCTCAATACAGTTGATTGCCTAATGACCAGGGTTTTTTGTTATTTATTACTGCATAACAAATTACTCCAAACCTCGGAGATTTGAAATGACAATAAACATTGTTCACCTCACATAGGTTAGAAGTTTGGGAGTTGCTTAGTTGAGCAATTCTGCCTCAGGGATCTCAAGAGGTAGCAGCAAAATGCCTGCCAGGGCTACAGGATCCAGTTCTTGCCTGGGGCTGAAGGATCCACTTCCATGCAGGTTCACTCACCTGGCTGGCAGATTTTCCTAACTGTCGGCCTCAGTTCTTGCCCAATGGACGTCTCCATAGGACTGCTTGAGCATCCTCACAACATGGCCGTAGGCTTACCTAAGAGCAAGTGATCCAACAGGCCCAAGTAGAAGACTCAAGGAGTAGTATAGCCTCAGAAATTCCACTCTTCCCTTTCTAAATTATCTTATTACCCAACACCACATGCCAATTCAGAGTGGGAGGGATGACACAAGAGCATGAATACCAGCAGGCAAGACTCACTGGGGCTCTCTTGGAAGCTAGCCACTACATCCAGTCTCAGCCTGTTACTATACTCAAAAGAAGTAACAGTGTGACATCCATGAGCACTGAAAAGCAATTAAAGTCTTTCTTTCACCCCCACCCCCCGCGCCCAGTACTGGGGATTGAATCCAGAGGCTCTCTATCACTGAGCTACATCCCCAGCTCTTTTTTGAGACACAGTTTTGCTAAATAGCCCAGGACAGCCTTAAACTTGTGTTCCTCCTGCCTCAGCCTCCTGGAGTAGATGGGATTACAGGTATGTGCCACAATGCCCAGAAAGCAACTGAAGTTTTAGTGGAAGTCTCTAGAAGAGGCAAAGAAGGAAGGAATTCCATTACAGAGAACCCAGAAAAATTCTAAAATTCTCTTTACTCATCAGTTTCCCCAAATTCCCACTCCTCACTGCAATTGCTCCCCAAAATCTCTCTATCAAACTTACTCAAATCTTTACTTCCTCCCTACCTCAGTTATGTAGATCAAGTCAGCCTTTCTCTCTTCTCCTCTCTACCTTGAAGTCCCAGGAATCAGGCAGACAATCATAGACACTGCTGAGTAGGACACAGAAAATGTATAAATGTAAAAATTTAAAATTTTATGTTCATATCACATTTATATCCTAAGTGTCTCCCATAGTACCTACAACATGGTAACAGCTCAATCCATGTTGGAGAATGAATGGATGGTAGCATTGTAGATGAGAACATTGGTATTTGGTGGTAGTGCTACAGTAACAAGTTTCCATATGGAATCCAAAAATATGGAGATCTCTTTCTATCTTATTTAAAAGTGTTTATGATAAAAATATGCAATGTTGCTACTTTTCCATATGTATGTGTGTATGTTCTCTTCTGAATAAACTTCTTGAAAACAGGCTCTGTGCTTTATCTCTCTAAAGCCTGGCAATGTCTGCCTTGGAATTTTGTCAATAATTTATTGAGCATTTACAACATGCATCGGGCACTTTTCCAGGGCTGACACATATATTAACTCATTTGATTCTCACAGGAACCTAATGAGGTCAGTCATACTATCACTATCTACAGTCTTTTCAGATGAGAAAAAGGGGCATAAAGAGGTTGAGACAGGACTGGGGATATGCTCAGTGTTTAAGTGCCTTTGAGTTCAATAGCCAGTACAAAAAAAAAAAAAAGAGGTTGGTACAGGTGAGCAGTAAAACACAACTGTAATCCCAGCAACTTGGGAGGCTGAGGCAGAAGGTTCAGTCGAGGTTCAATCCCCAGTACCAAAAAAAAAAAAAAAAGGTTTGAATCTTAATGGAGGTTACAAAATGAGAGCTGGGATTTGGACTAGGGTAGTCTCTACAACATCCGTGGAGTTTGTAGAACTGAACTAAAGTTGAGCGAGATCTGTCATTCTTCTTCCAGGAAAGGCCTGTAAGTACACACCAGATACATCTAGAAAGACATAGAGGAAATCCTGGAAACCACCAGTGTGCGGTTAGGTAGGTGACTCATGGTGGGGGAGAGAGGAAGTGGCAATGCCTCTGAGGGGACTGGCTTAGGGAAGGACGAAATAGATACACAAATAAACCAAGCCGCTGTGTTCATGTTTACATCAGAACAGAAACCGAGCTGCAGTGGGAGCTGGTTGATCTGTGCCCCCAGCCTATTGTGACCCGGAGCTGGGTAAATGTTTGGCTGACACAGGCTTCTTCACAGGTGGAGAGTACTAAGGCCATTATCAAGCCGGGTTATGCTGGAATTGTGTACCGTCTCTTCTGGATACTAATGGTTAAGCAAAAATTTAAAAATCACCAAGGGAAACCAGGAAGTAATACGTCTCTTTGAGGAACCAACTAATGGAAAGTTTTCTAAAATAAGTAACACTGCATAAGCTTCAGCAATGGGATTGGTGACACCCTTCCCCTGTCATAGTTCTGTGGGCCTTGTTTAGTATCCCATAATAGTACTTTGAGCCTTCTGGATTTGAAACTACATAACTATTGGAACAGTTTAAAAAGAGTGAGAACAAAATGATTTGCATTGTTGATGCACAGGAAAGCCAGCTTGTGGAGATGGGAGGCTGTTCTCCTGGAGGAGAACAGGACTGGTCTGGGGACACCTGGGTTGGAATTTCAGTTCTGCTGCTGAACACTCCGCGTCTTCCAACCTCGTCTTACTTTCTTAAGTAAGTCCTCATCTGGAAATTGAGAAGGTTGCCCTAGATTCTTCCCAGGCCCACTCAGCAAGAGCTGTGAATCCATGAGAGGCGGAGTGTGGTTGAGGCGCCATCTTCTACCTGCTCCATGAACATGGTAAGACCCACGTGGAGTGCTCCATTTAGAGAGGCAGCTCGGCTGACATGTGGAACCGAATAAAGGAGCCCTTTGAATGTGGCAGCAGCACACACCAAGAGCAGAGGAGAGATGCATTTGTTTTCGGATGGGGCAGATTTACCTGCCCAGCACTAACCAGAAAGCTTTAACTTTATATTTATTTGTATTGTGCACATTTTTCTAAGCTTCTTGAGTCCTTTATGGAAGCAAATAGAGGCATAATGATAATCTATATTTTTAATCCTAGAAAGTAAGTTACTTCAAAGGGATAACTATAGAAGCATGTGACCCAGGAATTCCATTTCTGGGTACATGTCCTTGAGGACTGAAAGCAGGGACTCAAATATGTGTGTACCAATATTCATAGCAGCATTATTTACAATAGCCAAAGGCAGAAGCATTGGTAGATGAATAAATTTTTTAAAAAGTAGTATATCCACTCAGAAGTATATTATTCAGCCATAAAAAGGAATAAAATTGGATGTATGCTAAAGCATAGACAAGCCTTGTGTGATTCCAAATATTGTGTGATCCCACTTATAGGAAGTACCTACAAGCCAGTCCATAGAGACAGAAAGTAGGATAGAGGTTATCATGGATGGGAAGAAGGTGGAGAGGGGAAATTATTATTTAATGGGCACAGAATTTTTGTTAGATATGATGAAAAAGTTTAGGTATAAGATAGTGGCAATGAAAACCAACACTGGGAATATATTTAATGCTACAGAATGATACCTTATTAGTGGTTAAAATAAATATTGTGCATTTTACCACAGTGAAAAATTTTAAGTGAGTTGCTTGCTTTTTGTGCTTCTGTTAAATTTTTTTTGGAAGGGAGGGATATAAATTGACTCTCTGTAAGTATAAAGGAAAAGTGATAAAATGGGGAAGGAGGTAGCTGCTTAAATAATGAAATTCAACTGGAATTCACGATGCATGTTTGAAAGTGTGTGTGTGTGTGTGTACTACTCAGCTTTTGTCACTATATGAAATACCTGCAGCAATTAATTTATAGAGAAAAAAATGTATTTTGGCTTATGATCTTGGAAGTTCCAAACCATGATCAAGGGTCCCATTCTTTGGACTGCTGGTGAGGTAACACATCATGGTGGGAGGGCATGACAGAGCAAAACCACTCACCTCATGAGCCAAGAAACAAGGAGAAGAAAAACAGGAAGAGGAAGAGACTGGAGTCCCATGATCCTCTTCCAGGGTAAATCCCATAATCCCCTTCCAGGGCAAGAACCTTACACATTCTAAAAGGTCGACAGCATCTCCTAATAGTGCCACCCTGGGACCAAGACTGCAATTTATGGACATTGGGGGACACTATTCATATTCAAATGATAACAGTGTGCTCCAGAATTTAGAAAGATTCAAGGAGGGTGTGGATTTGAGAAAGAGGAAAGTCAGAATGGCAACAAGTAACCAAAGCCAGATGTGGTAGTTCACACTGGAGGCTAAGGCGGGAGGATTGCAAATTTGAGGTCAGTCTCAGCAACTAAGCAAGACCCTCAGAAAGTTAGTGAGACTCTGTCTCAACATAAAATATAAAAAGACTGAAATTGGGGCTGAAGTTGTGGCTCAGTGGTAGAGCATTTGCCTTGCACATGTGAGGCACTGGGTTCGATCCTCAGTACCACATAAAATAAATAAATAAGTAAAACAAAGGTACTGTGTCCATGCTCAACCAAAAAAAAAATTTTTTTAATTAAAAGAAAAAAAAAAGGACTTGGATATAGCTCTTGACAGAGTATCCCTGGGTTTAATCCCCAGCAAATGCATCCCCAGCTTTTCTCTTAACAAGATTACTGTCTCCAAAACAACTGAGACAAAGTTTGCCTCTGACATAACAGCTGTGGGTCTATTTCAAGCCATAGTCTCATTTGTTTTCAAACCACAAAAAAAATCATTCTATTGTTAATAAATGTTGACTGTTACATAGTCAAACAATATGAAACAGAGTGAAAGCTTGCTTATAATCCTTCTGTGGAAGAAGCCTGGTAAACATTTTTCCACAGCTTATCTGTTCCATGGTTGGTTTTCAATGGACACATTTCTTCTACAGGGAATAGACTCTGAACAGAATTGAGAGATAACCTCTCTTTCCTTCTCAGTGCTACCATTGCTTATACCTCTGTGACTTAGTTCTCCATCTGTAATACATGAATCACATTCACTATTATCTTTTTTTTTTTTTTTTTTTTTTGTGGGAGGGGAGTACCAGTCCTTGTACCCTGGAGCACTCGACCACTGAACCACACCCCAGCCCTATTTTGTATTTTATTTAGAGACAGGGTCTCACTGAGTTGCTTAGCACCTGAGTTGCTGAGGCTGGCTTTGAACTTGTGATCCTCCTGCGTCAGCCTCCTGAGCTGCTGGATTACAGGTATGTGCCATTGTGCTGGGCTCACTATTATCTTTGAATGAGAGTAATTCCTTACATGGGCACATGGCTTGACAGCTTGGAGAGCACTGTGGTGGGCTGTCCACCAGAACATCAGCTCCGTGGGGGTAGGATTCTTTCTGTTTTGTTCTCTGCTGTGTCCCAACATTGATGGGACAGTGATGCTATACAGTAGATGTACAATCAACATGAGCTGACTCTATGGCTAGGATTTAGGGACTCTCCACAGCAACCCTGTGAGCTATTTCTTTCCCCTTTGTACAGATGAAAAAACCGAGTCTCAGTAAGACTGGCCAGAATTCTTTTCTTTGGCCTGAAGTCAGATTCCTGAGCTAAAGTGATGAAAAATGATTGTTGCAGGTTCAAACCCTCACTTCAGAGCTTGGGCTTCCCCTTCCTTGCGGCGGCTTGCTGGGACTAGCTTCTATCTCTTCCTGAACAGCCTGCGGCCTGACAATTTCTGCAGGGCCTCTGCAGAAGAGCATGACTCGAGATCTGGGTGGGGCCCATCTAACTCTCCTCATTTCAGAAGATCTGGAAGGCAGCCAGTTTCACCTGGCCATCGTCTCCCTCAAAGCTGGCCATCAATTCCTCTCAAAGTGTGGAAAGACCACAGCTGGAGGTGCAGGTGGGAGGCCAGACCCCTGAGGGACCAGCGATGTGGAGAGGGAAAGTGACAGTTGTCCACACCAAACATTAAATGGTGTTCTGGACCCTACACTGTCTCATCATTGATAGCCCCTGGTCAGGACATCACGGAGGCCAACCTAGTGTGTCTTCAGATTAGAAAGGATGTGCTTCACAGATTTGACTACAAATCCCGTATTGCAATTTTAATCTTCACCCTCTTTAGAGATCATACACATCTTGGTCTTTTAAGAATTAAATCATTTCAATAAAAAAAAATTTTTGAGCAAGACTTCAAACATAATTATTTAATTATTCATTATCTTATGTCTCCTGTTGGTTAGGAATTCAGAAGGAAAACTGAGGTGACTGCTCTCTGCTCCAGGACATCTGGGGCTTCAGGTGGCGGATGCTGCTGAAGGCTGGCTCTGCAGTTGAGGCTCCTATACTTATGCACGTGTGCAGAGGCGGATGTTGCCCCCAGGGGGCCTCACTGGACCACACACATGTGGATTCTCCATGTGGCTTGGGCTTTCTCACATGGTGACTTGGTTCCAGAGGTAAATAACCAGAGAAAAAGAGAAGGTCCAGTGGAGGTTGTGTTACTTTTTATTACCTATTTGTGGAAGTGTAAATATTTTATTACCTATTTATTACCTTTTTAATACCTATTTGTATTAGAGTTCTCCAGAGAGACAGAACCAACAGGAGAAATGTCTGGAATTAAGGGCAAGAATCACATGATTATCTCAATACATACAGAAAAAGCCTTCAGGGCTGGGGATGTGGCTCAAGCGGTAGAGCACTGTCCTGGCAAGCGTGCGGCCCGGGTTCGATCCTCAGTACCACAAACAAAGATGTTGTGTCCGCCGAAAACTAAAAAATAAATATTAAAAAATTCTCTCTCTCTCTTTAAAAAAAAAAAAAAGAAAGAAAAGAAAAAGCCTTCAAAAACATCCAGTACTTGTTCATGTTAAAAATGCTGGGAGGGGCTGGGGTTGTGGTTCAGTGGTAGAGCGCTTGCCTAGCATGCGTGAGGCACTGGGTTCAATCCTCAGCACCACACAAAAATAAAGTAAAGATACTGTGACCAACTATAACTAAAAAATAAATATTAAAAATATGCTGGAAAAACTAGGAATAAACAGAAATTACTTCTACATCATAAAGGCTATCTATGACTAACCCAAAGCCAACTTAACGAATGGAGAAAAACTGAAAGTATTTCTTCTAAAATCAGGAACAAGATAAGGTTGTCCTTCCTTACCACTCTTGTACTCTTGTTCAATAGTTATTGAAACTCTAGCTAGAGCAATCAGACAAGCAAAGGAAATTAAAGAGATACAAGTAGGAAAAAAAGAATTCTAATTATCTTTGTTTGCTGATAAGATGATCCTATATCTGAAAACAAAACAAAAACTCCAGCCAGGCTTGGTGGTGCATGCCCCTGGCTTCAATCCTCAGAACCACAAAAAAAAGGGGGGTGGGGGGAATTACTTTGAATGTAAGCTCTATACATATAGACTGATGACATAGGGGTATTTTGTTGGAAATCCAAAAACTCAAGTGGGATTTCTGTGGATGGTGTGATTTTCCAGGATGTTGAAATCCGTAAAATTCTCTACAAGACAAAGTGCATGTTCCCTCTGTTTACATGATCACTGTTTCTGGGGATAAAATTGAGGCATCTAAACCTAGGCAAAAAACAAATTGCATTTAGGTATGCAGTGGAGTTAGATTTCAAAGCTCAAAGACGTATGATTAGATATGTAAATGTCCTATGGAATATAGGACAATTCTTGCAGAACTTTTCTGCACATTGCAGAAGAACTTCTGATTGCCCTGTCTGATCTCTTTTCACCAAAAGCCAATAGTGCCCTCCCTATCACTGAGCCAACTGAAAAAAGTCTCCATAAATTTCTAAAATACCCGCTGGAGCAGCACCTGCTTTAGTTAGCTTTTCTTCACTGTGACCAAGATACCTGACAAGAACCTAGAGAAGGAAAAGTTTATTTGGGGCTCACAAATTCAGAGGTCTCAGTCCATGGCTGGCTGATTCTATCCCTCTAGGTCCAACATCGTGGGGGAAGGGCCCAGTGAAGGAAAGCTGCTCAGCTCATGGACAGGTCAGGAAGCAGACAGAAGGAGAGGGCAAGGATCCTAAGGGAAGATGTATCCTGCCAGGGCCCCACTGACCCACCTCCTCCAGCCAGGCCTCACCTGTCTACAGTTACCACCCAGTTAGTCCCTTCAAATTAGGATGGACTGATTAGGCTGCAGCTGTCATAATCTAATCATTTACCTCTGAATATTCCTGCATGAACACAGGGGTTTTTGAGGGGCACCTCATGTCCAAACCATAACATACCCTACTGAGAAACAGAGATATTCCAAGAGTTCCTAGAGAAACTAGAGGAGGTCTGGAGAGGTGGATGGAAAGCAACAAGTCCCACGTTGCATCTGGTAGGTGGGAATCACTCTGTATGGTGGGGCAGGGGTCCTGCCTATCCCAGAGCCTCAGCTGAAGCCTCAATATGCTCCTCCAGGAGTCCTGTACCATCCAGGATCAGTCCAAGCAGAGCCTTTTCAACACCCACATCACAGGACCCTCAGCTTGTAGGATGTTTCCCATACCAAGGGCGAAGCACAGCGGAAAGGAACTAGAGGGCCATACAGTGTTTCCATTTTATCATTGCTGTCCTATAGCTGGACCTGTCTTTGGTTAGAGTCTTACTAGGACTATAGTCTTACTAGGACTATTTGATAAAAGAAGCTTCAAGGTATTTTTTTTTTAAACAAAACATTCAGGATCCTGTCTATCAGACCGAATACATCTTTCAATCCTGCCCCTGGACCTTTGCACCTGTCATCTGCCCAATCTAGAATACTGTTCATCCTGTTGGTAGTCTTTCCACAGCCTGTCCTACCTCAGTTCCACTTTCTTCATGAAACCTGGACTGCCCATCCCAGCCCAAGGAATCCTCTTCTTCCTGTTAGATCATTTATTAGACCCTCATGCCCTGCATGAATTATGTGTTGCAGCTACCCTTGTATGAGATTCTTCTCCCTCTCTAGATTTTTTTTTTCCTGAACTGAGAAATCAAACCATGCTAGGTAAACCCTCTACCCCTGAGTTGCATCCCCAGCACTCTAGATGTTTTCTTGAGGTCAGGGATGGATGAAAATGGAGGCTTTTATGTTTCTTTGTACCTCCTCACAGTACCGAGCACAGTACTTTGATCAAGGTAGATTAATTCAACAGGAATGAAACTTCACAGATTTTGCCCTATGACAAAAGGACAGCTTTAACCTCCTGATGCCAAATTAAACTTTCACATCACTGGTAATTAATAGCTAGCATTTTCAGAGCTTCTCTCCTTCCTGGGAAAGCTCCAACAATTAACTGCTGCTTTAAACAATAAGCCATTCATTTTATGATGGTAAGTATTTTTTTGTTAGGAGCAGCTGCAGGGAAGGGAGGATTGTGGAGGTCTGGGTTGGAAAGGCAGGTGGGCAAGAGAAGGAGTCAATTCTCCTTTGTCTTAAAGGGGTGTGGCCCTGGGTCCCTCTCAGAAGGAACAAGTCAGCATGAGAGTTTCAATTCCTCAAAGAGAGTCTGAATGACCCAAAGAGAGTCATCAAGATTATCATCCCTGGGCTAGAGATGCAGCTCAATGTTAGAGCACAGGCATGAGGATTCCATCTTCAGCATCCCCCGACAATTATGATCCCCAAGCTTTATGACCTGTTGCCTACTCACAAATCCATGCTTAAGTACTCAATAAATTATTTCAAAGAAAACCCACAATGTATGGAGTTTCTCTGCCCCCAAATGGTGGGAACATTTACAAATCCACTGAATTACAAGTACTTCATTTTCATTTTGTTGGAAGTGTTTTTTCTTGTTTCAATATCACAGTCCTGGATTTGATGTTTCCAGAACATCTTTGCTCTTATCTCGTGACCTCGTCCACACCGTCAGGGTAGGTAGGTCTCCTTGCACCAGAGTCTCATAGCAGCCCATACTTCCCCTCCCCTGCACTTGTACAAGTATGTAAAAATCTCCTTCCATCATTATCTATTTAATGCCTCCTTCTGCTGAACCTCAAGTTCCACCAGGGAAGGCAACCAGGTCTGCCATTGTGCTGTTGGCTTCTAGAACAACAGCTTGGGGCTGGGGGCTGGTGGGGGGGACTTTATTAATATGTTTTGACTGGGAAAACAGCTTGGTAATTCCTCAGAAAGTTAAACATAGAATTACCATATGACCTGGCTGTTCCACTTTTAGCATATACCCAAGAGAATTGAAAACATATGTCCACTCAAAATCTCACACTTGAGTGTTCATATCAGCATCACTCAGCATAGCGAGAAAGTGGAAACCACCCAAATGTCCAACAACTCATGCATAAATAAATAAAATGTGGCATATGCAGATGGGGAAACACTATCCAACCATAAGACAGAATGCAGTACTGACATCATGCTGAGATGCGAACAAACTTCGAAAATGTCAGGCTAGGTGAAATAAACCAGGTGCGAGAGGTCACGTGTTGTGTGAATCCATTTACATGAAATGTCCGAAATGGGCAAATCCATAAAGATAGAAAGTAAATTAGTGGTTGCCAGAGATCAGAGGTGACCAAGAGTGACTACTAATGGCTTTGGAGTTATTTATTGTGAAGATGGAAATGCTTAAGAAATAGAGTGTAGCAATGGTTGCACAATATTGTAAATATACTAAGGGGAAAAAAAGAATCATAAAACTTAAAATGGTGAATTTTACATTATATTAATTATATCTGGAAAGATTCCAACTCAGGGGGCTTTGGATGAACCCTAAGCCTTTCTGGATTTTTCTGAAGCTCAGGTTCTGGAGAAAAGCTCACCTCTACAGGCCATGACATTGGCACCCTGCGTGGCTGAGATTCATCTGTGATCCCGTGAGGGCTGCCAGCTCTCTTACTGGCTTTTGTTCAGAATTGACACTTTTCTTAACTTCAAGACAGGAAGTCAGAGAGGGAGGCTCTCACCCTTTTGCCTTGAAAGTGACTTCTGAGGATGTTAGGTCAACAAAAAAAAGCCCTTGATTTCGAGGCCAAGTACATAATTTTAAACATGTGTGGATGGGGCAATGGTGAATAATCAGGTTTGAGTTTTGATTTATTTTATTGTAGGCTTTGGAAGTTTATATAAGAAGCGAAGGAAACTCATCAGTGCTCCATGGGCCATGGTTGAGAGTAGATGAGAATCAAAAAAAGAAATGTGCCATGTGCAGTTCAAACCCTGGTGGGACCCGTGTAGGGGTTGGGGACAGGCACTGCCCATGTGGACACACACAGGGGCCCTTGTCAGTTTGGCTGAGCGAGAGACAATTTCAGGCCCTGTCCTTGCAGACGCATCTCATCTGTGGGTGGTTGGGAAGGGGAAAACTGATCCTTTACCGTGTTCCAGCTTTTCACTGAGAAGCAAAGAGATCCTGAGAAAAATTTATCCAGAGAAAGGAGAGACATTTTTTTTTTGCAGGAGAAAGGCAGTTACACCCAGGGCTATACTGGTTCTTTGCTCTCATTACCAGGTCAGCGCCAGGACCTCTCAGAGGATAAAACTGGGCCACAGTTACTTGCATTTTTTTAAAGCTCTTGATATATTAAAATTTGAAGAAATGAAAAAGAAAAGGTAACTGAGGACTGTGGTATATACTAAATGTTTACATTCAACAAGTTCATACTTATCACAGAAAGATATAGCAGAGGTAATTGTGCTTTTGCAAAGTAGTTCCAGGACATATTTTCAGATGCACTGTTTCTTGGTGCTCTATGGTGATGGCACACAGGTTTAGAGGTCCAGCCTGAATATTGCCCCCTTCTATCATGTGCAGGGAGTGTGAAAAGCCAGAATGTGGGGCCTTTTATGACTTGTGAGACCAGAGGATACTGCTCTATCTCACACCCCTCACCAGGCCATAACCGCAGGCCATAAGCTGTCACTCCTGCCCTGGAGTGAGACAGAGCAGAATCAGAAGCTGGGCCCTTGTGCTGACAGCGGTTCTCATTAAGACCTCTCTGCAGTCAATAAGCAATTGGCTCTTAAGATCTTAACATTCTTCCTGGCTATTCAATATGTTTATTGCTGACCGGCTGTGTCTGCATATTCTTAGGGATTTTATTTTATTTTAAAATTTTCATCAAAAGTAGTAGCTTATTACAAGGGTGAAGGCAGTAACTGTTTATTCTCCTATGATGACAATCTGAGTGTCAAGCTCGGCCCCATTTCAGACCTTCTGGGTCTCGCTTGTTGGATGGGCTCCTGTGAAGAGTAGGACTGCCTTGGCCCTGCCCTGGACCCCTTTTCCCATGACCTCCAGCCTCAGGTGGTCATGCCCCTCTGGTGGCTGTGAGCCCTGGGACTCATCTTGAAGATTTGTGGAAAAGAAGTTTTGGCCTCATTAGAACATCTTTGAACAGGAATGAGGCTTTCTAGATAGTGCAGAGGTCAAGCAGGAGTTCCCTGCAGAAGTGGTTTAGATGTTAATTTTCCACGTGGGGCTCAGATTTTGAATGGGCTTTTCCACTTCCTAGTTGTGGCAGTCTCTCAAAATCAAATGAGTGTTAGCAATATTAATAATAGAGAATATTCTGGAACACCTATCATGTACCAGGTATCAGTCTAAGCACTCATCATAAAGGGTACCATTTTGTTTAATCTTCTTCATGACCCAATGAGATACACACTGTTCTTATGCCCATTCTGCAAATGAGAAAACCAAGTTCGGATGGGTAATTTATCTCAAACTGCACATCTATCAAGTAGCAGAGTGAGGATTTTGAATCTGGCCCATCTGATGCCAGAGTCCAGGATATCAGAAACTTATTTCTGGGTTTCAGAGAAATTTCATTGTCTGATCAACTTTACTTGCCCCAGGGCTGTTGTGACTAGGAAATCCCCCTTATGTTCCACACAGCAGCAAAAAGAAGGCTCCTACGGTGCAGCCATGAATGCCCATGATGGGAACGCGGACAGCCCTGAACCTCAAGAGCAGGAGACCAGCTGCTCCAGAAATTCCAGCTGCTCTGGATTGCCATGAGCTCTCCGGCAGGAGATAGATCTGCACAGTTACAGAGATCAGCCTCCTGAGCAGATCATCCCAACAGGGTTTCCCTGTAGCTTCTCCATAGAGACTTAGGAAGTCCCTGGGAAGCTTCACAGGAAGCAACCTTAGAATCAGAGCAGGAAGGCAGCTTGATGAGTATTCACTTTCTGATGTTACAGACAAGGAGACTGAGGTCCAGGAGAATGAGTAAAACACACCCTGTCTGCAAGCACAGTGTGGGTGTTCTGACTCCCACACTATTTATAAAATGGGCATTTTCTCAATTAGCAAGCCAAGGCTCTGAGAGATGATGTAATTGAGCAAGCTCCTTTGGAACAGGGACCTGGACTTGACTCCCTCGGGGTGGGCTGTGATTGGGAGCTTTCTTGAAACCCTTGTAAGATAAATGAACCATACGGATCTCTTTCCCAAACTTGCCCTAGTAAGAAGCATCTGGGCCCATATTAAAAATGAGGGCTCCAGTTGGGCTCAGTGGCATACAACTGTATTCCAGTGGCTCAGGAGGCTGAGGCAGGAGGATCACAAGTTCAAAGCCAGCCTCAGCAACATAGCAAGGCCCTAAGGAACTCAGCGAGACCCTGTCTCTAAATAAAATACAAAAAAAGGGCTGGGGATGTGGCTCAGTGGTTAAGTGCCCCTGGGTTCAATTCCCAGTACCAAGAAAAAAAAAAAAAAAAAAAGAGGGCTCCAGTTGACTAGTGATCCTGCCCTGATTTGCTGCTGTCGTTCTTGGTCCAGATAACCCCAACCTTTTATCATCTTCCTTTCACAAACAAAAGGTGGTCTGTCCAGGTTTGGGTTTTGGCCTTTCCTGACTTTATCCTCAGTGCTGCAGTTGTGTCCTCTAGGGGGCAGGAACGAGCCACTTGTGCATTCTTCCCGGCTGAAGAATGAGTTTCCCAGATCCTTGTGAGTTTCCCAGACTTTTATAAGAATACAAAATACCCAGAGGCGGCCAGAAAGGCAGCAGATATTAAACATGCTTTTCTCACTAGATTGAAATGTGATCTAGAATCCTCTACGAGACAAAACACTGGTAGGAACTCAGGCTCTGAAATCAGAAAATAAATTGAAATCCAGAGTCAAACAAGCATTTGAAGAACGCTTTTAGTCGTTGTGAACTTAGCAGGCTATTTAAACTCATCAAGCCTTGGTTTCTTGTTCTATATAATGAGAATAATAATAATAATAATACCAGTTAACAAGATTGTTGTGAGCCTAATATTGCAAGTGTTTAAAAAACATTGGCTGGGGGCTGGGATTGTGACTCAGTGATAGAGTGCTTGCCTAGCACACGTGAGGCATTGGGTTCGATCCCTAGGACCACATAAAAAAAAACCTAAATAAACAAAATAAAGGTATTGTGTTCATCTACAACTAAAAATACTCAACAACAATAATGTTGGCTGTTATGAATACCTCAACTATACTGTTGAATACCTCAACTATACTCTAAAGGTATATGATTATTAAGCTTGTTGAGAAGGTGGGGTCTTCCTTTCTCCAGTAATTAGTTAAAACTCCTTAAAGAGGCATTCAGCCCACTTTTTTTTTTTTTATGCTGGGGATTGAACCCAGGGTTTTAAGTCTGCAAGGCAAGCACTCTACCAACTGAGCTATACCCCAGGCCAAGCCCACTCTTTTCTGGAGCTCCCTCCTAGAATGACATTTCATATCCAGGGACACACAGAACACAGAAGCCACAGTGGACAGAAGGAAACTTGATGGCTTCCTTATTAAAACCAAACCCATATCCTCCAACATTGGCTCCAGCTGGTAGGAGACTTCTCCCATGGGGAGAGTAGCTGGATTGCTGTTTTCTCCCCCAAGTTTCTCCTTCCTCTAGAAATAGCTCCCTAATCTCACTGGTGCCACCATGTGTAAGAAGAACTGCACCCTTCATCACTCCAATGGGGATGTCCCTTCACTGCGACACTGGAGGAGCTGGGTTTGATTTGATTGAGGATGTCAGTAAGTTGTGGATTTTTTACCCCCCTGAGATTCCAAGACCCTTCATCCCTAACTGGAAATAACAAGAATAATGGTGGTGGCAGTAGCTACACTTGTGGAGCCGTCTTGCACGCCAAGTGCTTTATATGAGTTCTCTGGTTTCCTCTTGACCACAACCCAGTGGGTTAGTTCCTATAACCCTGTCATTCTATGGATAGAGAAATTGAAGTGTTGGGAGATTAGGTGACTTGCTCAAGGCCTCAGGTATAGGCAGGGAAGGAGTTTTGGAGCTGAATTCCAAATCACATGGCTTTGAAGAAAATCGAATGAATTTGAACATTGCCTCCCACCCCTTCTTTCCCATGGATCAGTGATAAAGCCAAAGACCATTGACAATCCCTGATTCTTGAAAAAGCCTAACTACAGCCTTGTGCAGTGGCGCATGCCTGTAATCCCAGTGGTTCAGGAGGCTAAGACAGGAGGATCATGAATTCAAAGCCAGCCTCCTCAACTTAGCGAGGCTCTCAGCAACTCAGTGAGACCCTGTTTCTAAGTAAAATACAAAATAGGGCTGGGGATGTGGTTTAGTGGTTAAGTGCCCCTGAGTCCAATTCTTGGTACCAAAAGAAAGAAAAAGTCTGACTACAGCCTGAGCTCCCTCTGTCAAGATGTCTAAAGGAAAGAGCCTCCATATGGCAAAGAGTCAGTAAACCACAGCCATGTGCTCTACCATCTCCTACTCTCCTGCCTGTGTACTTCCATCCACCTTTCCCACACCAAGTTCCCCTTCTGCTTGAGACCTTGCATTCCCTGGATATGACCCTTTGACAGACTCATAGTGGATGGGGAAGGGGATGTGCAGCTCCTCTGAGGTGCCATCAGCTTGCAGATGTCGGCACAAGTGGGAAGAGAGACATTTTTTAAGTTCTCCTTAGACAAATTAAGCCCTGCCCCTCAGCCCAGTCTCACCTCTTCACCTCCTTACTTCTTCACCACAGTGAAGGCAACACACAACAGGACAAGCAAAGACATGGTCCTTGCCCTGAAGATGCTGAATCTGTTACGAAGGAAATTGCAATGTTGGGATTTCTTGCTTCTTCCTCACTGAGAGAGAAAAACCCCAACCATCGACAAACCTCAAACCAAATAAACAAACGATGCTGGAAGGAGCTGGGCAGCAGCAGAGTAGATCTGTGGCAAATCAGATTATAAGATGGCTAGAAACCAGGATAACAGGACAGTGGCAGAGAAGGAGGGGAGGGGGAAGCCTGTGTAGAAGAGGAGGGATGCTTGAAGCTCAGAAGAGGCCAGGCCAGTGTGCATGGATTCCCCAGATGCCCAGTTGCTGGGGCAGGTGAGGAGGGACAAGGGGAGTATGTGTGGGGAGGGACCTGAAGAGAGGGCTTTGTGTTCTGAGAGGTGAAAAGAAACAGCTTCAAAAGAAAAGCAAATGCTATAGAGAACAACAGGATTAGAATAAGTATCCCTATGTAGGGTGACCATGGGGACAGTTGCTGCACAAAGGTCTGGGCAGTAGGATTGAGGGAGACTGTGAAAGCTGATCCTGGACTTTCCATATAAAGCAATTTGCAGAGAAGGCAGAGTGGAAAGTCAGGAAGCTGAGGCAGTTAGGGAAATATGTTTGAATGTTTAGCATAAAGGGTTACGTACTCTGATTCCATTTATATAACATTCTGGAAAAGATAAAATAACCGAGACAGAAATCAGATCTCCAGTCATCAGAGGCTGGAGCAGGAGGGAGTGTTCAACTTCCAGGGGGTACAAGGGACCTTTTGCAATGATGGAACCATTCTATATTTTAATCGTGTGATGGTTATACAACTGCACACATTTGTCAAAAAAAATGGAAATGACAGTTTAAAAGGGTTAATTTTACTCATATACACATTGTAACTCATAAACTTGACTTAAAAGTGAATTTGCAGGCCAGGCACCGTGACACATACCTTTAATCCCAATGGCTCCAGAGGATGAGGCAGGAGGATCTCAAGTTCAAAGCCAGCCTCAGCAAAAGTGAGGCACCAAATAACTCAGTGAGACCCTGTTTCTAAATAAAATACAAAATAGGACTGGGGATGTGGCTCAGTGGTCAAATGCCCCTGAGTTCATCTCCAGTACCCCCCTCCCCCAAAAAGTGAATTTGCAGAAGTTGTCAAACATTACCTACCACAATTCAGCTGTTTGGAAGAAGAGGAAGGTAGCACCTTTATTCCCTAGAAGGGAGGTACATTTCAGACATTCTTTTTTTTTTCAATATATTTTTTATACATTTATTTTATTTTATTTTATTTATTTGTATGTGGTGCTGAGGATCAAACCCAGGGCCTCACACGTGCTAGGCAAGCGCTCCACCACTGAGCCACAACCTCCACCCCAGACATTCTTATTCACATTAATAGTAAGTGGTAGAGTTTAAACCCAATAATTAAGGAAAAGCAGTCTCTTCCACTGTCTGTTAGTTTGAGTTTAGCCTGCTGTGGACAAATATTCAGTTAAATCCCTGCCTGGACTGTGACCTCCCCTCTGCCCCTCCCTCCTCCCCACCCTATATAGAACTCTGGACAGTGGGCAAGGGTGGCAGGTCTGGATGTTGGACCCTGTGCTGTACTCCGGGTCTCCGTGGCACCCGTGGAGATGTTCTTCTCCCACCTGGTCTGCTGGCATCCACAGCTGGGGTCCTGTCTCAGCTCTGCTGGTTCTGAAGATACAAACCTGAACCTGTCTGAGGTCTCTCGCTTTCCACTGCCCTATTGGCTTATGCCCATGGCGGGTCCCCAGCCTCTCAACTTGCAACCTCTGCCTTCCTAGTGACCCTTAAGAATTTCTGGGTTTCTCCTGGACCTCACTCAAGATGAGGGGAATTGGAGATGGGCAGGGTGTATATGGAGGAGAGGGGGACATCTAAGGTCTCTCTCCCAGATTAAACATACCATGCAGTGGCCTCACTTTGTGCAGCCACTCCAGGTGGACAGAGGGACCCACTGCAAAAGGGCTGTCCTGGGCTCCAAGGGAGGAGTGGAGCACAAATCACTTCTGTCTGTGGCATGCTGTCAGCCATGTCAAGGTTTGACATGGGCGAGAGCACTGGCTTCTGACCACCCTCAGGCCCAGAGGATCTGTACATCCTCTTTGTCTTCAAGACACTGCCTTCATATCACATCGTCCCCCTTTCTCCCTCCTTTGTGAATGGTTCAAGAACAGAACCTCATCACTACAGGGTTTGGGGAATTAAGGTAGTATTCCCACAGGAGGACTTTAGCTGACCTGGTAAGGGGACTGCCTTTATTTATTTTGTCCATATTTTTATTGGTGCATTATAGTTGTACATAATGGTGTAATTTGTTGTTACATATTTGCACATGTGCACAATATAACAATATAGTTTGGTCTATCTCATTCCCAAGTATATCCCCTTTCCCTCTCCTCCATTCTCCCTCCCCCATTTACTTTCCTGTACTCTACTGTACTCTGAGATTCCCTCCTGACCACCACCACCATTTTTTTTTCCTTTTACTCTCTAGCTTCCACATAGGAGAGAAAACATATGACCCTTGACCTTCTGAGTTTGGCTTATTTCACTTCACATGATGGCCTCTAGTTTCATCCCTTTTCCTACAAATGCCATAATTTCATTTTTCTTTATGACTGAATACAATTCCATTGTGAATATTTACATTTTCTTTATCTATTTATCCATCACCTAGGCTGACTCCACAACTTGGCTGTTGTGAATTGTGCTGCTCTGAACATGGGATGCATGTATGGCACAGGATGCTGACTCGAATTCTTTGAGATAAATACTAAATGGGTAGCCGGCCATGGGACAGCCTTTAAAGTAATGCATATTTTCTACACTAGTGGGATTCTCATCCACTCAGGTGCACTACAGAACAGGCTTCTCCCCCACAAGCCTGTTCCTCCTGCTTCAGACCTATCCAATTCAAACGTGACCCCTTGTCTTGTTTTACCTTCTGTGTCCCATCTGCCACTGCTCATTCTTCCTCCTTAAACAAGAAGTCCTCTCCTTGCTCTCCTTCCTTCCCTGTTACTGTTACCTTAGTTAAGGCCCTCAAGATTTCTTTCTTTCTTTTTGTCCTGGGAATTAAACCCAGAGGCAGTTTAGCACAGAGTTACGTCCCCAGCCCTTTTTAGTTTTTATTTTGAGACAGGGTCTCATTAAATTGCTGAGCTGGTCTCCAATTTGCCATCCTCCTACCTTAGCCTCCTGGCTTACTGGGATTACAGGATTACATGCATTACCACTCCTGGCAGGGCCCTCAGGATTTCTCACTGGGCTTCTGGGATGATTTCCTTGCTTGCTTGCTTGCTTGCTTGCTTTCCTTCTCTCTCTCTCCTTGTCTCCCCCCCCCACCACCACCACCACTTCTTTCGTACCAGGGATTGAACCCAACAGTGCTTACCCACTGAGCCACATTCCCAGCCCTTTTAAAAAATTATTATTATTGTTTTATTTTGAGACAGGGTCTCACTAAGTTGCTTAGGGCCTTGCTATGTTGCCAAGGCTGGCCTTGAGCTTGCCGTCCTCCTGCCTCAGCCTCCTGAGTGGCTGGGCTTACAGGTGTGCCCCACCACACCTGGCAAGGCCTTTGAAGTCTCTCACTGGGATGCTGGGATGATTTTCTGATCAGTCTTTCTCCCTCAGACTTACTTCCTGATCCTTCTGTTTCTTGCCAATGGTGTGATGTTCTCAAACCCAAATCAGACTACATTATTATGATGCTTAAAATCTTTCTGCAGTTCCCGTTGCCTGTGTGGCCTGATCTCTGCCTACCTCTGGAGACCCGTCTCCTTCTCCTCTGCCCACAGTCTCTGCTCCAGCCACACTGCTGCTGGCAGGGCCTTTCTGCAGGCTGTTCCCTCTGGCCTCCATGTCCCTTCCTCCTCATCCTCTTATCACTCAACATGCAGTTCTGAGATTTCCTTCTCCTTGAAGCCTTTCTGATGCTTCCAGCAAGATCTCTGTCACTTGCCATTCAGAACTGTATGGCAGCACTAGGCAGTGATCTTGGAGCTAGCCACAGGCAGTAGCAACCTCCGTTTCACCAGCATGTAGCATAATGTTTGGCCCAAGTCAGCCCAATGAATGGCTAACCATGAGCACCAGCCCTGGACCTGGAAGAGACTTTGGAGGTCACTGGGGTTCAAGTTGGTATTTTTCAGATGTGTCTGAAAAGCCAAGTAATTCAGTCAACCTCACACAGCAATTGGTGACCTAACTAGACCTGGCTCTGTGACTCCAGGAACTGAGTTCTTTCACTGCTCTGTGGGGCCGCTAGACATGAGGGAGGGAGCCAGATAGGTCAGAGGGAGCCAGGGAGGTCAGCCAGTTGTGGGTAGGAGTAAGTGAGAAGACCCTAGAGGCAGAAATTTGACTCTGGTCCTGGTATAACTTCTTCTTGAATTGGAAAGTGGGCCGACCCCACAAAGGGCTTTGTGTAAAACCCTTGTCACTCTCCTCTGTGCAGGTGGAGTGACATACACAATGTCAGCATGAGCAGCTGGCACCTGAAGTTATAATAACAATGCTCTGGAATAAATTTAAGTACAGGCCTCACTTATTCACTACTGATTTGTTTGAGGCCCAGCCAATTTATCTAACCTGATTATACTCCCATCATCTCAGGCATATTTCATTGTTTTCTTTAAAAACAAAATTTGCACTTTGTGAATTAAAAAGCAGCTGTCCTGACTAACTAAATCCTCACCTTATTCCCTCCCAGACATTCAGTGATGGGCAGCAAAAGAGTGTGGGCCTTGGGGTCTCCCAGGCCCAGTGAACCTTGGCAGCGTAGCTAAGGGCACGACTTCGGGCAAGTCACATAACTTTTCAGAGCCTCAGGTTCTACCCCGGTAAGAACAGAGGTCGTGATCCTCCTTCCAATTGTTGTCCGCTGGGCCTGGAGCAGGGGAGCTGGGGCTGTCTCCTCCTGGCAAGGTGTGTGGCCTTGGATTCCTTACTGATTTTCTCTATGTCCCAACCTCCATTCCTCATGGGTCCCTAGTATCTTGGACTGTGCCTGATGCATAGTAAACACCTTTCTTTTGGTCACTGAAGTCACATGTCCACCCCCACCACACACACACATACTTAAATGGAGCCTGTTCCTCCGTCCCTCACCCTTCCCCACCCACGCTTGGTACCTCTGGAATAATGAGTGAAAGCCCAGCCCAGGTGCAGCCTGGCATGGTCTCTTGCTTGGCTGGACTCAGCGAGCTTGGTTTAGCCCTGTGGCCTGGGCCTGGCTCCCGAAACCTCCCTGAGGCCTGTTTGGACCTGTGAGCTCCAGGGTTTATTAGTCTCAGCTCACCTGCTAGACTCTCAATTCTGCATGCCAATCCCAGTCATCTTCCTGGTCAGACAGACCCAGAGTCTCTGATAGACCCAAGCCCTGGAGCAGGTGGAGAGAGGTGGGTCAGGCAGGGGCCAGACCCTGACTTTGAAAGAAAAGGAGGCAGAATCTTGCTGATGGTAAGTTGAACACAAAGGTACCAAAGGTCTGCTGTGCCTGCTTCTGTGTCTCTTAGATACCTTCTGTCTATGGCAGTTCCTGGCTCAGGGGCCTAGACATAGACAAGACTCCAGAACTCATCTAGGCCCACACTTCCCTAGCCATACCATGGCATCCAGACAAGTGTCCCCAGGTCCTGTGTACTTGTGCTCTGGAAGAGAGAGCTCACGACCATTCCACCCTGCCACACCATTACCACGCTCCTCCTAGAGACAGAAGTTCAGCTTCTGGAGCTTTGGCCCCATGCCCCAGTCCCTATATTATGTGCGGGTCAATTTGAGCTGTTATCCTATTCATCTTGTCCCCAGGCTTCTCCAAGTTCAACATCCTCGTGGCTCTGGGATTTCTAGACCTCTCCTCATTCCGCCCAGGATAGCTAGAGTTCTCTGTTTAGGGAGTGCTTGCCAAGTGCAGGTGGGGTGGGCACACACAGGTATCATGTAGTTGAGCACAGAGGTAAGAGGGAGACAGGCTTACCTTCACAAAGACCTGTGAAGGCCACCTGTCATCTACCTAAATACTAACATTTAACAGTTGGGGGTAACTGAGGATGTGAGGGTTCTTGAGGGGATGACAATGTTCTTGAATTGACTATGAGGATGGTCACACAACTCTGTGACTATACTAAACACCATCTAATCAGACACATAATCAAAGTCATGGAATCCTACACAGAAATGTGTGAACTGGATGGTATGTAAGTTATATCTCAATAAAATTGCTTAAAAGTTTAAGAGTTATATAAAATATGTTCTCTTTCCTTTGAAAAGTGTTCTTTCATGATGATCTGGAAGGCCAGGTTTGAAGTTGAGGTAGTTAGTGTCCTTAGAGGTCCCCATGGCATGTGGCAGGCACATGTCCTGAACCTTGACAGGCCCATAAGGGAGAATCAACTCACAAGTTCTGACTCTGTCCACTGCAGTCACTTCAGAGCTAGAGTTGTACATACTAGGGGGAGGGTTTGCTCTTGGGGGGTCAGACTCAAAGAAGACATCATCACAGGCCCAAGTGGACTAGGGGCCTTTTGACCAGGGAATTCTGAATCCTGGTCCAGAGTAGTGCTAATAGGACATTCTGGGTTGTTAGACAACAAGGGCTGAGGTTGTAGCTCAGTTGTAGAGCACTTGCCTAGCACATGTGAAGCCCTGGGTTTGATCCTCAGCACCACAAAAAGATAAATAAATAAAATAAAGATATTGTGTCCATATACAAAAATATTTTAAAAAAAGAAATGTCCTAACAAACCCAACTATTCTGTATAACTACAATGCATCAATAAAAGAAAATATAAAACAATGCTGAATTTCAAAAAAAAAAAAAAAAGAAATGTTCTAACAAATTTTAATTAAGGATTTAATCCTCAGCACTGCAAAAAAAAAAAATAATAATTAATTAAGTATCATTTGAATTTCAAGGGATTAGGTACAACAGCAAATGCCTCTAATCCCAGCAACTTGGAGGCTAAGGCAGGAGGATCACAAGTGTGAGGCCAGCCTGGGCAACTTAGGGAGACACTATCTCAAAATAAAAATAAAAAGAACTGGGGATATAGCTCAGTGATAGAGCACTCCTAGGTTCAATCTCCAGTACAGCAAAAAATAAAATAAGATAAAATAAATTTAAATGGCCAACTGTAGCTAGTGGCTACCATATTGGACAGGAGAGGTCTAAAGGTGGTTGGTGGGGGGGTTCTACTGGAACTGTCCTGTCAGCTCTGCTGACTTCATCCCTCGGGGAGGAACACAGCTGGAGAATCAGAGTGGGGCTCCCAAGACCAAGATAGTGGAGAGGGAAGTGAGATTTGTTCTCAGAAGAAAACTGCCTTATAAGGAAACATGTTCCTGGCAGCAAAACCTTCCAGGATTCAGAGGAGAGGGAGACAGGCGACTGCAGCTTGGGGGAGGGGGGTTGATTTGAGGGCACCCCCAAAGTCCTCCTGAGATTTTTATAGGGACCTGTTTCACACAGGAGGCCTGCTTTGGGAGTTCAGGCCTGCTAGGACTGTGGGTCTTGGCAGAGAGAGAAGGCTCTGTTATTTTTTCTTCTGAGGCCATGTGAACGGGGCAGGCCGTGCGCATAGTTTCCATGGCATAATCTGACTATAAAGCCCTGTGTGTCTGTGGGGGAAGGATAAGGAGAGGCCTCACCCCAGCCTCACTCAGAACTGGGCGTGAGCCCAGGAGGCACATTCCCTCCCCATTCCTGCAGGGTCCTGAGCCGTGGGCAGGGGAGGGCTGTCCTGGCTGCCTAGAGCTTTTGGAAGCTCATTTGGTTGCTGATTGGGGTGAGGCTGTTGGCTCTTTCAGACGCCTGGACATGAGGTAGAGGAAAGATTATCTCCCAAGAACTGGGCTGGCCACGGCTCAGGCAGAGCACAGGATGTGAATTCATTGGGAGGCAAAGCAGGAGCAGGCAAATGAGGTCCTCCTTGTCTGCCATTGACAGCCAGCTCCCAGTGGCAACTCAGAGGATACAGACCAGCTGGCTGGCGCCCAGCATCGAGGAGGAAACTGAGCAGGACCATTTGCCTGAGGTCATTCTACCCACGATCTCTGCTGAAGAAAGGATACCTCTGAAGAGAAGAGGCCCCTCAACTAGCCTTCTGAAACCGAAATCAGGGATGCAGAGCACAAGCTAACTTTATCGAACAACTACTAGGTACCAAATATGACTAGGTACCGTCATACCACTCTGTACGAACGGTTTTGCTTTTCTAATCTCAGTTGGAACCATAGAAATACCAGGGGACCAGACATCAATCCATTTAATCCTCACTAACCTCCCTATCTATGGGTGGAGGGAAATTTTGCCTTATCTATCATGTTGCACTAAATCACTCTGCCAGTAACTATCCCAGCTGGGATTTGAACACAGGTCTTCCAATTCTACGCCCTGCTCTTAATCCCAGACCTTCCAGACACAAGTTCTGTTGGTGGGTTTTGTGAGGCTCTATCACGTGTATGGCCTTCAAGATTTTCCCACAGAGCTGGGCGGGTAGCTCAATGGTAGAATGCGTGCCTGGCACGCACAAGGCCCTGGGTTCAATCCCTAGAGCTGCCAAAAAGCAAAACAAACAAACAAACAAAAACACAAAACAAAACAAAAATGCTTCCAGGGCTCTGAATTACCCAGTTTGTCCTAGAACTCCTACCTCAGCTGATTCTCTTTTCTACCCTGCCTCTTTGGGGTCTGTAAGATGGGAATCTCTCATAGGGGCCCTGTCCCCAGAGAGGGGCTGTCCCTTTGCCTGCTCTGAGTTTGTTGTTGTGACGTGCGGGGCGGCAACCCCAGGCCATGGAGGTTGCCCAAGACAATCAGGTCTTTCTGAGAGGCCACTGTGCTATAGGTCTCAGGACGCAGCCGGCACACACAATGCCCTCTCTCTCCGCCAGGGCAGAAAGGCATATTATTGTGGGTTGGGTGACTCCAGCTCCACTGGCTGTGATGTTTATGGTCTGCACAACCCCCACAAGGCGCCTCTCCAGCTGGTGGCCATGGCACCGTGGTACGCAGGGCCTGGGTGTCCTTTGTCCTTGAGGTCCTGCCTGGCCTCCCTATCACACTGGTCCCCTCACCCTTCATCCATATCAGTAGATCCTTCGCTGGGTCCTCATCTTCTCTGAAGCCTTTTGGAGGCCAGCATTTCAATGACTTCTGGAAAAGTGCAGCGCGTGCCTGGCACCACAGGCCCTCCCCAGTGTGACTTCCCTTTCTATTTTCCTCTCTTGGTGTCTCCTGTTTGGACTTTGTGCAGGCTGGGAGTAATTTTATTATCAGGAATTTTGACAGAGGACCTGAACACAGCTGTGTTCTTAAAACCAGTTTCCTAAGCCCTTAGTATGTGCTGGCACCCGGCTGAACTCACGGACTCCTCACAGCAGCCAGGGAGGGCGGCTTGTACTAGAACATGTTAAGAATCAGAGGCGCCTAGAATTTGAGTGACGCACCCAGGGCAGCAGAGCTAAGCGCTGGAGCCCAGAACCACTGTGCTCCAGCACCTGGTACTTTCTTAGGGCTGCCATACAAAGTCCCCCAAACTGGGGAGCTTAGAACAACAGACGTTCCCTGTCTCACAGTTCTGGAAAGTAGAAGTCTGAGATTCAAGTGCAGGCAGGATGGCTTCCTTCGGAGAGACCCATGGAAAAACTCTTCCATGCCTGTCCCTTGGCTTCTGGTGTCTGCTGCAGTCTCCCGTGCTCCCTGGCTTGCTGAAGCAGGCCCCTGATGTTTGCCTTCATCTTCACAAGGTGCTCCCCCAGTACACACATCTACCTCTAAGTTCCCATTTCTCCCCATAATTAGGATACCAGTCTCATTGGGTTAGGGCCACTGTAATGACTTCATTTAACTAGATCATCTGCAAAGACCCTATTTCCAAATAAAGTCACATTCATGGGTACTAGAGCTTAGGATACAATTAAGCCCAGAACAGCACCTTTCCCTGCCTCATACCACAGTGGCGGGGCCTTGCTTTGGAGCATTGAAAGAGGTGGTATTATCCCCCAGCTCCGAGGCTGACATAAGCCCCTTTCTAGAACCCTTTCCATTTGTTCTTATACACACTACACAGGTGCATGTACAAGTACACACACACACACACACACATATTCAGAGCTTCAACCTGGCAGGGACAGCAATGGTCAGAAAAGAGGCTCAACTGTCATATTAATATCTGGACATCATTTGGCATGATGGCCCATGCCTATAATCCCAGCGACTCAGGAGGCTGGGAAGGAGGATTACAAATTCAAGGCCAGCCTTAGCAACTTAGTGAGAGCCTAGGAAACTTAGTGAGACCCTGTCTCACTAAGGCTGGGCAGGGAGAGGCCACTGTGGCACGCAGGGCCACGGGTGTCCTTTATCCTTGAGGTCCTGCCTGGCCTCCCTATCACACTGGTCCCCTCACCCTTCATCCATATCAGTAGATCCTTCGCTGGGTCCTCATCTTCTCTGAAGCTTTTTGGAGGCCAGCATTTCAATGACTTCTGGAAAAGTGCAGCAGTGACTGGGGAGGTAGCTTAGAGGTAAAGCACCCCTAAGTTCAATCCTCCGTACCAAAAAAAAAAAAAAAAAACCCATGGCGACCGGCACAATGGGCCAAGGTGACGTAATCAGGGGCCAGGTGCACCAGTAGAATGGACAGGAAGCAGCCAGTGGTGCAGATACTTGACTTGCCCAGCCTTGTGGTTTGCACAGGCCACAAAAAAACACTTCTGGGGCTGGGGTTGTGGCTCAGTGGTAGAGTGCTTGCCCAGCACATGTGAAGCCCTGGGTTCGATCCTCAGCACCACATAAAGATAAATAAATAAAATAAAGGTATTGTATCCATTTACAACTAAAACAAACAAACAAAAAATACTCTGAAAATATCCACTGCCCCTCCAATCCCCATATCCTCCCCAGAATCCTCTACCTCCACCATCCCTTCTCCAGGCTTTCCNCCACCATCCCTGGCCCATATTTAAAATTTTGATCTTTTCCCAAGCTAGGGATATGCAGTACTATACTCTTTCTTGTGACACTGGAAAGCAGCAGTAAGCCCCACCATCATCCAGGGAAACAGTTAACACCCCGTCAAATATTGTGTTGCTAAATGTGATGTTCCGTAGATTAGGGTATTAAATGCATTTTTTAAAATATTCATTTTTTAGTTGTAGTTGAACACCTTTATTTTATTTATTTATTTTTTATGTGGTGCTGAGGATCGAACCCAGGGCCTCACACGTGCTAGGCGAGTACTCTACTGCTGAGCTACAACCCCAGCCCCTAAAATGCATTTTGGACTTAAGATAGTTTCAACTTTGATGTATTTATTGAGATGCAACCCCACCCTAAGTTGAGGAACATCTATATTTTATGTGCTCAAAGACATTTACACATATACACATACTCTTCAGTCATACACACGTGTTCATACATCCTCACTTCACAGTCACATTGACGTTTGCACACTCATACATGTGCTACATTCCGTTTGCACACACTCATGCTGTACATGTTCACACATGTGTGCCAACTGACATTTGCACATACACATATATTTTCTTTGCACCACCACATAACTTCACATGCTCATAGGCTTGCACCCTCACATTGCACACTTGCATTCACTTAGGTATTGGCCTTATTTCTCTGTTTCTTTCTTTTTAAAAATATCTTTATTTTATTTTATTTATTTATTTTTATGTGGTGCTGAGGATCGAACCCAGTGCCTCACACGTGCCAGGTGAGCACTCTACCACTGAGCCACAACCCCAGTCCCCTGAGTTTCTTTCTTACTTGGAAAATTGGGATACTATTTTCCATTTCACAGAATTGTGCTAAAACTAGAAGACAAATTTAATAAAGGTTGACTGGCATAAATGAGGCAGTTGTTATTTATTTCAAAATTTAATTTTATTTAAGTTTTAAAATAAGTGACAGTCACACAATTAAAAATTCATAAAGTAGAAAAATAAGTCCCCCCCCACCTGTCCCCAAATCACCCTGCTCCCTCCCCACTGCCAGATTCTTAGACTTATATTGGGAGATGCTTTTACATATGCAACTATATATGTATATACTATTCTTCTTCATTCTTTCTACAAATGCCATGTACTTTAGAAACTGTTTGTTCCCTACACTTCTCAATTAACATTATGTCTTAGAGAATGTTCCATATCAACAGCATATAAAGGGCTTCTTCTTTGTTTTATGGCCACAGAGAATTTCAGTATATGGAGGCACCATCATTTATTTAACCAGCTCAAAATAGATGAGGAACTTAGGTTGTTTCCAACATTTTGCTATTTTAAACAAAAATGCAGTGAAAAACTTATATAGACACTATTTCCCACAGATGTGAGTATGCCCATTAATGCTGTAAGTATTGTAAAATGGATGCTGAGAATTTTTCCTGCCATCTGGGTCTCTTTCCCCTTTGCTTTTCCAACCTCTGATTGGTCCAGATGGTTATCACCATATCTGGGCAATGGGCTGCCCTAAACCAACCTTCAAATCCTTGCTTTAGCTGAAGAGACAACCCTTTCCTTTGATTCTTAGCTTGGTACTGGGGATTGAACTTGGGGCATTTAACCACTGAGCCACATCCCCAGCCCTTTTTTTTGTATTTTATTTAGAGATAGGGTCTCACCGAGTTGCTTAGCACCTCCCTGTTGCTGAGGCTGGCTTTGAACTCTTGATAGTCCTGCCTCCTCCTGAGCAGCTGGGATTACAGGTGTGTGCCACCGCGCCTGGCTTATTTATTTATTTTTATGTGGTGCTGTGGATCGAACCCAGTGTCTCACACATACTAGGCAAGTGCTCTACCATTGAGTCCCAACTACAGCCCTGATTCTTAGCATTTCACCTGGACTCAATCCATGTGTAATTGCTACTGCAGCCTAGACATGGAAGGACACAGTTTATTAACATAGATCTGCTGAGAAGGGCATTTGCAAACCAAAGAACATATAACTCATATATTTGCCTATTGCTTCATTTAGTCAGCAATAATATTGCCAGATACACACACCTTGCCATGCCCTGCACTGGGGATGAGGGCACAGTGGAGACTGGATAGCTCTTTCCTGCCCTCAAGGAGCCTGCATTCATGTGCAGAGACAGACACAAAGCAGAGAATTCCCACAATGACATGAGCTATGACTCCAAAGCAAGGGGTGGAAAGAATATTCCTCCGCTTAGGCCAACCCTTACATTTTGAGGTAGAAAGAGGCTGACCACTCCACTCTTTTTCCCTGGAGCCACCTTAGAGCCCTGGTTTCCTTTCCAGTGCCTCATTTCCTCGCCCTCACCTGCTCTGGGCAGGCAGAGACCTGCAGGTTGGGTTTGAGAGTGACGTACTGCCACCCTGGGAATACCTGGAGCCAGGGTGGCATTTCAGGCTTACTGCTGCCTGACATTAGCCTTGATGGGCTTTGAAGAGCAGCTTCTGTCACTGGTAAGTGGAAGCCTCGCTGTGAGCACAGCCCAGATGCTACCCATGTTCCTCCCCTCCTCAGCAGGGAAGAGCTGCCTGTCCTTTCTGGCCACCACAGTGGCCCCACCAGCCTGCTGCTCCAGTGTTTATCAGAGCAGGCTCACCCTTCCTGACACACAGGAAGGCAGAGATCTGATAAAATGGGCTGCATCAAGGTGTCTGCCACTTAATTTAGTGGCCCTCCCAGAAATATTTGTTGAGTGCTTTCATTAATAGCAAAGGAGAGAACTGCTAATTACAGAGGCCAGACAGGTGGGAAGGTTTTATTTGGGTGGATCACAGGGGACCTCCCCACATGGGCAACAGTTTGCCTTATTTGGGATGTTTAGCATGGTATTGTCCATGATCTCTGCTCTGATTTTATTGTTGTTTATCCATGAGGAAGCTGTGGAAATTAAACAGTTGCTTAAGTGTGGGAGATTATGAGTCCTTTGTGGTCATCCAATACATTTATAAGCAGGTACTACTCACATGCCTGATAAAGGGCATGTCCATGTGACAGTGGATCCATCAAGAGGAAAATGTGAACCCAGCAAACCATGTGGACAAAGTCAAAGTTATATAAACATGGCGCACTGGCTTTCAACTTCTAAAATCAATCTATTGTAAATAAGATGGATTGAATTAAGTGTTATCAACTATTATGAGATAAACATAGAGGTGCAACTGACAGAAGTTAGAGGTGGAAAGACAGGAAAGGACTCTAATAAACTTGTTTTACTGTTCTAAGAGACCCATGAGAATGGACTCAGCTGGGTACCATGGTGCCCACATGTAATCCCAGCTACTGAGGAAGTTCGAGACCAGCCTGGGCAACTTAGTGAGACTCTGTCTTAGAATACAAAATGAAAAAGGCTGGGAATATAGTTCAGTGGTAGAGTGCGTACCTAGTATGAGCTAAGGCCCTGAGTTCAATCCTCAGCACTGAAAAAAAAAAAATAGTGGTAAGACACAATATTTACCATCTCAGTCATTTTTACATGTACAGCTCAGTAGTATTAATGCTATTCACATGTTGCACAACAGATTTCTAGAATTTTTCATCTTGTGAAACTAGAACTCTGTACCCATTAACTGCTAGCTCCCAGTTTCCACCTGTCCCTTGCTCCTTAGAACCACTATTCTACTTTGTTTCTGTGACTTTGACTGTAGATACTTCATATGAATAGAATCATACAGTATCTGTGTTTTGTCACTGGCTTGTTTCACTTAGCATAATGTCCTGGAAGTCCATGGGTATTGTAGCACTGGCAGGATTTTCTTCCTTTTAAATATGAATAACATTAAATGGTGTGTACATACCATATTTTCTTTCTTTTTAAAATAACTTTATTTTGTTTATTATTATTATTTTTATGGGGTGCTGAGGATTGAACCCAGTGCTTCACACATGTGAGGCAAGCCCTCTACCACTGAACCACAACCCCAGCCCACCATATTTCCTTTATCCATTCAATCATCCCTGGATATTGGGGTTGTTTCCATCTCTTGGCTATTGTGAATAACGCTACAATGTATGTGGGTGTACAAGCTTCATTTACTTTTTAAAAAGAGAGTCTCAAATAGAAATGGAAACCATGGTCAGAGAAGGCCCAGAACTTGTGTAAGTCCCTCCTGGGCTGGGGTGAGCCCAGGGCTTGAACTCCTGCCTTTGCCTTTCCTGGCAGTGGGGGAGCCAGCCAGGGTCCCCCCTCTTGGGATGGTTGGTCCTGTAAGCTGAAGGAACCATGAGATAGGAGTCATGGGTTAGAATGGAAGGTGTACAGAAAAGGGCAAGTTGGCATCAGCTTGGCACATGATCCTCTTTGGGATCCATGGACCTCTGCAGTATTTCCCACCGCTGGGTTCTCCCAGCCATGGTAATACCAACCCAGGGCCCTGGTCTGGCTTTTGGTGTCTGTGAGTAGCTGGGATTGGAATTTAATGGGAATAATTGTCCTACTCCCTTTCCCACAAGCTTACTTTCGTTCTTTTCTCTTTTAAAAATTCTTGGGCCTGTGCCTTGGTGTTGATTTGCAGGGCTAAATCAGGTCTCCCTGGGTTATCAGGACCCATCCACTTTGTCCATGACTGTCCTGATAGAGCAGATCCCTGTCTAGGCTGGAGGCTGTGGGTGGAGCCCCGCATCACTCCTGCAATCTGACTTGGATGGTTTCCCACTGTGTGAGGTGACAGCCTTCTTCTTGGACAGGAAATTATTTAAGTTCCACTTTTCCTCTGATACTCTGGGAAGGATTCAGTTAACACATGTGAAACTGACATCCTGCAGGGACCTGCCCTTGAATGGACTTGTGAGCTGGGGTCCTCAGGCATAGTATGAGATACTTTCCATAGTAGTGGAAGAATATGGGATGTGGGGTCTCCAAAATCATGGGGGAGTTTTTCCCTTGGGGATATTGGAAGGTGTGGAAGTTATTTCCTTCCTCACTGGACTGTGGCTTTGGGGCCACCTGGTATCCTCAGATGACTTTTTGTAAAGTCCTTTTTTATGGGCAGTGGCTTGCAGAGCTGGGTGACTGTTGCCAAAGGTTCAGGCAGCTGCTGTCTGTGTGTAGGAAGGAGGTTGACATGAGGGGTCTTCCCCATTTCCCATTTAACACCATCTGCCTTTCCTGACATGGACCACTGATTGGGATGTTCCGTTCCAAATTATCCTGCCTTTTTCCCTTCTAAGCCCTGGAAGGTGATGGAGGAAGGATGTTCACTGAGATTTAGTGTCTAATACCTAGCTACCACTGCATGCAGCTATGGAAGTTTTACATTAAATTCAATTGAATAAAATGAAAAATTCAGTTCCTTAGTTTTACTAACCACATTTCAAGAGCTCAATAGCCATATGTGGGGCTGGGGATGTGGCTCAAGCGGTAGCACGCTCGCCTGGCATGCGTGCGGCCGGGTTCGATCCTCAGCACCACATACAAACAAAGATGTTGTGTCTGCCGAGAACTTAAATAAATAAATAAATAAATATAAAAGAAAAAAAAAAAGAAAAGCAGGCGTGGCATTTCTTAAAAAAAAAAAAAATAGCCATATGTGGCCAGTGGCTACTATAATGTGTATTGCACATAATAGAACATTTCCATTATCACACAAAGTTCTGTAAGACATAGCTTAGTAGTAGAACATTTGCCTAGTATGCATGAGGTCCTGGGAATTGAACCAGCAGAGAATGAGTAGAGTGGAAAATGCCTTCAGTCCCTAGTCGATATTGAGACCAGGGCAGACCTTTACTCTGAAATTTTGTCTTTCTTGATTGTGACATCTATAGTCCAGAAGTCACCCACCAGCCTCTTTTAAGTGAGTTCTGGTCTGCAGTGGGAATTCTTCTCTGCTCATGTGCTCAACAACAAATCCACTTAATGAATTGGCCAGGGTGTGAGGTTGCACCAGCCTAACCTTCTCTTCTGATCTGAAAACTTTCCTAAAGCTCTCCTTGGATGCTTCTCCAGGAGCTTACCCTGCTGCAGGGCTCTGGCAATGGTAGCTGTTGTCTGTACACAGGCTTTCCTGAAGTGCACCATGTTTCCCTGCGAAGAGTTTGGCCATAAGATTGGGAGGATGTAGAAATGGGAATTCTGTAACAGGGCTGAGATACAGCCTTACCTTCTTCCCCAGACCAGCCCAAATTTGTCTTTTGGTCTATCCAACAATACCACGTATTCCCCACATGAAGGTTAACTTTGGAACTTTATCAGTTAATCCACTTTATCTGCTTTGTCTGGGATCTTGACAAGGGGCTAAAGAGAGAGCCCAGAGGGAAACTTCTCTTTCCACCGGGGTTGCTAAGCTCCAAGAGTATGAGCATAGGGTTGACACAGTCATCTTCCTTGCTTCGCAGCGAGAACCAGCTGGGGTCTTGGTGGAGTAGAAAAAGGGACAGAAAAGAGAACCCTGTAATATTCTCAGAGGCTCTGGCACCAGCTGGGCCCCAATGCTTTCAAACGAATGTAACTCCATATAGGATTTCCCAATTATAACAGACAATAAAAGTACTTTGTGCTTCAGTTAATTTGAGCTGAGTCTCTGTCACTTGCAACCAAAAAAATCTTTTTATGGGGTGGGGGGAAGTACCAGGGATTATTGAACTCAGGGGCACTTGACCACTGAGCCACATCCCCAGACTTTTTTTGTATTTTATTTAGAGACAAGATCTCACTGAATTGCTAAACCTTGTTTTTGCTGAGGCTGGCTTTGAACTTGCGATCCTCTTGCCTCAGCCTTCTGAGCCGCTGGAATTATAGGCATGTGCCATCTAGCCCAGCCAAAAGAATCTAATAAAAATTCATAGGTCACAAAATTTGCTGGAGGAAACCTCTGCTTATATACTAAGTTTAGGTCCTTGCCTGGATACCAGCAAGGAATGGCCAGACTGAAATAGCCAATGAACCAGAGACCAATCTTCCATCACTGACACTGTCATCTGCTCTTAATACTTCCTCTCCTCTCCAGCATCCCACATCCTCCCCAAGGCTCTAGACTCTAGGTTAGAGCCCCTCACCTCCAAAGCCTTCCCTGACCAGCCCAGCAGTGAGCACTCTACCCTCTGCCTTTTAGTACCAATTATCAAAGAGTTGTGAACAGTCTTCTATGCTGTCTGTTTCTATTTCATAGAGTGGCACTTTAAAGATTTTGCTGCTCACAGTAAAATCTACAGGGTCAATGTCAGAGGCAGGGTGTGATGCTTTTGTGTCCCTGACAGGAACCAGCAGAATTCCTGGCACATAACCAATCTTGATGAATGTTTGGGAATTAGAAAACTTACGAGAAAGATTTTAAGGTAGAAAATAGCTAAGGCGTGGCCATGTTTTTTTTTTATTAGTTGTTCAAAACATTACAAAGCTCTTGACATATCATATTTCATACATTTGATTCAAGTGGGTTATGAACTCCCATTTTTCCCCCGTATACAGATTGCAGAATCACATCGGTTACACATCCACGTTTTTACATACTGCCATGTTAGTGTCTGTTGTATTCTGCTGTCTTTCCTATCCTCTACTATCCCCCCTCCCCTCCCCTCCCCTCCCATCTTCTCTCTCTACCCCATCTACTGTACTTCATTTCTCTCCCTTGTTTTTTTTCCCCCTTTCCCTTCACCTCCTCTTATATGTAATTTTGTATACCGATGAGGGTCTCCTTCCATTTCCATGCAATTCCCTTCTCTCTCCCTTTCCCTCCCACCTCTCGTCCCTGTTTAATGTTAATCTTCTTCTCATGCTCTTCCTCCCTGCTCTGTTCTTAGGCGTGGCCATGTTGGAGCAGCTGGAGGCGAGTCTCTAAGCAGCTCTTCTTAGTGGAGAGACAAGCACTTGATTCAAGTGCCCTGGATGGCAATGGTCTGTGTTCCTGTATTAAAGCTATATGCTCCCTTACCAAATGACTCTGTGCCTGTCAGGGAGTGAGGATGCAGGAGGGGAGGCATAGCAAGATGGGGATGGCTGTGTCTGGCTCAGCTCTTCTTTTCAGAGCTGGCTCTCCCCCCAGGTTGTCTCCCAAGATCGGGTGTCCTCATTCTTGTCACTCCTCATTCTGGAGTAGCACAGCCAGAGATGGCATTTCCCACCCTACATGAGTCTGAATGGTGTTCTTCCATTTCCCAAACATCCTCCCCCTTAAAAAAGTCCAGGATTTGCCAATCTTGTAGTTATTTAAAATAATTGAAAGCACTTTTGAATGATATAATCTTTGAAAAAAGCACATATCTTCATTCTTTGAAAGGCCACACTACTTGAATACGTCCTCTGTGCCCCAGAAGGCGCCTTTCCACTGGGTCAAATGGAGGTGGGAGGGAGGGCCATGCATTGTCCTAGGAACAGCAACATCCTCCATGAGAAGGGGTGGCAATCTGACTCATCCTTGAGAAGTGAGTGAATCTCTTCCCTTCAGGTATGAAAATAGTCACACAGAAAATACAGTTTAGAAAATATAGGCCCTCAAATATTTTCTCGCTTATTTATTTGATTTGGTTATGTGTTTCTCTCCTGGGGCAATGCCCTGTCATACTAAGAGTGCAATTCCCAGGGCACTCAATAAGTGGCTATTGGATGCACAGACGGCTCAATGAATACCTATGTAGATAAACCAACAAAAACAAAAAACCCACTAATGTTTGTTAAGCACTCACTATAGCCCAGGCACACATTCAGTACTTTACTGACATATTATCTCATTCTTAGAAATGTATATGTGTGAAAATCATATAGAGAAAAATAATTCTATTAGGTGACTTCTGAGTTTCTTCTAGTAAGATTCTCTGACTTGATGCGGCATTAAGGAAACTAGGATATTAGGTGGGGCTTGGGAACCTAGCACTTAGAGCTGAAATAAAAATAAGTCAGTCCTTTCTATGAGCTAGGAACTGTGCTTAATTATAGATATTTGCTCATTTAAAACTGAGGCATGAGAGGTTAAATGGTTTGCTTAAGAATGCAGAGCCAGCATTCTGCTCTGTTGACTCTAAAGTCTGTGCTCTGGACCACCTTGCTTCCAAAGAGTCTGCAAAGTCCTCTGTGCTCCCGAAGGCACCTCTCTACTGGGCCACTTGAGGGCAGGGAGGGAGAGCATGAGAGGGGCCAGTGTTGTCATAGGAACAGCAAGATCCTCTGTGAGGAGGGGTGGCCAGCAGAGCAGCTGGGGCTAAGGAAGGTTCTGAAGACAATTTCAGGGTTCCTGTCCACATCAGGTCTGCAGGGGCAGGAGGCCAACTCCATTCAGCCACACTTGGTAAAACTCTGCTTTGTCCCCCAGAAGTGTAGGACAGGATGTTCTCTGATTTCCAGCAGCAAGACTATGAGGCCACAGAACTGTGACTAGTGTTTAAAAGTCTGTGGCTGTCAGGCGCAGGGCCTGCTTCACCTTTTATAGCCATCTAGCTCGAGACGTCACAAGCATTTAGAGACTTAGGTTTTTTTCCCCTCTTCTCAGCTTTATGGCCCTGAACACATTCTTTCTTCAATTTCTGTCACTCATTTACCAGTCTCTGGAATAAGTTTGTAACTCACTTGTGAGCCTGGAAGGCTTTCTGGTGAGTTTTAAGGTAATTCAAATCTGTGGTTAGGCAGAGAAGAAAGGGGACATTTCTTTTTTTTTGTTCTTTTTCACAGTACTGAGGATTAAACCCAGGGACACAGAGCTACATCCCCAGTTCTTTTTATTTTTCTGTTTTTTTTTGTTTTTTTTTTTTTTTTCGGTGGTGCTGAGGATTGAACCTAGGGCCTTGTGAATGCTAGGTAGGTACTCTACCAACTGAGCTACACCCCCAGCCCCCCTTATTTTTTATTTTGAGGCAAAGTCTTGCTAAATTGCTGAGGCTGGTCTCCAACTTGCCATAGGCCCTGCTTCAGACTCCTGAGTCTCTGGGATTATAGGTGTGCACCTCTGTGCCCAGCGAATAGGGGCATTTTTTTTCTTGGGTTCAGTTTGCTTAAGCTACTCTCACTTCCTCTATTCAGGCTTAGCATCTGGCTCCTCAGAAGCTCGGGTGGGATATTTCCATGGTAGAATGGTGGCTAAGAGCACAGATTTAAGCGGCAGAGGGGGCTGGGCTCTGCCCTGGGATGTGTGACTTGACTTCTCCGAGACTGAGTGTTCTCATCCATAAAGTGAGAAAGAACTAATACCAGTCTCAGAGGTGTTGTGATGGTGGAATGAGAGTGCTTAGGAAGCACTTAGCACAGTTCCTGGCACAATGTCACCCTCAATATCCCTGGCAGGCCTAGGACAGCCATGCGCCTGGGATAAGGGTGTTTGGGTTGCAGAATGAGAAGTTATAAAGCTAGACTTTTCTCCCTAGACAAGCTTGGAAGCAAAGAATGAGAGAGATTATTGTAAGCTGAAAGATCCAGTTTGGGTTCCTTTAAGATGGCAGAATCCAAGATTTTTAGGATGGGAAGAGATCCTGGAAACCCTCAAAGTCTGAGAAGTTACAGGAGAGTGACAAAGAGAATGGGCCAGGGGCATGAAGGAATTGGAGGTTTTGATGGGAATGCCTGACAGCTAGGAATAGGATGGAACTGTGTGGGCTCCATGAATCCCATCATTGCTCAGGTAAGAGAAAAGTTACCAACCATGCCTGGGCTGGGGGCTCCTTTCTCCTGGAGGAGTTGCTAATGACTTAGGAAATCAATGGTTTGGGTTCCATTGCCCTAAGTCTGGTTATAACCAATCCATTCTTCCTGTACAGTCTGACACAGAAACCAAGGCAAGGGCTAGGCCTCTTGGGTTCCTAGGCCTCTTGGGTTCCTGCCCTGTCCTCTTCCAGAAGACAGAAAAGCCAGAGCTGGGAACTCATAGGCCCTTGCCCAAGAAGAAAACATCAACAACCACAATTACCATCACTAGGACGATCTGCCTCCATCTGCAAGCAACTGGGCAATTACCTGCTAATTAAGCTCTTATTAGTTTGTTTTCTGAAGGTTACAGTGTAGTGCTTGGAAGATGTGCCCTGCCCTGCTTGTCACCAAGATAGAAGATTAAGCATTTCACATGAATAAAAGTGGAACTCTGACATCTGATTACATATAATAGCCAGAGTTATTCTAACATCAGAAAGCCTTGTAAGCAGTGCCCTTTTATCTTTGGAGCTCTGGGAGGAATTACAGGGTTTTTCTTTTGGGTTCTCTGTATTTCAGGGGAGGAAGAAGAAGAGGAAGTATCAGAAGGAGAAAAAACACAGTAGAAGATGGATCTACCTCTTTTGCCTCTGGGTCACTTGCCTATTGAGAGTGTAGATTCCCAGGATCTGCATCAATTCTGAGCCAGGAACTTTTCAGTGATTCTTGTGAACACCCAGGCCTGCAAAGTTCATGTAGAAGGAAAATCTTCCTGCAATATTTAACAACATGGATCCATGAAGTCCACCAAACAAACCAAAACACATTTCACCTTGTAAGGACATATCCACCCTAGAAAACATCTTTTGTTGTATACGCTGCGGTTTGAACCCAAGGCCTTAGACATGCTAGGCAAATGCTCTACCACTGAGCCACATCCCAGCCCTTCTTTTTCTTCTTTTTGGTATCAGGGATTAAACCCAGAGATGCTTAACCACCGAGCCACATCCCTAGCCCTCTAATTTTTTTTTTTTTTTTTGAGACAAGGTTTAAGTTGCTTAGGGCCTCATTAAGTTGCTGACACTGGCTTTGAACTTGCAATCCTTCTGCTTCAGTCCCCAGAACTGCTGTGATTATAGGTGTGTTCCACTGTGCCCAGCTATTTTGATTTATTTTTATTCTTTATTTTAGGTTGCCCAGGCTGGCCTTGAACTTGTAATCCTCCTGCCTGAGCCTCCCTCACTGCTGAGATGAAAGGTGTACACCATGACATCCAGCTCTAGAAAATCTCTTACTTTAGCATGAAGCAGGGTTAAGGCTTGTTTGTACATGGAGATGCAGATAGAAAAACAGCCCAAAGGCCAGAAGTCAGGGAAAGAACAGCAAGCTTGTGTATAAATCAACCTTAGAGTATCAAAGGCTGTCTCAGTGCCAACTGCCGGGCTCAGGTGTTGTAAGTGCTGACTAGGCCCCTTTATCTACTGATAAGGAAGGTGAACATAAGTGATCTCCAGAAATGGTTCACACGGGGCTCCCTGGTTCTTGAAAAACCACAAGTGATTGGCAAATGCTTTTGTTGTATACACAAACTCAAACAAACAGCTCATTTCCTCTAGAGCGCCCCATAGCAGTAGTTGCAAGCTGAACCTGGTAAGGGAGGGAAGAAGTCATCTTCCTTCTCCCACTGTTTCTTCCCCTTTCTGATGTCAATTTTTTTTTTTCTGACATTAAGAAGTCCAGACAAAGCTATAAATAAAGAACTTGAAGAAGGGGAGCCCCATTCCTGGAGGCCACTACCCTCTCAGAGTTAATTACAAACCTTCCTTTTTACTTGTTTCAGGAAGCCTGGGGCCCAGAGGCTTTGAATGGCTGAGTGTTGTAAGGCATTGCATTACAGTGATTCTCTGATTCTTCATATAGCATGCCCTGCTGAAATGCAGAGAATTGGGTCAGACCAGGCCCACTGAAGGGTCTAAGATCCTGATAGATTCTGATTACTGGCAGCTCCAGTAACTCTGGATCAGGTAATTAGCTCACACCTGTTTGTTTGTTGTTTTTAATAATAGCTTTATTGAGACATATTTCACCCATTTAAAATGTGCAATTCAGCTGGGCATGGTGATGCACTCTTGTAATTCCAACCACTCCAGAGGCTGAGACAGGAGGATTGAAAGTTTGAGGCCATCCTGGGCAATTTAACAAGACCCCGTCTCAAAATAAAATTTAAAAAATGGGACGGGAATATAACTCTGTGGTAGAGCACTTTACATGCACAAGGTCCTGGGTTTGATCCCCAGTATCCCTCGCCCGCAGACTGAAATGTACAATTCAGGCTGAGGTATTGGTGATAGAGCACATACTTAGCATGCTAAGGCCTTGGGTGCAATCCCGGCAACCAAAACAAAACAAACACAAAATCAATTCAGTGCCTTTTAGTATATTCAGAGTCATGCAACCATCACAATATTTTTAGGACATTTGTATCACTGCTAAAAAAGAAACCTGACTTGTTTGCAGACACTCCCTATTCCCTCCAACCTCCCCCAACTCCACCCCCACCCTAGGCAAACACTAATCTACTTCCCATCTGTATAGGCTTGCCTATTCTGGACATTTCATATAAATGGAATTATACAATATTTGGTCCTTTGTGTCTAGGTTTTGCCACTTAGCATAATATTTTTAAGTTCATTCAGGAATCAATATTTCATTCCTTTTTACGGTTGAATAAATATTCCAACATAGGAGTGGACTTTTCCCCATTTTCTCTATGTCCTGATATACCACATTTTGTTTACTCATCAGCTGATAGACATTTGGGTTGTTTCTACTTTGGGGCTATTATGAATAATGCTGCTCTGAATATTTGTGTACATGCTCTTGTTTAGACAGGTGTTTTCATTTCTCGGAGTATATAGGCCTGGAATTGTGAGGTCATGCAGCAAATCTTTATAACCTTTTGAGGAATTGCCAGACTGTTTTCCAAAATAGCTGCGCTATTTTACATTTCCACCAGCAGCACAAAAGGGCTCCAATTTCTCCACATCCTTACCAACACTTGTTAATATATATTTTTGCTTATAGGCATCCTGTGGGGCTTGAAGTAGTATTTTATTGAGCTTTAAATTTGCATTTCCCTAAGGACTAATGATGTTGGGTATATGTTCTTGTGCTTATTGGCCATTTGTATGTCTTTGAGAAATATCTATTGAGATATTTTGCCTATTTTAAAATTGGGTTACTTGCCTTTTTGAGTTACAGGGGTTCTTTATGTGTTACAGTAAGTTCCTGAAATATTAGCAAACATTTTTCTCATTGTTTGGTTTGTCTTTTCATTTTCTTGATGTTCTTTGAATCATAAAAGTTATAAAGTTTGCCATGTATGGTGGTGCAGGCCTGTAACCCAGCAATTTGGGAATCTGAGGCAGGAGGATCACAAGGTTGAGACCAGTCTAAGCAACTGGGTGTGACTCTGGCAACTTAGAGAGAACATATCTCACAATAAAAAATAAAAAGGACTGGGGATGTACCTTTCCAAAAATAAACAAAACAACTTTTAATGTTTGATGATGTCCAATTTATCTATTTTCCTTTTCTTCTGTTGCATGTGGCTTATGCTTCGAGAAACATTGCTAAAATGCCACTTGGAACTCTGGAGGGCACTCTTTTCAGAGCTTAATAGGGTTTTGTGGGTCACCTTCAAGGAGGATTTCTTCCATGCTTGGGGTTTTATTCCTTCATCTCAGCAAACCACAGCTCTTTCTGGGAGCCAGGGAACAGAGCCCTTGGGGACCTTCTCTGTGTTTATATCCCCTCCCTCTCCTGAGGTCTACCACAATAGAGCAGCTGAAATGACAGTTTGGAAATGTCCTTTATTGTGAAAACTCAATGGCCTTTGTCTCTGGGATTTGAAATTTTCATGCAAGTGTTGGCAGTTAGGAAGGAGGAGGGGAAGAGATGAGAAAGAAACTCTGCTACTGGTTTCCATAGTGAGTCATCTTAACTCTTGGGTGTTTTGGTTTTCTCACTCATAAAGTGGGGAGAACACCTCTATTTCCCCGTGGGAGGGGGTACTGTGAAGATGAATTAATCTGTATTTGTTAGTATACTTTGAGATCTAAGATGAAAGGCATTACTGAGATTCAAGGTATTATTATAATAATAAATGATTTAATAGCAGGGTGAGATGACTGAAGCAAGAACTGGAAAGGAAGGAGAGAGGCTCAAAACTGTGGAGGGGCTGCAACTGGTAACCCAGGGCCCAAATCTAGATTTTTATTCTTGGAGGTGAGATTGTGTGATTTCTCACAAACTCTTCAAGTTATTTTGTCTGACTTCAGCATAGCTTTACCAAGTGCTTCCTACATGATTTCTGCCATAGGGAGATTATGATCTTTCCAGGAAACGGGTGATATAAATTAAAACAATTAGAAACAATGCAAGACATTATAATCAAGTGCTGAATTGAATGTAACAAGTGTCAGAAAGCAGAGGTGGTCGTGATGTACAGCCAAGTTCTTCCCCTATGGTGACTCCCAGGTCTGCCACTCACAAGCTAGATGGCCTTCCCTCAGTTTCTCTCAGTTTACAATTGTTCTTGTAAAGCGTTTAGAATAATGGCTAACACATAGTAAGCATTCAAATGTTGGACCCACCTGGGCTCTTGACAGAGTGGGCTTGAGACTGGTCATGTAGATGATCTTGGTCAAGTTGCTCCATCTCTTTGAAGCTCAGTATCCTATCTACAAAATGGAGAAAAGTCTACTCCTAAGTCCCAAGGCGGCTTTGAAGATCCAAGGAGACAGTGTTTGTAAACAGGCCCCAGGCAAGTAAGGGTTCACTGTTAACTGCCCTGGCTGCCAGGGGGCAACTTTGGACGTTGGAATTTGAGGTGGGCAGGAAGGGGCTGGTAGGATTCAGGTGATCAGAAAGAAAAGCGAAAACAAAGAAAGGTGAAATCCTGAGGATGGCCTGCCCCCTGGAAAACCGGAAGGGACCTGGACTTCTCACTTTTTCCTATACCTCCGAGTCTGGCCGCCTGCGTCCAGGGGAGTCGAGGCGGAAGTATATCACCGGCGCCCCTTTTGCAATCTCAAGCTGTCACCTTTGCAGCTCTGCGGACCTAGACTAGACACTCCCTCCCTGAGGAATGTGGTCCCCGCTTTATGGGCCAGCCAGGCCGAGGGCCTCCCGCAGTCAGGAGAGCGGACGCGGGTAGCTTTCACCCCACCCTCAGCCAGGATCCGGTTTCAAAGTCACCTGAAAGCCATTTCCTCCGCGCCGCCCCGCCCCTCTCTGTAAATCACCTGGAGTTGCTTTTGCCCGAAGCAGCTTTTTTTTTTTTTTTTTTCCTTCAGGAACGGGGCGGGGAAGTTGTGTTTTTTAAAAGAACTCTATAAACCGTTTACCATACTCATTTTCTACGCCTGGATATCAAATATACCCAATGGTTCTGAGATCAGTGTGCCATCCCTCTTCCCAAGGAATTGATGGTAGCGTCTAACCAGTGGGAGTCGATCCTCTTCCGGGGTCCCACCCTAGGCTCCTCACTCCCGAGTTTGTGTTGGGACACCATCTTTATTCCAGGATCGTTATTGATGAATTATTACAGGTTTTTAGATTTTTAATCTTGCTCAAAACCCAACCTGTCTGTTCCTACCTTCACTCCCTCCTCAGCTTACAGGTGTGGACCTTTCCCAGCGAACAAGACCCTTTACAGACCCAAAAATGGAAGTTTCTGTTTTTTTCAAAACTGGGATCCTCTCTTATCACCCAGGTTTCTGCATCGTGTTTCCCCCTTAACAGTCCCTTGTGGAGCCCCTGCTCCAAGTTATCAGCTTCTCTGAAGTTTGTGTTTACATTTGTAAAGGGTCACGGAGACTAGTTTGGGTGAGGAATTCGACACTAGCCTTTCTGACTCACAACAACCGAGGTGACCTGCTCCGGTAGGATCAGGACCTCCACGTGCCATCCCGACCGGCGCCTCGCTGCAGAAAGCCCCCTTTGCTGAGCCTCAAGTTCCCTGTCCGTGTATTGGGGATGTCTCGAAAGGCGCTGATGACAGGTCTGTGACCTTAGTGTGATCCCGTCCAGGTATTTTAGAGCATCTAGGCTGCCTGGGAAGGGCTGGCGATCGCGGGAGCAGCACCGTGCGGCCGCGCTCGCCCCACCTGCGCGCGTTACTCATTAGCCAGGCGGGAGCCGCGCCGCCGCGGTATCCTTCAGCACGAGTCCCAGTGAAGGTTCCCCCGACCCCCGCCCAGCTGCCAATTCGCTGGATTCCAGCCGCGGGCCCCAGTCTCCACCCACTGGAAAAATTCCTGGTCCGCTCCTCCCTCACTCCCTCCCTCCCGCCCGCAGCAGCCCGGGCTCCGCTCGGCCCCGACTTCCTGCCGGGCTCTGGGAAGCCGCGCTCGGACTGGGATCCCCAGACGGCCGAGCTCGCAGCTGGCCGCGTCCGGGACCGCCGACCCTCTGGCAGTGGGCGGGAGCAGCCAGCAGCCTCAGCCCCTTCCGAGAGCGACTTTCAAACTCGCGCTCGCGTCCTGGCGCCACCTGGACAGCCCAGAGCGCCAAGAGCGACCTGAGCCAGAGGGGCGGCGACCGCTCGGTAAGCGCCCCTGGGTTCTCTCCTCTCCCTTTGCCCGTGTAGTCGTCGGAAGTGGCAATGCCCAGAGTCAGGCTGGGTTCCTGCACTCCTCGTGCCCGCCCCCGGCGAGGTGAGGACTGGGCTACCGGGAGGGCCCAGGGCTGTGCTGGTTCTTTCCGGGGCAACCCTTCCGGACGACGGCTAGACCTTGGGAGGGTCGTTCGAGGAGACATTTTCGGTCTTTTTACACCCACCCCGGAAGCAAAAGGAACGAAGGCTCCGAGCGGCTCCGCGGGAGCTCAATTTGAAATCCGGAAAGCCGAGGAGCGGCGCCCGGCAGCTCCCTTGCGCGCTGGGTCTCCCTGGGCCGGTCCTTGCCTCGGGCTGTGGACCTTTCTGGGGAAGGACTCGAGCCTCTGGTCCCGTGAGCCCACAAGGTGCCCGCAGCTTGTTCCGGGTTGGTGCCACACGGTGTTCGCTCTTGGGAATCCCAGCTCCCTGTCCAAGAGGGATTAGAGTAGGTGCCAGAAACTGGGTGTTGGGGAGTTGAAAGTACAGAGCCTCTGGCTGCCGCTGACTTGCCGGCCGTCGCCCATTCCCGCAGTCAATTTGGGCATTTGCAGCTCGCTCTCAGCCCTTTGGTTTGGGATCTCAGGATAAGGCGTGCAAGCTGGGAATTTTAAACAAGTTGTTTAGGTAGCTGCTTTTATTCTTTAGAGCGACTTTGGAAATAAAAGGAAACACGGAGCTTGAAATGTAGTGGTTGGGGGGTGGGGAGTCTAGGCAGGGAGGGGGGTGGAGTAGAGAGCGTGTAAGGGTTTCACTCTAGAGGTCCCGCGCCAAGCTGCTGGCAAATGTAGGGGCTGGTCCGCTGCTCGGAAGCCCCCAGAAGTTAACCCGGACTGCACCACTTTTTGAGGAGCTCTGCCTGGGGGTTCCTAGAGTCTCCTCAGCCGTGCCTCTGCATGCAGCCCTATCATATGGCCCTTGCTCAAGAAATAATAAGCAGGGAGAGTAATGACAGTCCAGAGAAGGAGAGGGGGGCGCTCCCGCTGAGCACATCAGCTGGCTGGCCTCTGGGAAGCACCACTCCTGCCCCTTTGCTGGACTGGGAGTAGGATCCTTCACCACTAAACCCCAAATGTCCCCAGCAGAAAACCCAGGGGGTAAGAGCCAAAGAAGGTGAATCATTTCTCTGTAACTCATCCCCTCCCTGTGGTTCTGGGTTCACACCTGGCTGGCTGCTCCCTTCCCCTTTGTACAACTGCTGTTGATGCCCCTGCTGTTGACTCTGTTGTCCCCTTTGCTCCCTGGGGATGAGGCAGGCAGTCGGATGAAGTAAAGCCTAGGCCAAGTTCCTGCTGCTGAGGGAGTGATTCCTTTGAGTTGCTGCAGGGCTTTTATGTTACCTTTTCTAGAAGGCGCAGGGTGAGTAGAAGGAGCCATGGGCTGACAGTCCGCCTCAGATTTTGCCTGAGTTTTAGTCCTGGCTATACTGCATAGGATCAAAGATTGGTACAGTGGCTGGGGCTGTAGGTCCCTCAGATCAGCCTACTCCATTTACACAGGAAGGCAGCACGGCTCATAGAGGTGAGGTGATTTCAGCTTTGCTCCCTGTTGGCCCAGTAGGGACCAGAGCTCTGATTTCCTCACTTTTGAGTCTGTTTTTCCAACCTGACCTGGCCAATTCACTTATCTTTTCATAGTTTCCACATGAATAAAGTGAGGTTACTTGCCTGCTTTTCTTTATAGCGGCTATGGTAAGGATCAAATGAAGCCTCTGTGGAAAGAAAAAAAAGAAACAATGATGCATGGTGGTTGGGAGGGGCCCTCAAGGGCTTTACATTTTACTGGATAGGTCCCATGTGTGCCACAAAAGTCGGTAGACACCAGGAGCCAAGGGTGGATGTTTAATCCCCTGGCTTATAATATCTCAGCTCTAGAGTAAACACTGGCCTTACCAAATCCACTGCTATCCCAGGGTCACTGTGTTTACACCAGAGCAGGCCAAAGGCCATGGCCTGAGGGATGACCAGGGCTGTAGGGTGAGAGGGTCTGTTTTCCAGATGTATGGCTGGCCCAGCACTTCCACCTCACTCTCAGAACCTAGGAAGGCTCTGGCCCCAAGCTGGGAGGTTGTCACGAGCTGTGGTTGTGGATGTGGAAGGTTAATTCTGAAGCTGTTCTCTGTTGTGTTGGTGGTGGAGGGGACTCTGGGTGATGGGAGGGTGTCGCCTTTGCAGCTGCACTGAGGGCTGTCTTCAGCTTCTCATTGGTGACTCTCCCCGCTCCCAGGCACCCCTCAGGCCCAGCCACTGCTCTGTCCGCCTCTTTAGCCAGCTGCATGTCTACAGGCCTTTTGTTCCAAGCCCTGCTTGGTGCCCTCCTATCCCACCAGAAGTCCTCAGGCTGGGGCGTTGGAAGCTAGAAATCACAACTGCCAGCAGCATGTCTCTTCTGGAACCCCCAGGGGACCTAGCAGACCCTCATTTCCTCTTGCCAGGCTCACCTTGGGACCCCCAATTTACCCCTGAATGGATTCCCTCACTGTCTTTTTTCAGCTCTTTCCCTGCATGGACAGATCAGATCATGCACTTCTTCCTATGCTTGTGCCTCTTAATTCTATTGTATGTATTCATTCAACAATTATTTATTTAGCAATTACTATGTATAAATGCTAGGTGTGAGGGACAGTGCAGTGAACAAAATTAACAGTAGTCAACAACCGTTGACCTCACAGAACTGACATCTAGTGATGGAAGCTGACAATAAATGACAGGTAATAGACATATAGGGTGTGTTAGTGATAAACAGAAAACTATGATAGGGAAGGTAGATGTGAATTGTCATGGGGTGAGATGACAGTTTAGATGGTCAGGAAATGTTGCCCTGAGGGAAGGACTTTTTTGCTGATGCCCAGAGGAGGTATTTTTCCTGCAGCTCTGATTTCCCTTCCTTGAATCCAGGTTGGTGGCACTTAGGGGCAGAGTGTGGAGTTGGATCCTGCGTTCGGATCCTGGCTTGATAGTCACTAGCCTTACAGCTGCTGACTGGGCACTAAACTCCTTTGAACATGTGTTTCTCACCTGTAAAATGAAGTGAGTCATCAAACCTACCACATGTGGCATTGTGAGAGTGAACAATGAGGTAACGTGTGTTCAGTGCTTAGAGGTGTCCAGTAAATCCGCCAGATTCTGCAGGGGTAGCATGGTTTTTGGTGCTAGTGGGAAGGATTCTGGATGAGAGTTTTTAATTTCAAGTACTGGGCAGGGGGGATTGGAATTGAAAAACCTAAGTGATTTCTTTCTAGTAGTGAGCCTTTTCTACTCTACCCTTGATTGTAGATGGTTGAGGATGCAGGACTCCCAGATGTGTGCTGGCCCTTGCCCCTGTGATAGATAGGGACCCAGGGCAGCCCTGACCCTTTCTTGCTCTGGAATTCCCCCTGCTTGCAACCAGCTGATGAATCACACCTTTGTCCCTGGCCTCCCCACTTAGCTTCACAGCTGCAAGGCTGGCCACTCCTCCCCTTAACCTTGTATGGATCGTTATGCTGGGAGTGGGAACAGGAGGAGAGAGAGAGAGAGGGGCAGATGGTGGGTGGAGCTGTGCCAGCAAAGCCCACAGAAGTGGCAAGAGGATTCTGATGTAGACTCTTAGGCAGCCCTGCCAACATCTTCAATAAGTGTTCACGAGTGGTCAGAATTAATTGATTAATTACTTTTTGACATGGGGACTCCTTCTTTTGCCCAGACTAGTCTCTAGCTCCTGGGCTCAGTTGATGCTCTCACCTCAGCTCCTGGAGTAGCTGGGATTGAATACAGGCATGGGCCACCATATTCCAGAATTTTTTTTTTTTTTTAAAGGTACCAAGATCCCTCTACCTACTGAGCTACATCCCCAGCCCTTTTTTATTTTTTATTTTGAGACAGGATTTCCCTGAGTTGCCCAGAATGGCTTAGAACTTGCAATCCTCCTGCCTCATCCTCCCAAGTTGCTGGAATTCCAGGCATGTGTCACTGCACGCAGCAATGCCCCAGAATTTAAACTAGCAGAATGACCAACACAGTCAGGCCTGGCTGCCTCCCAACTGTTTCTACCTAGCTCAACTGATGAGTCTCTTCGAAGCCCTCTCAGTTGGAACCATGGGTCTCAAAAGGGTGTAATCTAAAACGCTGTTGTCAAACTTTGTGGTGAGCGGTTTCCTGGGGGCCCAGCCCTGGCACAGGAAGTGAGAGACTGTGGTGGCAGGCAAGGCCCAGGGAAGTGGTCAGCAGCCAGACCACTCCCTCTGAGGGCCTACAGCACACGCGCAGGGCAGCCAGGCAGGACCCGTGATGAAGGAACTTTCTGAGTCTGTCAGCTGGGGCAAAGCTAGATATAATCTGCCTGAAGAGGAAGTTGGAGAGAGGGCCCTGTATGCCCTTAAGCAAGTTTGTGTTATTGGGGGACTTGAAATCAGGAGAAAGGAAACCTGGGCAGGGTCAAAGCTGTGATCAGCAGAATATTCATGCTGGCAGTCCCTCTGGCCTTCCCAGCTGGGGCAGAGTTCCGTTAGATTTATTTTGATTAGAAGCACTCAGAGGGCAGGAACTGGGCTTGGCTTATATTGGTTCCCACTCTGAGAGCAATCTGGACTTGGTGGGTTCATCTGCTCCAGCTTTTGTTCCACTGTGCCAGGGAGCGGAAGGCAGTGGCAGGGATCAGGTCCAGCCTGGGTGGGCTATTGCCACCTGTGAATGCAATCAAAAGGTGAGTGGGGTTTGTACAGTTCTCTTGGCTGGCCTTTGGAGAGGGAGTCCAGATTGAAGCTCTGGAGTTTTGAAGATTCCTACTCTATTTCATGTTAAGGGGATTCTGGGGCTGAACTCAGAGCCTGAACAGGTTCTGGTGGATGTCATGGTGATTGTGCATGTGACTTTCTGTGAAACATAGTGTTTGCTTTGATTAATGCTAGTCTGAGGTGAGCTGGGAGGGAGGGCTGTAAGAAGAGTGAAGTCTGTTTTATCTCGGTAACAGGATCCCAAGAGGAGAGATGGGTTTTGCAAGCACTGGGAGGTCTTAAAAACCATATCCTGTACCCCTGGGGCTGTGTGAGACTGTACATAAACCAGAGGCTCTTGGCCAGTAGATGGCAAGTGTTTGCTGAGAGGCAAAGGCAACCAGTACGCCTCCCGGGCACCTGTAGCATAGTAGGAATTCAATAAATACTTGTCAAGTGAGCAAATTGCTACTGTGTGACAAAACTCAGGAATTAAAGAAATGTTCATGCTCTTCACAAATGTTCTACTCCTGCCCGAAAGTGGCCAGGATATAGGGTTCTAAGAAGTAAATCTGTGGTCAGCTGTGCTGAACGTGGGGCAGGCAGCCCAAATTCCTCAAGCCTACAAAAGTGTGAGAGAATTTGGAGTCCGTGGAACCTGTCTTCCCAGGCTGCAGAGTTTGCCACCATGAAAGTAGGACTGGAAATGGCAGCAAGGTATGCTTTTAGCCTTGGAGATATGTCCCATAATATCCTATAACATCTCTTCAATCCTAACCACCTAGCAGCCACCCAGCAGCCTTGCTTATCTACACATAGCCAAGATTGCCCTGCATCACCCAAGGGCTCAAGTTTCTGTGATATTCACACCAGCCTCCTCAGACCCTTTGACTCCCTCTACCTCTGTCCCACCCCTGGTACTGGGGATTGAACCTAGGGGCGCTCTACCACTGAGCTACATCTCTGGCCCTTTTATTTTGTATTTTGAGACAGAGTCTTGCTAAGTTGCTGAGGCTGGCCTTGAACTTGTGATCCTCCTGCCTCAGCCTTCTGAGTTGCAGGGATTATAGGTGTGCACCACCATGCCCGGCCTATTTTACTTTTACTTATAATCATTGTCATCCTATTTCCAAGCCCACAGCAGATAAGAAGCAGCACGTGAAAGACAGGAAAGAAACCAGAACAGAGAGGGAAAATGACCATAGTGCAGTGAGAGTTGGCAGTGAGAGCAGGCTGAGACCAAAGCTCTAGGAAAGCAACTCCTAATGGCCGAGCCCAGGGTCATTTACTTAGGGGGAATGGCTTGGCACACCTTCCGCCTCCAGAACCATCAGTGTTATAGTAGATGTTCTGCTGGTAATTGTAAGCCTGAGTCACCAAGAAAAGGCTGAGTGATGTTCCCTTGACTCTGTTTAGGATGGCAGGGAAGTATAAAATATATTTTTTACCCAGTCAGAGATTGGGGCTGTAGCTCAATGGCAGAGCGCTTGCCTAGTATGTGTGAGGCACTGGGTTCGATCCTCAGCACCACATAAAAGTAAATGAACAAAATAAAGGTATTGTGTCCATCTACAGCTAAAAAATAAATAAATAAATTCTCAGCTGATTAAAAATTTCAAAGGTATTGATACTTAAATAATGTCATAAATCCTCTCTCAATAAGGCAAAATAAATAATATTATCCCGTCTACAGATAAGTGAACTGAGTCCCTGCAAGGTCCAAGATCACTTAGCCAACACTCTGGAAAGGGTGAGGTTTGAATTTTCTTTTTCTTCTTTCTCTCTCTCTCTCTCTTTTTTTTTTTTTTTAAGAGGAGGATAGGGATAGGGGCCTGTGCTGGTGATGGAATCCAGGGCCTTGCGTGAGCTCAGCTCTGAAGCACTTAACCAACCCCCCTAGCTCTAGGTGGGGATTCTCTCTCTCTCTCTCCCTCTCTCTCTCTCCCCCCCTCTCCCCCTCTCCTCCTCCCACACACAGACACACACACACACACTCCCTCCCTCCTTCCTTCCCTTCCTTCTCCCTGGGGTGCTCTACCACTGAGCTCCATTCCCAGCCCCTTTTTAGTTTGAGATAGGGTCTCTTTAAATTGCTTAGGCTGGCCTCAAACTTGCTATCCTCTGGTCTGTTTTCTGAATAGCTGGGATTACAGGCCTGCACCACCATGCCCAGCTGCATTCTTAAAAGCAAGGCATTTCTAACAGGTCCTTGTCCACAGGAGGTCCTAGTAGCCAAGGTGTGCCCTCTAGAGCTGGGATAGGTTCAGTCTTAATTCAGTTTCACCCTAGCAGGCTGTCAGTTTTCCCAAAGGGTGCTTGCCTTAGTTGAAATAAGAATGCTTTCAAACATTTTCTTCTAAAAGCACCTATATGGGTGCCACTTTTTCTCACTTTCTCTCTCAGAGGCCGGAAATGACAGAGAGGAGTGCAATTTCAAAAATCCTAGGCCTCTTTCTATCAGGAGCTTTGTTTGGGTTCCAAATGCTGCTAAAAGACACTGAGCTATGGGCTCGTTGGTTGTTAGCTGCTTGGAGACCCCTACCCACATTCCCACCATCCAGATTCAGCAAATGTTTGTTTCCCAAACTTATTTCTCTCATTTATTATAGAGATAAAATGTTACAGATGCAACCAAAGCTTTTTCTTTCTAATCCTTTTCACTTTCCTCTCCTCAGAAGTAATATCCCCCTAACATGGGGTTTATCATTCCTATGCATGTCTTTATATTTTAAAATGTTATTTATAAATAATTTATAGTATCATGTTATCTTAATTTTGACATATAGAGTTGTGTTGAATGTATTCTTCTTGGACTTACATTCTTTGTTTTTTTTTTGTTTTTGTTTTTGTTTTTTAATCCAACATTGTTTCAGATTCAACCATGCCAATAAACTTAAAGCTAGGTTATTCATTTTAACTGCTCTGTGGTATATTGTGTAATTATGTCACACTTCTCTTGTTGATGGGCATGTAGGTTGTGTCCATATTCTCACCACTGCAGAAAATTCTGTATAGAACATCCACATGCCAGTCTTCTCTCTCTCTCTTTCTCTCTCTCTCTCTCTCTCTCTCTCTCTCATAGACCAGCAGGGGGTTTCTGCATCCTAAGCATGCTTTTCAAAATACTGCCAAATAATGCCTCCCAATGATTTGCAACTCATTTATTGAAATGGGTTAAATAAATGAAATTTATTGAAATATGAGAGCTCCTATTTCACTAATATTTGGACTGTCTTTTCTAATCTGGGGAATACAAAACAATATTTTTAAACTGTTTTAAAAATTAACGCTTCAATTACTTAGGTAGGGATGCTTATGTCTATTGGCCAGTTGTTCACTGTTCCATCTTAAAAATTTTTTTAAACAGGTAATACTTTATCCATATGATCCAAACTCTAAAAGGGAATACAGTGAAAATTATCTCCCTGTTCCCTAGTTACCCAGCTCCCCATCCTAAGTAAAACATTTTAAGAGTTCCTTAGGTACTTTTTCAGAGGTAATTCTATGCTTTACACATTTTGTGTATGTTGGATGGGAGGTGGTACTGGGGTTTTGTGCTACATCCCCATCCTTTTTTATATTTTTATTGAGACAGGGTCTTGCTAAGTGACTGAGGCTGGCCTCCAACTTACAGCCCTCCTACTTCAGCTTCCTGAGTTGTTTAGGTTCAAGGTGTCAGGACCATTCCTAGCTCTTCTATGCATTCTTAATTGCCATTGTCTTTTCTTGTGGATTTGTAGGGGTATGTGTGTGTATGTACACATATAGAGATATGCATACGTATATGTATATATAACATATGTATTTGGGTTTTGGGGGAGGTATTGGGGATTGAATTCATCCCCAGCTCTTTTTTATGTTTTATTTTGAGACAGAATCTTCCTAAATTGCTAAGGCTCCCCTTGAACTTGCAATTCTCCTGCCTTAACCTCCTGAGTCTCTAGGATTACAGGTGTACGTACACATCTATGCGTGCCTTATATATCTGTTTGTTAAATAATATTTTGTGGACTATATATATTATATATGTATACATAGACATAGTCTTAACCTTATTAAATAATGTCATTTTCATGGGGACATTTTAGTTCTAATGTCGTACTTTGTGTCTTGTTCTTTTTTAGTCTGGACACGTGTGAGGCCTGAAGTTTGATCCCTAGTACCACAAAAGCAGAAAAGGAAAAAAAATCCTTTCCTATTCTGATATTATAAATATATCTCTTAGTATATTTTCTCATAAAATCAAGTTTTGCCTCCCACACTCACCCTCTTGATTCGCCTAGAATGTGTGCTCTTAAGTGACAGTGGCTTCTCTACCCTAGCTGCACGGGAATGCCTCTGGAGGACTTTTAATGAATGTACTGATGCCTGAGCCTGCTCCAGATCAGACCAGCAAGAGGGAAGTTCCTTGGGCTGAGGCCCAGGCATGGTCATGAAGTACTCAGGGGGCTTTTCTGTGTAGCCATGATTGAGAACTACCCAATCTTCTTGGGTAGAACTGATTATATTTTTTCCAGAGGAGTAGCCAGTTTTTCCAGCTGTGGTTATTGAATGGTCTATATTTTTCCTATACTCTTTTTGCTTTTAATATTCTTTCTTTCTCTAATTCTTTCTTTATAGTTTCATTGAGATTTATTTCACATATCTTTTTTTTGTGTGTGTGTGTGTTGGAGATTGAACCCAGGACTTTGTGCATGCAAGGCAAGCACTCTACAAACTGAGTTATATCCCCAGCCCTATTTCACACTTCTTAAAATTCACCCAAGTACAGTGTATATAGTTGATTTTTTTTTTTTTTTTTTTTTTTAGGATATTCACAGAGTATACAACCATCACTACTATCTGATTTGGCAACTTATTTGTATTTTATTGTACTGGGGAGTGAACTCAGGGGTACTCTATCAGCTAAGGCTGCCCTTAAACTTGCCATCCTCCTGCCTCAGCCTCCTGAGTAGCTGGGATTATAGGCGTGCATCACTGGGTACTGCACTATTGTACATTTCCACTGATGATATACAAGGGTCAAGGGTTCTGTTTCTTCAAATCCTCCCTGACACTTGTTATCCATTATTTTGATTTTAGCCATCATAGAGGGTATGAAGTGGTATTGATTGTGATTTTTTAAAAAATATTTTTTTAGTTGTCAATGGACTTTATTTTGTTTATTTATGTGCAGTGCTGAGAATTGAACCCAGAGCCTCACTCATGCTAGGCAAGCACTCTACCACTGAGCCACAACCCCAGCCCTGATTGTGATTTTGATTTGTATTTCCCTAATGACTGATTATGTGGCGTATCTCTTCATATGCCTATTGGCCATTTCTGTATCTTCTTTGGAGAAATGTTGAATTAAATTTTTTTGCCCATTTTAAATTGGCCTGTTTGACTTTTTTATAGTTAAGTTGTAAAGGTTCTTTATGTATTCTGGATATAAGTTCATTGTCAAGTATTTTTTTTTTCTCTTATTCTGTAGTTAATCTTTTCACTTTTTTTTTTTTAATGGCTGTCCTGGGGATTGAATCTAGGGCTTTGTGCATGCTGGGTAAGTGCTCTACCACTGAGCTATACCCTCAGCACAAAGTTTTTAAATTTTGGTAAAGTCTAATTTATCTAAGCTTTTGGTGTTTTACCTAAGAAACCCTTGCTCACCCAAGGTCACAAACACTTCAAATACTTACTCCTATCTTTTCTTCTGAGAGTTTTATAGCTTAAGCTTCTTTCATTTAGGCCTGTGATCCGTTTTGACATTTTTTGTGACATTTTGTGAGATGGGTGTCCACATTCATTTTTTTTTTTTTTTTTTTTGCATGTGGATATCCAGTTATCCCAGCACCTTTTGTTGAAAAGACAATTCTTTCCTTATTGAATTGTCTTGGCCCCTTGTTGAAAATCAGTTGACTGTAAATGTGTGAGGTTTTATTTCTGTACTTTCTTTTTTTAATATTTATTTTTTAGTTTTAGGTAGACATAATATCTTTATTTTACATTTATGTGGTTCTGAGGATCGAACCCAGTGCCTCATGCATGCTAGGTGAGTGCTCCACCACAACCCCAGTCCCTTATTTCTGTACTTTTAATGCTGTTCCATTGATCTCTATATATGTTCTTATGTTAGTACAGCACAGTGTTGATAACAGGAGCTTTGTAGTGGATTTTGAAGTTGGAAAGTGTGTATTTTTTAAAAGTCTTTTTCAGATCTTTGAGCCTCTCTCTTACATCTTCTGATACCCTTGTGATGGTTTGCTTCCTCACATGGTTTATACTTTTTATATTGAGCTCCGCTTCATTGGTCACAGGGGGAGGAAGGCTAAAAAGCAAGATATTTTGGAATTCTGCACTTAGTGATGCTGAGATCTAGGTTCATCATGAGTGTGAGTAGAGGTTTGAAGTGGGGTAGAGGACGAGAGGCTTGGAAGGCTTTTCCCCAGAGCTTTGCATGTCCTGCTGCTTCTTACCATGCAGGTCTTGGCTCAAAAGTGGCTTCTTCAGAGACTTGCCCGACTACTTACCTAAAATGAAGTTCCCATGCCCCTGTCACACTATTTTCCCAGCTCCATCTTCTTCATAGCAATTAGCACTACCCAGAAATATGTTAGGGGTGCGGGGTGTAGCTCAGTGTACTGACAGCAGGGACTCTGGAGGCTGAGGCAAGAGCATTGCAAGTTCAAAGCCAGCCTCAGCAATTTAGATAGACCCTGCCTCAAAATAAAAAAATAAAAAGGGTTAGGGACTTAGCCCAGTGGTAAAGCACTCCTGGGTTCAATTCTCAGTACCCAAACAGGAATAGATTAATTTGTCTGTCATTTATGGCTCTCTTCCCCACTGGAATGTAAGCTCTATGAGAACAAGGAATTGTCTCATTCATACATGTCCCCAGCACCTGGTGTATGGTTTATGCTGTTAATATATATAGGTGAGTTCAAGCAGTCTACCTTTCAGACAGGAAGAGATCTCCGCTCTGATCCTGTGGTCTATTTCCACTGAGTGACCAGGCAGCAGGAAGGAGGTGAGCTTCCATTCCCAAACCTCTACTATGCCTCCACTGGAGGTGCCTTTCTCTCCCAATACAGGCACCCACAAAACATTGTCTCTCCTGTGTGCTTTGATCTTATTCTGGTAAGCATTCACACAGCTGCCAGAATTGGTAAAAGGGGCTAGGAAAGTAACACAGTGGTAGAGCACTTGGAGTGTATGAAGCCCTAGCTTCTGTCCCCAGCACTAGGGGAAAAAAAAAAATGGGAGTAGGAATTTGAGTGTGGAAAGACCTGGGAAGAAAGGGCACCGAACCCTGGAGAAAGTGACTGAACACCCAGAAAGCAGTGTAGGATACTGGCCACTGGGCTCACTAAACCAAGGTGCAGATTAGCACCCGGTGGTGAGAGTCGGGGTGGAGGAGAACAGCCACTCTTCCTCAGCTGTGCTCTCACTAGTGGTTTCTGGAGGCTTCTTACAGGTTACTTACAGGTGAGTTATGAATTCCCCGTGACTCCATTTGGCCTTATTCTGAGGTTGCCCCGTGGTGTATGGTCCTAGCAAAAAGCACTAACTTGTGAAAGGGCAGAGTCTCCAAGGGCATTCCCTGGAGGGGTGTTGAGGGATGGTGCCTTTCTTTTCATCTTTGGCTCCACCTCTTGGGCCTGCAGGGGATGCTTTTGCTAATGGGTTTCAGCAAACTCTGGCCTCCCACATCTATCTGGGCAGCCCTGAGTGGTGAGCATCCTGAGATTATGTTGAGGATGTGTTAGCACCATGCTCTGTGCACCCTGATAAATGTCAGCTGAGATAATTTCAGGAGCCACTACACCTCAGTTTTCCAGATCTGTAAAATGGGGACAATAACTGAGGTCCTTCTGTCCCTCCCTTCCACTCTTGCTGACCTGAGGACCTAAGGGTTAATAGCCTCAGGCTCTGAGGGCCTGGGTGGGGGAGGCGCAGCATAAATGGTGTATTGTTGTGCTGGTGAATGATCCGGCTTTGTTTGAGAGTCTTCAGTATTTGACTTCCTGCACTTAGTGTCCCATGTGCTTAATTGCTGGAGATGCTTGTGGGTCTTCTGCTGAGTGTTGCTCACCTCTTGGGGCTGTGGCCCTAGCGTCCTCACCCCGCTGGGACCTTTGAGTTGTGGTGGGCAGCTGCATTTCCTGTGCTGGGCCCCCCAGCAGTCAGGAATGAGAGAAATGCAGAAAGTATGACCCACACGCGGAACTGGATCTGAATAGGACATTTATTGGAAGAGGTTTCGCTGGAGGTGGCGGGCACTTTAATTGGCGGGGCGCTTAATTCCCCCCTGAGGCTGTTGGTGGCAGTTTGCTGCTGCTCGCCCTGAGCCTGTTAACCGCTGGGCTGCCGGTCCCCCGGGAGAATGCCGCTCCCCAACCCCTGGCCGCCCTCTGGGTGCTGGTGCTTGGATGGGAGCCCTTTTGAGGAAAGCGGTAGGTACAGCTGGGGCCAGGCCTGGGGTGCAAGTGGGGTGTCTCTGGATTTCTGTCACCTCTGGGCCTCCAAGCCTTGTCTGACAGCCTCCAGGAAACCTGGCTGGCTACAGGTTTGGGGGAAAAGACAGCCTGTTCCCGTGGGGGTTCAGAAACTGAGGGCTGTTCCCGGGCAAGGTGCAGGGGAGCAGGAGTGGCTCCTTTTGTGTCCTGCTCTGGTTGCTTCTGGTGGGTTTGTCCTTGTGCCTGGGACATTGTCCTGTGTTTCTTTTGGAGGCTACTGCAAATGCTTTGTTAGGGCACTTCAGAGGGTCTTCTCATCTTGAATATTCAGAGTTGGGTGGTCAGTGAAAGAAGGTCCTGTGGGACCCAGCTCACGCGATTGCACACACATACCCTGGGAAAAGCAGAGTTAATCTCACACTTCTTCCTGAAGCTTCCTTTTCCCAGAATCCACAGGGGTTGGTTGTTTTGTATCACAGCAAGTGGTGGCTGGTAGCACAGGTGAAAGGAAGTTCTCCCCACCCTGATGGTTGCTGGGTCAGCACCCACCATTTCTGTAGCTCTGGGCAGCAGGTGTTGGGAGGTTAGGGGGCAGATTGTTGCCCTGACTTGGCTATTTGTTTTGTCTCCAAATCAAGGCCTCACTTTTCCAGAAGTAGATTCTGCTGCCTGGGCTGGGCTTCACCATGTACCCCAGAAACGGACTGGTGACAGCTGCCCCACCCTCTGAATTCTGGTCTTTGTAGGCTTTCAGTGGGGGCAGGGTGGGGGGTGGGGATTCCTCCCCCCTCCTCCTTGGAACTGGTTGGATGAGTTCCTTAGGCCTCCCTGGTGGAGGCCCCTTAGCCCCATGGGGGATGGGGGCCTCCTGGACTTGCAGAACAGCCATCTCACCCTGTACCTCCCTTTGAGAATTTACATTGTGTATGAATCCTGCCTGGGAAGATCCACTCCTGTAACTTCATCAGGCCCCAGGTGAAAGCCCAGGGCAAAGGCAGTTGGAGTTGGTAGTAATGAGAGCTTTTTGCTCCCCATGGTACCTGGGAGGTGGGGAAGGCCAGGAGGGTTTAAACCACTGCAGCAGTTTACACAAAGAGGCCACACTTGTGCACATTTCTTTTCCGGTCTGGAGGCTCCTGCTTGGAATTGGGAAGGAAGGCACCCTGGCAGTCTCACCCCCAGTTCTGACCAGTGTGGAGAAGGAAAGTTCAAATGGCGAAGAAGAAACCCTCAGGGGGTAAGATGTGGAGGAGCCCTCCCTGAGCCCTGGAGAGAGTTGCTGGCCTAGGATCCCTGAGGGATCAATTCCCCTGTGGTTAAGACCTGGTAGTCAGTTTTCTAGAGTAGCTAGTCTTTTTCTGCCTTGGGGAGCTTCTAATTTATGCATAGCTCATGTTGTCACCTTTATTTTGGGCACAGTTCTTTCTTCTGGAATAGAAATAGGTCTCATTCCTCTTTTGAGCCAGCATTGCCTGGGGCCATCTCTCCTAGAAACACTGAACAGTTAGCACCTCTTGGGGCCTTGCATCTTCTTGAAGGCTGCTGGACTCTATGGACACCTGTAGTCACAGCCCTACATATCTCATTTTGTTCCTTTTTAGGGCACATTCTTATATACCTTGTCTCATGGAGATCCATTTCTGCCTGTCCCAGCAGTGGTTCTTCCAGACCTTCCTTGGATGTGTCCAGTTCCACAAGGCCGAGTGGGTTCTCTTCACACTGTCCTTGGCCTGCTTTCCAGTCTGATTTCTTGCTGCCAGATGTTCAGGTTCTGGGTGGTCCAGGTGCTTTTGGGATCCATCTTGCCCATATGCTGTTCCCTTGGCATCAGAGATCTCCTCCTCACCTGTTAAAGGTGTGCTCATCATTCATGACTCACTAAAATGCCACCTCTTCCTGGAAAGCGCTCTGGTCCCCTGGGTGCACTAGCACTTCGTATTATGTTAGCGTGGTTTCTTTATTCATACTCCGTACCCGCACTCAAGGCATTATTTTGTGGATAATCTGTTTATAAGACTGTTTTCCTTGCTAGAGTTCAAGTTTCTCAAGGATGGGGACAATGTGTCATTCATTTCAGTGTCCTCAGGGCCTAGCATCATGCTCAGAGGTTTTGAATGAATTCCCAAACTACAGGCAGATTGGATCTCCTTTGCCTTCCAAGACAGTACTTCTTGGGGGTTTTGTTTTGTTTTGTTTTTACAGTGCTGGGACTTGACCCAGAGCTTTGTACTTGCTAGGCAAGCATTCTACCACTGAGCTACATCCTGGGAAAAGCAGAGTTAATCTGCTTCTTTTTGTCATTAAGATACTTGTCTTGTTTCTCCTAAGACAAATGTGTGTGATTCATTGCTGTATCTCCCACAAGGCTGCCACAAGGTCTTTGTGCAAAGTAGGTGCTTGGTAAATACTTGTCAAGTGAATGAGTTTTGAAGCTCACAACTCAGGAAGGGCAACTAGCATTATCCCTGAAGAGTAGACATTGAGGCACTTAATGCTCACCTCCCTGCTCCTTACCATCATCCTGAGCATTAGGAACAGAGCAAGGGCTCATTTGGAGAGGAGCTGGCTATATTCCCTGGGCTCTTCCATACTCATTTTTCTGCTTTCCCCGCTATTTGATATTCCCTGTGACTTAGAAAATGGATGATCATCAGAGCCCTTCCCAGTTCCTTGTTAGCTTTCCCAGATGTCCATCCTGAAGCTGGATTTAAAATCCAAGGACCACGGTCAAGGTTGTTTTTTGTTGGTCACTTCTTTGTGCCTTTGCTCCCACAATGCCTTAGCTCTGTTCTCTCTAGCTCCTACTAGTACATGCTGTTTCTCCCTGCAGAATGCTACAGAATGCGCCCTTCCTGCCATAGCAGTGGATCTCTTCATTTATCTTTCATTTTCTGATTTGACTTTCTGTTGGGAAAGGATATTACGTTATTTTTTCCAGCTAAATTGCTCTGTATTTGCACTTATTTGGTCTGAATTGATGGTGGGTCGTAGAAGATGGATAAATGCTGTGTTGGTGGAGCAGGATTAAGTCATGCTGGTTCACCAAGTTGATCTTGTATGTTCAGTATTAATATGAGACATGGGTAAAATAAACTTGGGTACAAGTCAGAAAAATCTCTTTTCTTTGTGCTTATGGAACAAATAAGAGATTTATCCACCATTGTCCTCAACACCACCACCACTGTTCTTGGTCGACTTACTGAGTGGCTTACTGAGTGTCGAGTGCACAGATACTTCCTTGTATCATCTCTTGGAAAGAATCCAGTGAGATTGGCACTATTACTATTACTATTACTATTCCCATTTTGCTGATGAAATACTTGAAGCCTAGTGAGGTCAAGTGACTTGCCCAAGGACACATAGAGCCAGGAAAGTAGAGGACGTGGAATTCAAATCAGGTTTGTCTGACTCCAGAGCTTGTGTGTGAATTTAGTGCGTTAACCCTTGTGGACTGGAGCTGCACACTTGTACTTTCTCTTCTGTGCTGAACTCAGCAGGATTTACTGGGGCCCCTCTGTTCCCACTGAAGTTCTCCAGTGCCCCTGATGCAGTAATGAATGCTGTCACTCTGAAGGTGTGGCTCCCCTGTTCTTCTTTTCAAAGCTCCTCTCCCAGCCTAGAGGCCTCAAAACAAGCATTCCCATCCAAAATGGGGATGGTGCCTATAAAATGGGTAATTTGCAGGGCGAGGGCCCTTAATTTTGCTGCCAGGTAGCAAAGATCCTTTGAGACACCCTCCCGTTCCCTGGTGCTGGGGGTGGAACTCAAGAGCCTCATACATGCTCAATAATCACTCTACCATTGAGCTCCACACTCAGCCCTCTAGAATCATTTTGACCTAGAGATATGAGGGGTGGGCCCTCTGGAACTTTGGATCTGCCTGTGGTTTCCAAGAGTAATTTCTAGCACCATCTTTTAGAGCTTTCTTTGGTTGCTGCATCTTCTGGGGACCTTGTATCATTTCCCTGCATGGAGGTAAGTTATGTTGGAAGCCTTGGTGACCTGTCTTGGCTGTGAGCAGCAGCAGTTTATAAACTACAGTAATTGCCCTTCTTTCACTTTTGTATGTGTTTATGTGAAACTTCCTGGTAGACAGCTTTTCTTGGGATATTCATATGTAGAATCATCATAATTGTTTGTCCAGGCTTGGTTACTTTCCCCTTCCTCCTGGTCTTTTGTGACTAAGCACTCTGTATGTGGCATGACAAGGCAGCAGTGCCCCTGTTCTTGCCCCGTATCTGGGGCCAACTAGGATGGGACTGCTGGGTGAATGAGTAGTCACCCATCCTGGGTGCTTCTTGGCTCACTGGAAACTTGCTGGCAGTGACTCATGTGGATACTCATTAGTCTAGAAGGAACTGGCTTTGGTCATGACCTTGACCGCTATTTACCTTTATCCACTGTAGGAGTGGTGAAGTGTTCTAGGTGTGGTCCTGCAGTCCTCCCAGCAGGCATCTATCGGGCACCTAGTGGTGTCTTGCTGTCTGGTAGTGAAGATCCAGACTGTTGGGGTTCACTAATTCAAAAGAAATGCTTGCACATATGAACTCCATGGACCAGTGCTTTAAATGATATCCAGGTTATTAGAATTCAAAGACGTGTGTGTATTAGTTTCCTACTGCTGTTATAACAAATGCCACAAACTTAGTGGCTTAGCTAAGTCCACAGAGCTGCATTCTTCCTAAGGGTTCCAGGGTGGAATTTGTTTCTTTGCTCTTTTCAGCTTCCTTTGCTTATGGCCACTTCTCCATCTTCAAAGGCAGCAGTAGCATCTTCCACCTCTTTCTCTCTGCTCCTCTGTTTGACGTCATAAAAACATCTGTCTTACTCTGACTCCTGTGGGGTTCTTTTTATGATTACAGTGGGCTCACCCAGATAATCCAGGATGATCTTCCCACCTTAAGATCTTTAATTTGGGCTGGGGTTGTGGCTCAGCGGTAGAGCACTTGCCTAGCACATGGGAGGCCCTTAGCATCACATAAAAATAAATAAAGTATTGTGTCCAACTACAACTAAAAAATATATTTAAAAAAAAAAAAAGATCCTTAATTTTTTTTTTTTTTTTTTTGGTACCAGGGATTGAACTCGGGTACTTGACTGACCACTGAGCCACATCCCCAGCCCTATTTTGTATTTTATTTATGGACAGGGTCTCACTGAATTGCTTAGTGCCTTGCTTTTGCTGAGGCTGGTTTTGAACTCATGATCCTCCTGCCTCAGCCCCCACCCCCACCCCAGCCACTGGGATTACAGGCGTGCGCCACTGCCCCTGGCCAAGATCCTTAATTTGATCACATTTGCAAAGTCCCTTTTGCCACACAAGGTGACATAGATTCTGAGGATATCTGTGGACATGGTTTTCCATGGCAGGGGCATTGTTCACCCTACTGTAGTATAGTATGTTGGAAATGACTGAGGATGCCTTTCTAAAGGAAGTGATTTGGTTACATTTATAGATGGAGAGGGTCTGCTGTTGCATTCTGAGAAATGCTGCATTTACAAGCAAATGTTGAGGTTGTGGGAGGTGAGAACATTGGGGTGTGGGTGAACCCCAGGGTTCTCCTTCCTTTCCAAGGCCAGGCTGAGGGAGTTTTCTGGACTTCAGGCTGTAGGCCCAGACTTCCTCCTGGAATTCAGGTGGGAGGGCTCCATTGGCAGAGCAACCACAATTCTTTTCCTTCCTGGCAGCTGTGGTCCTGCTCAGGGTCTCAGACAGCGTGGACCCCTGCTGCTCTTAGGTGCTGGGAAAACAAATTCCTGAGGGAAAATGAATTTGAGCCAGCTGGGCTGGGTTTGAATGGTCCAGCAACCCTGATCACACAGTTGCCACAGCCTCTACAGAGCATGTTGCATACAATAAACACAAAGTCACTCCCCAGGGAGTTTTCTCAGGTGGCCAAGCCCTCTTGGGGTTGTCCCCTCCCCTGGAGAGGCTCTAGGACATGGGTCAGGAGCAGTAGGAACTGATGGGCAGGAGCTGGGCTGTGGGAGTAGGGTGGCCGGAGGTGTGCAGAGCTGGGAGAGCACAGCCTCGTGGTTTTAGGGTCTCAGTTGAGATCTCTGTGGAAGTTACACTGCTCCCCACCCTGGTGTCAGAGCAGTTGTGGTTGCTCTCTGTGGCTTCCTTTCGGCACCCTTTCTGAGGAGATTCTGAAGATGGACTTGGGGGATTGTTCTGGGGAAGGTCAAAAGCCCTTTGGCCACTCTAGTTCTGAGACCTTTAGGACATCTAGATGTTTACAGCCAAGAGGTGACGGCGGCAGTCTGCACCTTCTGGCTGAGGAAGGTGGACTTTGGAGCAGCTACTATTGGGGGAACCTCCTTACTCCTTTCCTGCCCACCACACCACACAGGTGTGGTGCTGTGGCATTTCCGTTCTTGGGTGTGGGGTGAAGGAAGGGCAGTAGGTGAAAGGATGACGTCAGCTTCTCTTAACCAGAATGTTTTCTGGGGAGTCTCCAGCCTACCTGCCCACCACTGCCTTCTCAGCTCGTTGGCTGCCTGGGAGCAAAGTCTGAGGGAATGAGGTGATTCCTGGGGATTCCCCAGAACCAGAGGCATAGAATTCTTGAGGGCTGCAGGTGGGTACCCCTGTGGGATATTCCTTTCTAAAGGGAATGTGGTGGGGAAGTAAGATCTCACTGCTCATTTACAAGAGGCCTGAGGACAAAACACAGAAGCCATTGCACTTTCCTGGGGGTATCTTTTTCCCCCCTGTTGGGTCAGATTGAGGGAATGGTGCTGAGGCATGGTTGGGAGGGGAAGGATGTGAGACTTGGCCCCAGTCCACCCTGCTGGGATTCCAAGGGACCTGCTGTAACCTGCCTGCCTCCATACCTGGGGAGATGTAGGGCCTATTCTCAGGAGGTGAGGCTGTATAACTTGGGCAGGTGTGGGGGTAGAGGAAGAATGTAATTTTCCTTATATTTAAATTAAAGCTTTTTTGTTGGGGGGGGGGGCGGTTTACTAGGGATTGAACCAGGGGCGCTGTACCACTGAGTTACAACCCCCAGCCCTTCAGTTTTTTTTTTTTCTTCTTTAAATTTTGAGACAGTGTGCTACTAAATCGCCTAGGCAGATGATCCTTCTGCTTTAGCCTCCTGAGTTGCTGGGATTACAGGTGTGTGTCACCATGCCCAGCTGAATCCCAGTCTCAAAATATTTTTTAAAAAGGGCTGGGTGGGCTGGGGTTGTGGCTCAGTGATAGAGCACTTGCCTAGCACATGTGAGGTACTGGTTTGATCCTTAGCACCACATTTAAATAAATAAATAAACAAACAAATAAGTAAGTAAAAGTATTCAAAAAAAAAGGGCTGAGTGTATGACTCAGTGGTAGACTGCTTATCTGGCATGTCAGGCCCTAGCTTCAATCCCCAGTTCTGCCACAAAAAAAAAAAAAAAGAAGGAAAGAGAAAGAAATCATTCTTCCTTCCTCTCATGCTCCTGCATCCTTAAAAAAGGTACATACCTGTGTTTCTTGGGCTCATCATAAAGAAAGTTCTTTGGGGACCTCGACAGGGATTCACAACTTAGGATATGAGAAGGAGATTTTCCAGAAGGTTAATTCATGGATTGATACTGACTGGATTGACTCTGTTGGAAGAGGTCTCTGCAGGAGATGCTTAGGGAACTTGGAGACCAGGTATGGTAGCATGGGGTGGGCGTGGGCTTGGGCTTGAGGGTCTGGCTGCTGTCTGCCTCATCCCCTCATTCCCCAGCAGACAGTGTTGCCGCAGTCTGGCTGGGCACAATCAGGAGCCACTTGTCAAAAGAAACTAACTTTATTTTTAGAACCACACACGCCAAACAAAACAGCCTCTCAGGAAAAATCCTCAGAGCCTCAACTGCCACCACCGGCTTTCCACAAGCCTCTCTCTCCCACACAAGCCTCTCTCTACCTCCCACAATCCTCCTGCTCTTGAGGCCGATTGGCTGGGTCACGTGGGCGGAGCCAAAAAAAGTCCCCCAATGAGCAGCTCCGTGGTCTGAAAGGGCAGGGAAACAGTCCAATGAGCATCACCGCAGAGGAGCCAATCAGCTAGATGTTGCTGGGGCCGAGGAGCCAATCAGCTAGATGTTGCTGGGGCCGCTGTGAGCCAATCATCAGCCGGCAGCTGGAAGTTTGCTGGCAGCTGGAAGTTTGCTGGGGCCCCTTTGGCTGTGGCTCTCAACATCTCTGGTGGCCCGTATGGGGCCACAACTTCCAGAATGAGTTGGAGGAACCAATTTCTCATCCTAGGTTGGAGAGAGGATCTTACCTTATGGGTGATGCTTACCAGATCACATAGGAAGGAAAGGCTGCCCCTGTCCTGGGAGCATGTGGGTGGTACTTGTCTCTGCTCCGATGGATTGGGGTGTGTCTACTGTGTCACAGTGGCCTCTCCACAGCCCACACACGGACCTGCCTTGCTGTACTTGCTGCCCATTTCTCCTCGGTCCTCCCTTTCTTGGCCTCTAGGTTCTTTCCCAGTGAATTCTGCCAAGGAGAGAGAGCCTTGTGATCATGGGTGGGTCTCCCAGTCACTGCAGGGTTTCTGTTGTCATCTGAGAAATTTTTAATCTGATCCTAGGGACCTTTCCCTTCTCCTTTCTGCTTCCGCATGGCCTGTGATCCTTTGACCTGGAATTTGTATTATTACTGTGTTGCTCTAATGGGAGAGTAAATGCTAGAGGCCACGTGGTAGGCAGGTCCAGAAATAGCCTTCTCAGTCCTTTGGAGTGTTATAGACTCTAGTCTTTCATGTCTCCCATGTCCTCCATAGCTTATTCTGAAGCAAAGCCATGCATCCAGGGGCTGTCACTAATCCTTTGCTTGTCGCCCTGACTGGTGTGAAATCCATCAGGGAGGCAGGGTCTGGTAGAGCATAAGTTCTGGGGCCTGCTTTCCAAGTCCAGATCTACCACTTACTACTTCTGTGGCTTCAGCTCTGAATCTATGGGGACCCTGAGAGTGCCTGCTGCATAGCCTTATTTGAGGGGTGACTTCCTGCATATGGCACAGAGAACCTGCCAGTAGGTGGCTTCTCTGGTTTGTTTTAGCCCTAGGAGAATTTAGGTGTGAATTCCACTTTTTCAAAACTTCTCAAAGTAGAAAATAATTAGTTTCTGGGTTCCTAGTGTACTTATGTTGCCATCCTCACACAGTGGGATCACCAAAGAGTAACCCTCAGAAGGTACCCTATAGCGACAGAGCTCCCTGGTATGTGCAGTTTGGAGTGGGTCTGTAATTAATCCTTTGCTTTAAGGCTGTGATCTGCCTGGCTGCAAAATCCATTTGGGATTTGGGCTTTTTCCTTTTAGCCTCCCCACAGGAGGTAACTGACCCCAGGGATCTGGGAAAGGTCTTAGGCCATAAATCCCTTGTTCCAGATGGGGGGCGGTGCCTGACTATACAGCTGCTTTGAAGGACATCAGAGTGCCCCAGAGCTGGGGGTCCAGAGTGGAGGTGAGGCTTGGGTCATTCTCTTCCTGCTGCCTTTGCTGTTGCCCTGCTGCTGGTTCTCCAGAGAAGCAGAGCTGATTAACTGCAAAGCCTCTTTGGAGAGGGAGGAGGAAGCAGTAGCACTGTCTTCCCTGGGGCTCTCCTCTGAGATGCACCCACACAGTCCTGTTATGTAATCCTCCCTGCGTGGCACAGCAGAGAGGAACACCAGGCTGGTCCCAGTGCTGCCGCTGTGTCCTCATCTGCCACTTGAGGGGATTTTGTAGAGCACCTCAAAGGTGACCTTCTCCCATCCCCAGCTGAGATCCAGCATGACAAAGTCCTGTGTTCCAGAAGGTCCTGGCTGGCTGAGCTGAATTAAGTGATGGAAGGTAAGTAGGTCTGGCCCGCCTGACTTTTAGTTTAGTAAAAGCATCAATTTGTACGCCATTGTTATTCATTTGCCAAATCTGCCCTTGTGATTGCTGTACTTAAGTAATTTACAGTCCAGAGCAGAGGGTCTCAGAAGAGGAAACCTGGGAGGCTGTAAGAGTACATAGCAGGGGTCCCCCAGGTTTTGGGGGGTGGTATGGGAAGGTTCCTGGAGGAAGTGGCTTCTAATCTGAGATTGAAGGTTGGGGGATGGTATGGCATGGAGTAGGTGGGGAGGAAATAATGCCCAGGCAGAGAGCACAATATTTGCAAAAGCCAAGGTCCAGAGTACTGGCTTGCAAGTAGGGGCAGAGGCACAGAAAACCAGGGGGCCAGTGCCAAGGATACTGGAGTGATGACACTTCTTAGATTCTCTCCTTGTAACCCAAACCTGTGCCTCTGGCTATGTTTGTGGGTCAGTAGCTTCAGAGTCCCAGGCTAGAGTTTGAAGAATTGGGTTAGCAGAGGCGAGAGGGATGCACACAAGCTTTTTTTTTTTTTTTTTTTTTGACCCTTTGGAAATAGCCATCAAATGAACATTCTGGAAAGTGGTATTAGTGAGCTCTGGACCTGTGAGGTGGGTCTTGTCTTTCCCAAAGGCCCCAACCTGAAGTAGGCTCTAGCCACTTCTCCCTGCCCACTCTGGGTGGGCCTGCCTGTGAGCTGCACCGTCTGCTGGGGAATAAAGTCCACCTGAGGCTGTGTTTGCCTCACCTGGGTGCAGTTTCCTGCCTGCTGTGCTGCCAGGAGCTTATAGAGATTCAGCAGTGGCTCAACTCTGAGGAATTTCCTGGCTTGGCTGAGTCAGGGTCCTACCTGTACCAAGTGCCAGGGTGGGGCAGGGGGTGAAGTTGGTTCAGCCATGCCACCATCTCTTCTGTCTTCCCCATCAGTAGCCAGAAAGTTTCAGGTGCATGATGAAGCCACTGGTGCCTGAGATTTTGCAGTTCTGGGAGAATATTGCCTGCTGGTCCGAGTGCTGTCTTAACTTTGTAAGAGCTAGATCCCTCCTCCCTGTGCATTCACCCCAGCGCAGGCCCTGCCAGACAGGCACTAGGGATGTGCGTTTGACAACTACCATTGTCCTCACCATACGGATGGCTTATGGAGCATTTGCTCTGTGCCACGCACCATGCTGAGAGCTGTACAGACAGTGGGTCACTTCATCTTGGAGGACACAGCCCCTGGGGTAGGCTGTATCCATCCTCACTTACAGGTGAGGAGCAGATTGAGACTCTGAGAGAATAAGCACTTTGCCCAAGTGGCAGGGCTGGACTTTTGAGTTCCCCAGAAGGTACCCTGGACCACTATGCTGGAACGGTGTCCTCTCTGCTTTCCTGGGGCCTCAAATTTCTAGGCCTTTTATTGTTCCCTGGAGTAAGCCACCTGTTCTGCTCTGGGAAGGATGGAGATGGAGTGGTTGGAATTGGGAAGAAATGTCACTTGGGCATCCTTGCCAGTGCTCATGTACTCTGAGAGAATGGTCCTCATTGGCCTTCAGTTTTGTCTTGTTTCTTAAATTGTGGTAAAATACACTTAATGTAAAACTTACCATCTTGACTACTTTTAAGTGTACAATTTGGAGACATTAAGTACTTTCATGCTTCTGTGCAGCTGTCACCACTGCACATCCGGGAAACTGTCATCATCTTATGAAACTGAACTCTGTACTCACCATTAATAACTTCCCATTCCACCCTTCCCCTCTCCCTGGCAACCTTCCTTCCGCTTTCTGATTCTGTGGAGACTCGGAGGTTGATCCTTCTGCTGTCTCTTTTTTGCTCCAGAATCTCCCCGAAGTGCACCCTGCAGGCAGCAATGCCAGGATGCCCGTCTCCACCGCCCTTCACCAAGATGGCAGCCAGGAGCGGCCAGCAAGCCTGACGTCCACCACCTCTTCATCTGGCTCCTCCCGTGACAGCCACAGTGCCATGGAGGAGCCCATTGGCTCTGAGGCCTCAGCCCAGAATGGGGCAGGCTCCCCACGTGGCCGGCATGCCCCCAACAGCAACAACAACTCCAGCAGCTGGCTGAACATGAAGGGACCCCTCTCCCCATTCAATAGCCGGGCGGCAGCAGGGCCTGCACACCACAAGCTCAGCTACCTGGGCCGAGTGGTGAGGGAGATTGTGGAAACAGAGCGCATGTATGTGCAGGACCTGCGCAGCATCGTGGAGGTGAGTGCTGATACTGGGAGGGGTCCATTAATTTCCTCACAGGGCTGGGGACACTGGCCTCCAGTGGCTCAGCTCTCATAGGAACCTGTTTATACCCAAGGAAGGAAAGGTCTCCCTTGCACATTTGTCTCAGGACATTCTTCTCAGGGAGTGGTGGGGAGGTCTCAGAGCCATACCCTGTGACTTCTTGGGTTTCCTTATGACACTGAGCCATATCAGTAGTTTGGGCAGAAGAACTTTTGCATGTGTCCATGGAGGAGGCACCATTGATAGGGAGGGAGAGACTCCAGCCCCACTTGGAAGACAATGGTGCCTCATAGGGACTGAACCCTCGTAGTCACATCTAGATCCCTACTCTGCTGTCCTCTGCCCGTGATGTCTTAGTCTCTGTGTAACTCCCTGAGCCTCAGGTTCCTCACCTGCAAAGCAAGGCCATGCCTAACTGGCCGGGCTTGTAAAGTGTTTGAGACTGCACAGCACGCAGGAAATGGTGATGTGGTGTTGACGGTCCTTCTGCCCTGCTAGGGAGAGAGGTGTATCAGGTTGATAAGGCTCTGTAACAAATCACCACAAATCCCGTGGCTTAAAACAACAGAAATTAATTCTTTGTCAGTTCAAAAGTCCAAAATCAAGGTGTTAGCCAGGTTGGTTCTCGGGAGCCTCCAGGTGAATGTGTTCCATTCTCTCCTCTAGCTTCTGGAGGTTGCTGGCACTCTCTGGGTCCCTTAGTCTGTAGCTGTATCATTCTACTCTCTTCCCATCACCTTCTTTGTGTCTGGGTCCTTTCCTCTTATAAGGATACCAGTTATTGGATTTAGAGTTCATTCTAAAAATTATATCATCTTCAGAGCCTTAACCAGTGACATCTGCAAAGACCCTATTTCCAAATAACATTGTATTCTGAGGTGCCAAGTGGGCATGAAGTTTTGGGTGGACACTGTCTAACCCAGTACAGTGAGTGCTGTCTGTGAAATTGTGTCATAGCTATAAAATGCAGTACAGAATTGAGGGGTGGGCAGGGCAGGGTGGGTAGGGAGAACAGGGTGAGCCAGGAGGGGCTGGGTTCTGATCCCCTCTCTCCATGCAGGACTACCTCTTGAAGATCATCGACACACCTGGACTGCTGACACCAGAACAAGTCAGTGCCCTCTTTGGGAACATAGAAAGCATCTATGCCCTGAACAGGTGTGTGAATGGGCCTGATGCTCACCACTTTCTGCTGATGAGGCCCATCTTGGGACCCCGGGAGGAGCCTAGATGTCCCTTGACATGGGCTGTGACAAATGGGCCTGGGATCTAATCTGTGAGGATAGGGGGAAGGGGAGTTTCATCTCTGCACAAGGGCACGTTTAGGAGACAGGATACCAGCTGGGAAAATGTGCTCTGGGGAGAAGAGAGAGATCATTTGAGGGCATGTGCTTGCTTGGTCCAGCCTGGGCCAGCACCTTCTCAGGGGACAGCTAGAACCTTCCACGCTGGTGCTCTTCCTTTGGCCTCTTCTTCGTTCCCCACTTGCACTTCTTATAATTACTTCTCCTTCCCACTGGTCCCAAGGGAAGTCTGGACTCCCCAAGGATGATTTGACCTGTTAGTGGAATGCACAAGCCAGGCAGGATCGGTGGGAGAGGCCAAACAAGGCCTGGCCAGGGGCTGCCTCAGGGCCAAGAGGCTTGTGAGGGCCTGTGTCTGCTGCCATGGGACCATGGAGCATCAGGGAGGGGCACTGGACAGGAGGTGCAGAGCCTGGGGAACAGTGTTGATAGGAGGACCCTTCCCCCAAGTCCCTTAAGATGGGCAGAGGGACCTTTGCAGCCAGAGAAGTCAGAGAGGGTGGGGTGCAGGCCAAACTTCAGCAGATGGTGGGCTAGGGAAGAGCAGGAGGCAGGGGAGCATTGTTTCTGGGGTTCCTACAGTGCTCCCATCTAAGATCAAGGGTGCTAGAACTTACCATGTCTCCCTGCTTCTTGCATCCTTTACATAGGGGAGTCTTCTTTACTAGTCTCCTCTTTCCTTCCCCCTTTAATCTCTGCTTTTGTGTGTTTGACTCCTTCTGCCCACAGAGGATCTGTGTCCCTTTCCTAAGGTGGGTAGTAGTGTCCCCTCTTCCTTTCCTGCTTGCTGAGCATGTGGGCTCCCTGTATTTGTGGTGTGCTGGATACTTTCTGGGGCAGGGCTCACCAGAGGGTGGAAGCCCTAGCTCTTAGCATGACAGCAGAGCAGGCTGTGAGTCTGGGTCTCAGGAGGTGGGGCAGAGGGCATATTGCTGCAGGGGAGGCTGCAGAGTTTGGCCTCTGATCTGCTCTTCCCTCACCCAGCCAGCTACTCAGAGACCTGGACAGCTGCAATAGTGACCCTGTGGCTGTGGCCAGCTGCTTTGTGGAAAGGGTAAGAAGGGCTGGGTTCTTGTTCCACCTTGCAAGGAGCTTAAAGGGAAAGGAAAGCCCAATACATGAAGATACCTGAGCCCTGGGGATCCCTCTCCAGGGGAAGGGCCGGGTGCCCTGTGCCCAGGGTCTGCCTGGTGGATGGGATGCCCTAGAGAAATGAATACAAAGGTGTTTCTGCAGGCACTCAGGGGAAGGGGAGACAGAGGGCACTTAGGGGCCAGGGGTCCCACACGGTTTATAGTCAAATGAGAAACTTCCTGAAATTACTATTTCTTGATCTCTCCTAGAGCCAAGAGTTTGATATCTACACCCAGTATTGCAACAATTACCCCAAGTGAGTAATTGGGGTGGGATGGGATGCCGAGCCATGTGGTGAATCTGGAGTCCCTTCCTCCTCACCAGGCCTTCCCCCCAGCAGTGACACTCCTTCTTCCTACTCCCAGCTCTGTGGCTGCCCTGACAGAATGTATGCGGGACAAGCAGCAGGCCAAGTTCTTTCGGGACCGGCAGGAGCTGCTACAGCACTCGCTGCCCTTGGGCTCCTACCTCCTGAAGCCAGTCCAGCGCATCCTCAAGTACCACCTGCTGCTCCAGGTAGCCCAGGTGTCCTTCCCTGGACATGGAGTCTCAGGGAGGGGCCGGGCCTTTGAGTCCACATTGTCCAAACCCCTTTCTCCTGTGCAGGAAATTGCCAAACATTTTGATGAAGAAGAGGATGGCTTTGAGGTGGTGGAAGATGCCATTGACACCATGACCTGTGTGGCCTGGTACATCAATGACATGAAGAGGAGGCACGAGCATGCCGTTCGTCTCCAGGTGCTCTGGGTCTGGGAGGTGGGTGGAGATGCCTGGGTGGGTGGGCCAGGCTGGGGACAGGGAATGTCACTGCCCTGCTGAGATGAGCTGAGGGGTGATGTCTGAAGAGCCTTCTGGGGCCTGTGAAGCCTGACCCTGGTGGTTGGGGGTCTTTCTGCTGTAGGAAATTCAGTCACTGCTCATCAACTGGAAGGGGCCAGACCTGACCATCTACGGGGAGCTTGTCCTGGAGGGCACGTTCCGTGTGCACCGTGTGCGCAACGAGAGGACTTTCTTCCTCTTTGACAAAACACTGTTCATCACCAAGAAACGGGGCGACCATTTTGTCTACAAGGGTCACATCCCGGTAACTAGGCCACCCCAGCTCCTCTGCTGTCTTCTCCCTTCCCAAAGGGTCCTGTCTCTTCTGCTTCTTGTCTGCTTCACCAGGCTCCAGCACCAGCCTAGTGAGACTGTCTCAATGGCTGGTCCCCCCTTCCTCCCTCTGACTCCCTCTTCCCTTGGTCCCCAGTGCTCCTCCCTGATGCTGATTGAGAGCACCAAAGATTCCCTGTGCTTCACTGTCACCCACTACAAGCACAGCAAGCAACAGTACAGCATCCAGGTGAGGGGTGGCCAGGGTGCTGGGGTGGGGACCAAGACTGGCGAGCACCTGTGCATGTGATTCCTGGCTCCTTGGCTCACCCCGCTGCCCCAAGACCCAGTGTCTCCATCTGTAAAGGGGTCATTGCAGACACCCTGGGGTCGTGGTGAGGAGTCAAGGCAACCTCACCGAGAGCCCAGCACAGTCCTTCCTCCCACCTTTCCCTCAGGCAGAAGTGCTGTCTGTGCCCAGCAGCTTCAGCCTATACTAATAACCCCGGGGTCCCTTTCCCTTGGGTCCTCTCAGGCCAAGACAGTGGAGGAGAAACGGAGCTGGACTCATCACATCAAGAGGCTCATCCTGGAGAACCACCATGCCACCATTCCCCAGAAGGTCAGTTCCCAGAGTGCTTCTGGTGGGGCATGGAGAGAGTGTGTCCCTCGGGGCCAGGTCCAGAGGATCTGCTGGGGCCCCACCCTCTGGATACTGGCTCCAGTGGACAGTGGATATTGGTATAGCAGGTACGCAGGCCTTGTTGTGGCTCTGTGGGGTGTCCTAGTGGGTGAGAGAGGTACAGCACACAGCAAGGTAGTAACTAGGTGGGTTTTCTTCCTTTCTAGGCCAAGGAAGCCATCTTGGAAATGGATTCCTATTGTGAGTGATCCTTGTTTGCCTTTTTTGTTCCTAATTATACACTGTTAGGTCAGGCTGCATCCTGGGCAGGCTTTGCCTAATTTTATTCCAGGAGCAGGGAGGGCGAGGGGCTCCTCTGTCAAGTGTTGAAGGTCATCTACACAATTAGGGAATCCGTCCTGCTGAGGAGCAGGATTCTCAGCCTGAAGACCCCAGATGGAAGAAGATGGAGGGTACTCTGGAGGCATCTGGGCCCTGGATCTGGGGTTGGGTAGCAGAGGTGTGGCTGGGTAAGGGCTGGGTCTAGGTCAAGGTCGATGGAATCCAAAACCTGATTGTCTTTCTTCTGGTTGCAGATCCCAATCGGTACCGCTGTAGTCCAGAGCGGCTGAAGAAGGCTTGGTCCTCTCAGGATGAGGTGTCCACCCATGTGCGCCAGGGGCGCCGGCAATCTGGTAAGGGAAGGTTGTATGGGCAGGAGACCTTTTTGTAGGACCCTGGACCAGGCAGGGAGTCATCTGTGGCAATATGTTTTCATCTCTCCAAAAACTAGGACAAGGGCAGCAGGCCATCCATGGAGTATTTTTTTCCCTGTGCTCTTACTGCCCTCCTCAGGGTACCTCTGGGCTCTTCTTGCCCACCAGCTTGGGCAGCCCCCTTTAAGGACCTAGGAATACTTGTTCATTCAGGCCTCAGCCCCTTCTTAGCTCCCTTGCATCCAAACCTCCCTCCTTTCCACTCAGAACACTAAGCCAGTGGGAGGAACACTAGGACATCATTGTGTGATCCCCAGCCTAGTTCTGGAATGGCAAAGCAGAAGCAGGACACGAGGAAAATGAATTAGACCAAGTGGCACCAAATCCAGACGGGAAATATTTACTTTGGGTCTCAGGAAATGGTTCCATTTTCCTCCCCTGGGCCTTCTTCCATTGCTGGACTTGCCAACGTGTTCTTGGATTTATTATAATGAATCGTCTATTTAGAAAGAGAAAACCTTGCTTTTATTCTTAGCTCTGCAGTGATGCTGATGCACATGTGTGTTTTCTGGTCTGTTTTTACTCTGCCCTTCGGTCTAAAGGCTGGGGACAGATTTGGGTTGGGGATGGGGATTGAGAACCATCTCATAGTTGCCCTGAGAGAAAGATTGTGGAGTGACTAAGCGCAGTGTCTTGGTTTGGATCCACAATGGCATTGTTTTTTGTTTGTTTGTTTGTTTGTTTTAAAAATATTTTAGTTGTAGATGAACTTTTATTCATCTAGCTCACACTTGCTAGGCAATTGCTCTACCACTGAGCTATAACTCCAGCTCTGCATTGGGTTGAGTGACTGACCCATGGGTTGCCCTGGACACCCATGTGGATTGACGAGTGGGCTTTGGCCTTCTAGTAGGGAAGCCAGGTGGTCCTGTTTTTGTATTGTTTGGTATTACTTCAGGTAGATCTTGAACCCTGGGCAAACTTGAAATGGTTACGAAAATTTTATGGTTAAAAGCTCCAAATTGGGGGTGTTGCTTTATTGGTCTTAGGCTTATTTTGTTCCCTTTCCTCTGATGTTCCCGCTTAACTTGCCATAGCTTAACATTAGAAGCTCTTGGAACATGGAAGCTTTTAAGTGATAATAGTAGCTATGGTAACCGTAGTACTGTCTGTCATAATGTCAGCATCAAAACTCTCCCTCCGATGCACAACTCTGTAATATACTTAAAACCGTCAACTCGTACACTTTAAATTCATTGTGTGGTATAAAAATTACATCTCAACCAAGCTATCACCAAGGCAGTCAGGAAATGAGCCATTGTATACAGCCGAAATTTCCACGTGGCTGAGATTTTTTTTTTTTTTTTTAAGTTGTAGTTGGACACAATACCTTTATTTTATTTATCTTTATATGGTGCTGAGGATTGAACCCAGGGTCTCGCCGTGCTAGGCAGGTGCTCTACCTCTGAGCCACATCCCCAGCCCCTCACGTGGCTGAGATTTTAACCTATAAATAAATAAATACTACAAGAGTTGGGTTTTAACAATTTGTTCACTTGTTTATGAGTTTTATTTTTAACTTTAAGAAAACAGACATCTTCCTGAAACGTTTGATACTCTTGAGACTCTAGGGCAGGGGGTGCTGGCCGTGCTTGAACTGTTCATTTTCTGGAGCTGGTGCAGCGTCACTGGTGGGGAAGAAGCTGCCAGATGCTCCAGAAGCCCTGGGGTAGGGGCTGTGGGTTGCCATAGAGACAGCCTGCATTTGAGATGTGTTCATCGTGATAGTTCTTCCATAGCACTTTGAAAAGGGTTTTTAAGGAAAAGTCTCCTTAGTCCGAGAATGTCTGTCTCTAGTATCCCTTTTCCCTCCTTCTCTGGGTTAGAAATCAATGGAAAGAACTTATGGAAACTGTGGATAAAAACAGACTAGGGAGCTACTGAGAGGGGGTCTCAGGCTACCTGCAAAGACCTAGTGCCTGGGCTTAGCCAACTACTCTGCCTTCCCCAGGAGTTTTTTCTACTCTCTCCTTCCAGAGAACTGAATTGGGCACACAAGTGCACTATAGGATAAGTAAGGTCTATGGTTACATCTTAAGTTGTCTTAAAAAAAAATTCTTTTTTTTGATGGTTTTGGGAATCAAACCCAAGGGCTCACACATGCTAGGCAAGTGCTTTGCCACCGAGCTACACCTTCAGCCCCTGTTAAGTATTCTTGATTACAACTTTTAAAATGAAAGAATAAAGTATATTCTATTTCTCACTTCAAAAGCAATGAGGTGCTTACTTATATTGATGCAGTTAGAGCGCGTACTTATGTGTGTATCTCAGGAGTAAAGAAGTTCTTCAGTCTGCCCATCTGACAAGGGTCAGCTGAGAGAACTTGGCTCCAAGTTTATAGAAAACCGTGACCGGCCCTAAGCCTCCTATTTAACTCCAGCTGGGCAACTATGGGGATAGGCTAGGGGTTCCATAGAGGGATCTCTTGAGATAAGGTCTTCCTATCCCTCAGGTCTGCCCCCAGAAAGGCTGGGGTAGGAGGTCATGGCACCACCAGTCTAATGGATATGTTTTGTGTCCTGTCCCCAGAGCCTGGTCACCCCTTATCCAGCTGGGCGACACTCCCCAACAGGCAATGAGGCTGTGCGATGCTAGGCTTTCGGGGCCGTAGGAAGTCGGGTGTGACCTCTGTTTTCCAGCTAGGGTGCTATGGGGTTGTAGCCAGTGTGCTGACGAGGTCTTTGCAAGAGAGGAAAAGGGCGACATGGCTGGGTAGTCTGAAGAGGCTGCATGGAGCCCATCCCGTCTCTATGGCTCTAGAACTAAAGGCCATGGGTGTTCTATTGTAAGGACTGGGGTAACATGCTGCACTGTGGGGCTCTGTAGCGGGATGGGAATGGCCCAGGCCCTGCCTCCCTGTTGGCAAGGTGTGAGGAGGCTTGGTGACAGTGTGGAGGGAGCCTCCCTGGGGCCGTAGGGTTGCTGGAGGTGAGCCAAAGGGACTTTGAGCTGGTGATGGGCCTGCGGTGCTGTGAGCGTGGGATGCAGGCCAGGTGTCACTATTTCTTGGCCTGTGCTGACTCTGCCCATTTGTGTTCCTCAGAGCCGACCAGACACCTGCTCAGGCAACTAAACGAGAAAGGTGAGTATGTGAGGGGGTGGATGGGATTTGCAGGGAGCGTTGGGTGGGGTGCGAGGGTGAAGCAGGTGGGGGGTTGTGGAGAACAGGTTGAGGGAACTCATCTATGTTCCTCATGTCACCTGAAGAGGGGATTGAGCTCTCCCTCAACTTGCATGCCTTATACCCTTTCCTCCATAACAACAGGAGCCAAGCAGCAGGCACAGACCTGTGCTCCTGATCATCTGTTAGCCATTCCTTTGAAAGCCCAGGGTAAAGGGTCTTTGGAGCCCGAGACCTCAGTGAAGCTTCCCTGGGGGCTCTGGCCTCTCTCAAGAGGCCCTTTCTCTTGCTTATTGGTCTTTTCTCCTCCCCATGTGCTGGGGACCTGGTGGTGGTGTCAGCAGCCAGAGGAGCAGGAATGAAGGTAAGGCCAGTGGGTGCAGAGGCCGGGGAAGAGGGGCTGGCAGGACTGAGGGTGGGGGGGATAGCCCAGGTCGGCCCACCCTGCTACTTACTGTCTTCATTCATTCACCATATACCTATCAACACCTATTGGGTGCCAGGCTCTGGCACAGGGTCACAGGGATGAATAAGATGGTCCTTGCCCCAGGGGACCCTTTGTACCCTCTCCTGGAGTGGCATCCTTCCCACCTAGAGCCTTTCTCATTTCCCTCTCATTCCCCTCTCTGAAGCAGTCAGGCTTCTTCAGGGCCTGTGTTCCCAACTTGATCCAAGCCTCCCCACCATGAGATGCCCCCCTCCTCACTGGAATCCCGTGGAGGCCGAGGCTGGGCATGGATGGTTGTCTGTGTGAAGCCCCCACTCCCTGCCCCCATTTGCCTGTGGGAGGGGAGGAGGTTGCCCACAAGGCTGGTCACGAGGGCTCTTGTGCTCTGAACAGCATGCAGGCAGTGCTGGTGCCCTCCTGGACTTTGGGCAGCCCCTCCATACACGGGGCCTGCAGCCACAGGCTGAAGGGGCTGCCCAAGAGGAGCAGGAGGAAGAGGAGGAGGAGGAGGTGGTGGAGGAGGAGGAGGAGGAGGAGGAGCAGGCCTTTCCGGTCTCTCTGGAGGACCTGGAAGGGCATGAAGGCAGCGAGAAGGGGGCCAGGCCGGAGCCCCCAGGCTCGGAGGAGGAGGAGGAGGAGGAGGAGGAGAGTCTGGCAGTGGCAGAGCAGGTAGCTGACTTTGCCAGCTCCCTGCTGGCCGCCCTCCACTGCTGGCACTATCGAGCCAACGCTTTACTTTTCTCCCGGGGTGCTATGGTGAGGTGTCTCTTTGATCTCCCCTCCTCCTTGCATGTTCCCTAGCTCATGCATGCCCATCTGAGAGTCCCCTCCTGTCCCCTCCCCACCCTGCCCTGTTTCTTCACTCCTATCAGCACTTCTTAACCTCCTCACTCATTGTCATGCCCCGGTGAGTCCCTGGCATGCGCTGTTCCAGGACTGGGCACTAACCCACTGAGTAGGACTAATGGGGTGGGGGTGGGGTGGGGGAGGAGAAGCCAGCACACTGCAGGGCTAAAAGGTCAAGGCCACTTGGCCTGGAAGGAAAAGTGGCTGGGCTTTTCCAAAGCTGCATACCTGGCAAGGCTCTCTGCGGCCCCAGGCCTGGTGGGTCAGGTGCTCTGGAATGTCTCAGGTCCGGGGCTAGCTTAGGGCAGCCCAACCTCCTTGGGTATGGGACATGCTGTCCATGTTGGGATGCAGAAGGGACCAGCTCCCAGTTGTCCTGGAGTTGATGACTGACCTCTTCTTGCTTCAGGGGAAGGGACACAGGGAATCTGAAGGCCCCAAAAGCTGCAGAAGGCCCAGTAACCATTCTCCAACCAGTGCTGAGAAGCATCTGAGCTTCGAGTCTATCTCTTCTCTGCCAGAGGTGAGTGGCCAGCAAATGGGATGGAGATAATGTGGGGGTGCCTGGAGCCCCAATCTCCAGGTCTGCAAGCAGGTCTTTGAGGCAGGAACTGTCCCACTGTGCTCTTGGAAATAGGGCTGTGTTCCCCCCCCCCCAAACTCTTGCCCCTTCAGGAGACCTGTCCAGTCTAGGGTATATGGTTTGGTGAATAGATAGCCCCTTCCATAAATTATAAAAAAAGTTGACCCTTCCTTGAGACAGATACAGCCACATGCCAAGGGACATAGCTAATGGAAGTGAACCAGGACTTCAGGTCCTCTAAGCTAGGCCACCTTATATACAGCAGAAGGCTCTGACTGTGCCAGCGTGCCAGACATTTAAATCACTCCTACAGCCACCTGGACAAAGGAATAGGGTATTGACATCTATTGGACGCCTCCTATGCTTTGTTTTGTCTCTCCCTTCTTTTCCCTGCAATAGCTCTAGAAGGAGAAGAGGCTCTGAGCGGTTAAGTGGTGGGCTGCAGCTGGGTAGAGCGGAGAGTGGATCTGGATCTCTGGCTCAGAGGCCCACCTTCCTCTTCTCCTACCTCATGCTGACTGTGGGTTGTATGGAGCTGACTCCTTTGCTGCTGCTGCTGCTGCTCCTCCTCCTCCTCCTCCTCCTCCTCCTCCTCCATCACCTTCACCACCTCCTCGGGATGGCAAGTCCAGCTGACTTCCAAAGTTATAGGGAAAAGGTCACGAGCTAGGCTAGACCCCAGGTTGTCCTTCCTAGCCAGGAGAGACTAAAAAGCTGGATGACACTGGATAGGAATAGACCATGATATCCTTGTTTGTTTGGGTTGCTATACTTAGATTGGGAGCTTATAAAACAACAGAAATTGCTGGGTGCAATGGTACATGCCTATAATCCTAGTGACTTGGGAGGCTGAGGCAGGAGAATTGCAAGTTCGAGACCAGCCTCAGCAACTTAGCAAGACCCTGTCTCGAAAAATAAAAAGGATTGGGGATGTAGCTCAGTGGTAGACCACCCCTGGGTCCAATCCCCAGTACTGCAAGGAATAATAATAAAAAAACAACAAATTTATTGTTCATAGTCCTGCAAGCTGGAAGGTCCAAGATCAAGGGACCAGCAGATTCCATATCTAGTGAAGGACCGCTTTCTGCTTCATAGATGTCCTCTTCTCGCTGTGTCCTCTCACGGTGGAAGGGGCAAGGAAACTCCCTCAAGCTTCTTTTCTAAGGGCACTAATTCCATTCATGAAGGAGGAGCCCCCACCCACGACTTAATCACCTCCAAAAGGCACAGTTGGTTAATGCTGTCACACTGGGTGTTAGGGTCTCACACATCAGTTTTAGGATGACACTATCATCCAGACCATAGAAAGTGGCACTGTGCAATAATAATAGGATGTAAGTCCCACATGTAATGTTAGTTTTCTAGTAGCTATGTTAAAAAGAAACGTGAAATTAATTTTAGCACTATATTTTATATAACCCAGTAGGTCCAAAATATTATCATTTCAACATGTAATCAATATAAAAAGTTATGGATGCATTTTATCCTTTTATATATATATATAGAGAGAGAGAGAGAAAACCTTTGAAATATATTCTCAGTTTGGACTAGCCATACTTTAGGTGGTGGTCAAGAGGGAATTCTCAAATTTGCTTCTTTCCATGTCCATCTGTTGGGAAATGCATTTAAGATTTTTTTTTTGTAGTTGTTGATGGACCTCTATTTGTTTATTTGTATGTGGTGCTGAGGATCGAACCCAGTGCCTCACAGTTACGAGGCAAGTGCTCTGCCATTGAGCTCCAACCCCAGTCCTGGCATATGCATTTATGCTAGGCCCACAGGTACTGGGCCTGGTAGGAGCCAATTCCCTGTCCTCACGGTCTAACAGGGTTTTGGCACATGGTTGTGTTGCCCTCCTTCCTGACATCCCACAGAGGCCTTGGTCCCTCAGGGAAGTTGGAATGTCACTCACACAGCCTGGGTCTGGAACCTTGAGAGCTTGGGTAGGAGACTTACCTTCAGACCAAGGATTCCTAGTGCTATGGCTCAGTGAGAGCCAGCCCCTGGGAGTCAGGGGCAGTGCTTGGCCCAGTGTTAAATCTCCACCTTGTGCCTATAGCTCACAGGCAGGCTGCCACTGAGAGGTGTCCCTGCCCTTCCCCATTCCTCATGATTTTCTTGGTGTGAGGACATGAGCCCAGCACCCTAGCTGCAGGGTGATTAAAAACACCATCATTGCTGGGTGTGGTGGTGTGCACCTGTAATCCCAGCAGCTCAGGAGGCAGAGACAGGATCACAAGTCGAGGCTGGCCTTAGCAACTTAGTGAGACCTTGTCTTAAAAAACAAATGGGCTGGGGGTGCTCAGTGGGAAGGCATCCCTGGGTTAGATCCCCAGTACCAACAGAACAAAACAAAACAAACCAACATCCTCATTTTCCTTTCTGTGAGGCCCTGTCACCCTACTGAGTCACACTCATCCTGTCTTCCAGTCCTACCCTACAGGCCCTCTCACAGGCTCTGAGCAGACCATGCCATCCTCATGTCTCCCAGTGTCATGAGGGAGGCTTTATACTCACGTGAGCTCTCTCTCCTGTGTCTCAGGTTGAGCCAGACCCTGAGCTTGGGCCTGAACAGGAGGTCTTTGCTGCTGTGGAAGGTCCCAGCACCGAGGACATGCCTTCAGACGCAGAGTCTCCAGAGGTCCTGGAAACACAGCTTGATGCCCACCAGGGGCTGCTGGAGATGGACCACCCAGGTGACATGGTGGACTTAGTCGTGGCCGACAGCAACGAGGACCTTAAGGCCCTGAGCAGTGAAGAAGAGGAGGAGGAAATGGGGACAGTCCAGGAGCCAGAGAGCCTCCTGCCACCCTCTGTGCTAGACCAGGCCAGTGTCATTGCTGAGCGTTTTGTCAGCAGCTTCTCTCGGCGGAGCAGCCTGGCACTGGAGGATGGCAAGTCCAGTGGCTTTGGGACACCACGGCTGGTCAGCCGGAGCAGTAGCGTGCTCAGCTTAGAGGGCAGTGAGAAGGGCCTGGCCCGGTGGGGCAGCACCACGGACTCCCTCAGCAACCAGCCCACTCCAGAAATGGACACCAGCACAGGGATGGCCTCAGAGAGTGGCCCTTCTGTCAATGGGACAGAACCCCCAATTGCAGGCAGCCCTGTGGAGCCTGACAGGTCTTCCTGCAAGAAGAAGGAATCGACACTCTCTACCCGAGACAGGTTACTGCTGGACAAAATCAAGAGCTACTATGAAAATGCAGAGCACCATGATGCCGGCTTCAGTGTCCGGCGCCGGGAGAGTCTCTCCTACATCCCCAAAGGACTAGTGAGAAACTCCGTCTCCAGGTTCAACAACCTTCCCAGGCCAGACCCAAAGCCCGCAGCTCCAGTAGAGTACAAGAGACAGGGGGGCTCCCGACCAGCCTCCTGGGCCCTGTTTGATCTCCCAGGACCCAGCCAGGTGGGAACAGGGGACTCGGCTCCTATCACGGATGCTGAGTTCCGTCCATCTTCTGAAATTGTAAAAATGTGGGAGAGAATGGAGTCTGCAGAGGGGAGCCCCCGGACAGGGCAAGGCCAGGGCCAGGCCAATGGCTTTGACCTGCAAGAGCCACTCTTCATTTTGGAGGAGCATGAGCTGGGGGCCATCACAGAGGAGTCGGCTACCGCCTCACCAGAAAGCGCCTCCCCCACGGAACGGCCCAGCCCGGCCCACCTGGCTCGGGAGCTGAAAGAACTGGTGAAGGAGCTGAGCAGCGGTGCCCAGGGGGAGCTGGTCACCCCACTGCACCCCCGCATCATGCAGCTCTCTCATGTGATGGACAGCCACATGAGTGAGCGTGTCAAGAACAAGGTCTACCAGCTGGCCCGCCAGTACAGCCTCCGCATCAAGAACATCAAGTCAGTGACGGCCAGGCCGCCACTGCAGTGGGAAAAGGCAGCTCCTGAGAGGGACGGGAAGAGCCCCACCGTTCCCTGCCCACAGGAGGAGCCTGGAGACCTAGGAGGTGACAAAGGTATGATGGGGGTGATGGTCCAGGGGTGGAAAAGTCAATTGGGAACTTGGAGAAAGTAACTTCTAAAGAGACCATGTCAAAGAGAGGACTGGGGCCAGGCACCATGGTGCATGTCTGTAATCCCAGCCACTCGGGAGGCTGAAGCAGGAGGATCGAGAGTTCAAAGCCAGCCTCAGCAACTTAGTGAGGCCCTAAGCAACTCAGTGAGACCCTATCACTAAATAAAATACAAAATAGGGTTGGGAATGTGGCTCAGTGGTTGAGTGCCCCTGAGTCCGTGGTAATCCACCCCCCACCAAAAAAAAACCCCCAAATCAAAAAAGTAGGGCGGGACCCCCTGCTCTACTGATGTGTGGTGAGTCCCAGCCTCTGGTCTGGTGCTCTGAGGCTAAGCCTGCTCCTCTGGGTGAGCCCTCTGTGTGGAGCAGAGGGAGGAACATGGTCAGGGGCCCCTCCCTTACCAGGATGAGAGCAGAGCTCTCATTTCTTCCTTTGACTCCTGGCCCCTTCCCCCCACTGCCTTTTCTTCTCTTCCCATTGCCCTGTGATAAAGGGGCAGTTAATGGAATTTCTCTTCTTTTGTACCAAGCCCCAGGAAGCAGTCTCACCTGGGAAGTGAGCTGAGTGCGGTTGGGAGCCCTCCCTTCGGGCCCCTCCTCTCACAGCCACTCATGGCTCGCTCTCTCCTCACAGGCAAGAGAAGGCCCTTGCTCTCCCTCTTCACCTACGAGCAGCTGGTGGCCCAAGAGCACAGCCCCCCCAAGCCCTCCTCTGCTAGAGAGACGTCCCCACGCCGTTTCTCCTTCAGCCCTTCTGCTGCCAGCCCAAGGACCACCTCACCTGGGGGCTGGCCCTGCACTCGGAGTCCCCTCAGCCCCTTTGACACTGAGACTTTCAACTGGCCCGATGTCCGAGAACTCTGCTCCAAGTATGCCTCCCACGATGAGGCTGTCCAGGCCGAGGGAAGCCGCCCTCGCCCTCGTGGCCCACCCGTCAACCGGAGCCACTCTGCGCCTGAGAATATGGTGGAGCCCCCTCTCTCTGGCAGAGTGGGCCGCTGTTGCAGCCTGAACACCAAGAGGAGCCAGGGAGCTACCCAGTCCCCACCTCCTAGGATGCCGCCTCAAAGCCGGCTGAATGGAGGTGAAGCCCTGTATGTCACCGCAGACGTCACCCTGGAGAACAACCGGCGGGTGATTGTCATGGAGAAGGGACCCCTTCCCAGCCCCACTGCAGGGCTGGATGAGGAGGGCAGTGGGCAGGGACCAAGCTCACCGGCAGCCATGGTGGCACAAGGCCAACATTTCCCAGACTCTGTAGAGTATCAGCCAAAGGAAGATGGTCCCAGGGACCCAGCAGACCCAAGCAAGCAGAGCAGAGTGAGAAACCTGAGAGAGAAATTCCAGGCCTTGAACTCTGTAGGTTGACTCTGACTCCTGGTCAGGGGCAGGAGCCATGTTGGTGTGGAAGAACCTGGCATACCTCCCCACGAATCTGGGCTTACATGGGCCCCTTGCCCAGGGCCCTCGTGAAGGCTGCCCTTGCTCTCCTAGAAGAGCCACCCAGCGTGACCTCACCTGCAGCCTGCTCTGTGTACTGGTGGTCTCCTGGGGCTCCAGACACCTTTCCTCAAGCCCAGATGAGTCGCGCTTCCCACTTCCCTTGTAAATATCTCTCTGGTTGGAAGCCAAATATTTAAGCTCACTTCTTCCCAGGGAGAGCAAGCACTGCTCAGGCCCTTGGCTGGCCATTGCCAGGCCAAGGACCCTCGGGGGGAGACCTGGGCAGGCTTTGCTCTTTAACTGTGCCTTTTCTTAGGACTCAGGAATGAGGCCAATAATTTATTGCTTTCCATCCTGTGGTATGTGCGTGCGAGCGAGTATACATCTTGTTGTTTATTCCCCTCCTGTGAAGAATGTAACCGACTTAGTTCAGGTACTTTTGAGGGTTGCCTTGCTGTCCCTGTGGTTGTCGCTAATGTACACACATTTCACTCTGTGCCAATGGTGCAATAACCACTGCTGACCCACCGACCTGTGTGTGCCTTCTTACTGCGCCTGGCGGGGGTGGGGAGAGTTGCTGGTGGCTGAGGATTTCTTAGAGTAGTCAGGGCACAGGGTGTTCCCTCTGCACTCATTGGTCATCCAGGCACCAGGATGCTCATGGGGCAGGCAGAGACAGCAGGATGCACAGAAAGGAGCTTGTTCTCTGCTACTTCTGCTTCTCTGTCTACCCACGGCCTGGCGTCCTGTCTGGGGCAGAGGGCCTCACATGCCAGCCTATAGCTCTCTTCCTCAAGGGCCAAAGTTGTGCTAAAAGCAGGGAGGGAGGAGTGACCGGGGCAAATGGGACACTTTCTAATAAGAAGTTACCAATATCTGGTGCGAATACCTCATCTTTCCATCTCCAGTCCCAGGAGGCATCCCAGAAGGCAAGGGTTCCTAGCTTGGGGTCTGGGCATGTCCTCAAATGGCTTCCAATATTGGGTGAGGAGTGCACATGTATTTTGCCAGGATGGATCCTCTGTTTTCATCACATTGAGAAAGCCTGGATTCAGAAGGGCTAGGAATGCCTCCCTCTTGCTCATTGGGATTTCTGCCCTTTCTCCTTGGAGGACCAATCTCATTTTGCCCAGTTTGTTCTGGCTGGGGTTGGACAGGAAGAGGCTGCAGGGCCCAGGTGGTAGATAAATGTTCCCGTAGCCCTGCAGAGTGAGGGCCCATGAGTCTTCTGACCTAAGAGGATGGATTCAACCTGAACATGGGTTTGCTGAATCTCCTGAGGTCAAGGGGAGACCAGTGGTGAGTGGCAGTCTCCTGTGCAGAAGCAGGGCAGTTAGCCTGTGTTCTTCCAGCTGCCCGGAATCTTCTGTGGTCATATCCATAGTCACTGAGAAGAGAGCTGGCTCCTCCCAGGCCAGTCCTGGATACAACACTGAGAAGCCACAAATGTACCAGGCAGGTGACTCACACTTTTATCCCAGCCTTGCCAGTAGCCAACTGGATCGCCCGAACTTTTGCCCTTTCCTCATATGTGAATTGAAGACAACAGATGAGCTCCTGCTTCTCAGACTCCCTGATGGAACTCTTCAGGGCATGGGCCAAGGCCAGGGCAGAGGGTCTTATCGGCTGCCCATTAGAATCATCTGGGAGCCATTTGAAACCCGTCAGTGCCTATGTTCCATGCACCCAGACCAAATGAATCTGCCCCTCTGTAGATGGACCCTAGGCACAGAGGCTGGGGACTCTAATGTCCAGTGTGGCCTGGACTCATCTGTGACTAGAAATGATTTTACCCTGCAGTAGGCCTTCTAGTTGAAGGAAGCTTGGCTCAGGGTCTCAGGTGGCGCCTGGCTATCCCCTTGTCTTCATGGTGCTGGCTCTCTGTGGCCCAGTTCAAAGAAAAACGAGGCAAGTCAAATAAGGAACAGACAAATGTGGAGCATTATATAGATTTATTAGAAAAACTAGTAAATGGGTTTCCTCTGGTTGGTGGAAGCACATTTGAGCAGGTGGAGGACAAGGCCCAGCCGGCCCCAGGGCCAGCCCCAGATAGCATATTCTGTACCCAACAAGTGACATTCCTCCGCAGCCACCTCCTCTCTTGCATCCTCCCTGAGCTTGCTTGTCCAAGGGACCAAGCCATGTGGCCAGCTGGTCTCTTCCTCTTCTGGATCTCTGCCCCCTCCCACTGAGGGAGGAAGGAGATCCAGGACCAGTCTAGGGGACCTGATTGCCCTCCCACAGGCAGAACGGAGGGGTGGAGTAGGGGGGAAAGCCGAGCCCGACACAGGCCTCCTGTTCTGGGTGCTTGGTGAAAGTTAGGAGTGGGGGGAGCCCCAGGACCCTCCACTCCTCCCTCAGCCAGAATCAGCTGAGGCCAGGGACAAAGGGGAAGAGTGGGCAGGAGGACGCCTGACATGCCCAGAAGGAGCTTCCTCTAAGCCGCCCTGGGGAGGAAGCCTGTTATGCTGGTGTGGACTGGAGCTGTGTCACCTTAGTTTGGAAACACTGTCAAGGAAAAGACTGCAAAATAAAAAATATGAGAAAAGAAGGAAAAAAAAGAAACCTTGCCAGGGCACCTGGAGAGCTTAGTCCTTGAGTGGCATAGAGTCTCCCAAATTCGGGCACCTGCAATGTCAGTCCAGTTAAAGATTGAGTGTCTCGGGACCTGGGTGATATGGGCAAGATGCGTGGGGAGCTGGCGGTAGATAGTGAATCACATGCAGCTGGCTGCCCTTGCCCAATCCTGGGAACCTGGGGTGGCGAGATTCTAGCTCTTCCATGGAGCCCTTTCTTTCTTGACTCCATGGAGTTGCTCACTGGAAATTCCTCACTTCTGGTGCTACTTGGGCACACATGGAGGGGAGAAGGTGGACCTTTGTCCATTGGCTCACTACTGGCCCGGGGAAATAGTTGAGAGCTACTTGTCACCTTCTGCCCTTGGCAAGGAGCCTGCTCGTCCCAGAGGTGGGCCTGCCTTTGAATGCACCAAAGGCTTTTTTTACTGCCAGGTGAGTATGGTCACCTTCCAGCCTTGGCTTCCCCAGCAGTAGACAGAGGCTGACTAATGGAACACGCCAGGTTCCCTATAGAAGCAGAGGGTCATAGGGTCCTATGTGTTGAGGCCAAATGAAGACCCTCACTATAGAGGTGGAAGACCTCATGTGGGGAGAGCAGGCTCCATTGGGTAACTGATTCCCTCCCGTGTGGTTCCTGTCTGCTGGAGTCGGCCTCACCCTGACATAGTGCTCTCTGAGCTGTGCCTGCCCCAGTCAGTACTAAAGGTTCCTGGGAAGGCCTCCTAACTCTGATATCTACCTGTGTGGCTTTTCCCTGAGTCTTACCTGATTCATTTCCACAAAGCCAAAGCTCCTTCCCATAGGGAAGGCAATAGAAAAAGTAGCTTTGGGCCCTGGGGACCTTTTTGGTCTCCCTGGGGGAGAACGCCTGCTGCCTTCAGCTTGATCCCCTCTTTAGGACCTAACCCCAGATAAGATGCTGGGCTGAAGCTGTATTGCTTTCAGAGAAGGAAAGTCCTCATTGGACTGGTGATTTCGCCCCTCCAGAGCATGGGGAAGACTCTCCCTGGGGACAGAGATTGCAGAGCCCCTGTTAGTGTTTGGAGTGGGTTTGGGAGATGTTTGGTGATCTCTGTATCTATATGTCTCTCAGAACCCAAGGCCAGGCCCTCTCTGGCCCCAGCATTTATCCCAGCTGCCCAGCAGTAGTTGTGTCACATGCCGTTAATACCTAGGTACGGCCATATTTGTCACTCCACTCTGATAACCCGGCTCTCTGTCCTGTCAGTCAGTAGCCTTGGATGACACCAGCTGCAGACACAATGGGCACTGGACTTTGGGATGCTTTACCTGGTGCTGGGGCATCCATCCCATATCTGGGGGCCTACACTGGTTCCCCGCTGTGCATCTAGCGGATATTGCTGGCTTGGTTGCTATTGGGAGTGGGAAGGATCCCAGCCCGGAGAGGCAGAGCCTTAGGCAGTGTGGGGACCTGTCTGTCCCTCCTTCAGGTCTGAGCCCTGAGCCCGAAGCTAGGGTTTTCAAAGAGGAATGGTTTGAGAACTGCTGGTCCTCCCTCCTTCAGTCTCTGCTGGTACCAAAAAAGGGTGCCAGGGGCAGCAGGAGGCTCCCTCAGTCAGGACCCACAACACAGAGGAGGGGAGAGGAAAGTATCTGCTGGCCCTAAGGAGGGACCCAGTTCTGAGAAAGCCCAGTGGGGAGGTGGCTGGCAGCACCTGAGGCCCTGTGTTCCTTCTTGTCCCCTCAGTCCCCCAGCAGCCCCTGGCCCAGAGCTGGGGCTCTGTGGCCCCCCTGAAGTCTCCTCGTTCCCCTAAGGGCAGGTCAGGCTTTGCCAGTGTCCCCCTTCCCTTTCCCTTCCCCTTTCCTGGCTGTGACCACATGGGAGGTAACCCCAAGCACGACTTGCTGTGGGAGTGGGCAGCATTGAACAAGCCCCATCAGCCACCTTCTGCTTTTATGGGGATGCAGAGAGGAGGGCATGCGCCTCAGGGAACCGTTTCCTGCCTCCTGGAGCCAAGCCGTCTGTGCCACAGGCAGAGGGCATGTTGGCAGGCGTCGGGGCTGCCAGGCAGGGCGCAGAGGCAGCTATTGCAGCGCAGCGGGGGCCCCAGGGGCCGGCCTGGTGACTCTCGAGCTGGTGGGCAGGAGGTGGAGGAGGACCATCCACTGTGGAGGTCAGGGCCCACGGCCTCAGGTGGCCAGTCCCTGTGTGCCCTGATGCACCACTGCGCCTGCCTGGCTGGCCCCACCAGCGGGGGCCACCGGCTGCTATTTCTTTTTGGGGAAGAAACTGAATCTCTTCTCCTTGTCCTTCTTGCCAAGACTAGCATCCGGGCCAGTGAGGGAGGGCAGAGGCAGGCTCTGCGTCTTGACGTGGATGCTCTGGGACTCGTTGATGGCCGTGCTCACACCTTGCAGCCAGGACAGCATCTCCTCCTACGGGATGGGGGCGTCAGGGCCAAGTCCAGGGCCCCAAGGCAATGGGAGTGCTCCTGGGACTGCCTGTTCCACGGGAGCCTTGAGGTCCAGAGGCCTAGGTCTCTTCCACCTGCCTCTTTGTTAGGCTCAGATGGGTTGGTCACCCCACACTTACCTCATCTTTGCCATGAAAGAGCCACTCGCTGCCGTTACTCAGCCTAGGAGAAAAAAAGAGTTTCCTGTCATGTCAGAAGCCATGACCTGGGCTAAGACTCCCCCTGTCCCCGAGCCTGTTATTCAGAATACTCTCAGTGCCTTCTGAGAGGTAAGAGTCTGAATGGTGAGCCTCTTCAATTCGCAAAATCCTCAAGGAGCAGCATGAGCTTGGTTGGAGTTGGTCCCCTACAGTGAACCTCTACCTGGTCACTCATGCCAAAGCCATCAGCCTGAGGGTTCAAAGGGTTCAGGGCCTAGGTAAGGGGCAGCAGGCAGGAAGGCTCACCTCAGCTTAAAGACGTGCTTCTTCTTTTTGTAGTTGGCAGCAATCTCACAGATAGCATGTCTCAGGGCCAGGGGCTCCTCCCCATGGTAGGGAACCCCCAGGGCCAGGTTTTTGGCGTCCTTGTAGAAGGTCAGTTCACTATTCCTGAGCACACAGTACAAATTGTTCCAGGACCTGCAAAGATGGGGACAAATAGGTCACCCACAGTCCTGATACAGTATCTTTATGATCAATGCCTATGGTTTTTCCATTTCTTTTTATTGAGTTATTTTTGCTCTGATAAATAGTCAGATTTTATTGTTTAGAAAGTGTGGGGGGTGGGTAGGGGAGAGGATCATCTGTATGTAATTTCAATACCAAAAGCTAACTACTGTTCACATTTTACATATTCTAGTTTTTCTTCTATTTACATTCAGATTTTCCTATATACATAGATAGCTAAAATTGGAATATTCTCTCTCTCTCTCTCTCTCTCTCTCTCTCTGTGTGTGTGTGTGTGTGTGTGTGTTGTGTGTGTGTGTGTGTGTATTTATTTATTTTCTGGGAATCACACCCAGGGCCTCAGGCATGCTAGGCAAATGCTCTACCACTGAGCTACATCCACAGACTTATATATTCAATTTTGCCTCCTGCTTTTAAGATTAAACACTATATCATGAGTATTTATTCATATCCTCAGTTATTTCTTGATATCGATTTTTGGGTGACTATAGTATGCCATATATATACACATAATCTCTTTTTTGTGGAAAATTTATCCATAATTTAAATAGTGATGTGATGATCATTCTCATGTATATGTCTTTGCCTATAGTTCTGATCTTACCATGAGATCATACATTTCTAGAAGTAGAATTACTAAATCTAAGATCAATAGCACAAACTTAATTTTTCAAAGTATTCCGCATTCATTGGAAAATTTGATTCTCACTACAGAATCATGAAGTGAATTGGGTTTTGTTTTGGTTGTTATTTCTGTTTGGATGATATATGCACAGTATATTATCCTAGCATGTGTGTGTGTGTGTGTGTGTGTGTGTGTGTAGCATTAGGGATTGAACCCAGAGCCTTTTGCATGCTACGCACACTCTCTGCCACTGAGCTGTACTTCCAGGCCTTTTTTGAGGGTAGGAAAGTGGAGAACTAGTAGGGCGCATGGATAAGAAGTACTGGAAGGTCAGTATAAAGTTGCTGCAGAGCCATTTTTATGAAGCCTGGGTTTCTGACTTGCTACTCAGAGATCCTTCCTCCAGCAGTAAGGCAGCTGCTGAGGGGGACCTGGGTCTTTGGAGTAAGGTTGTGCCTTGAGTAAATGACTTAGCCTCTCTGAGACTGTTTCTCCATCTGGAAATGGAAACTTTAGTATCGCAGGGTGGTTGTTAGATTTTATCAGTCCTAACATAATGCCTGGCACATAGTAGGTACTCAATAAGTGTTAGCCTCCCTTTTTCTGGTGGACTCCCATTTAAGCAATAAACCTCTTCTGGGCAGTTGGGTCACTAAATTGTTTCTTTTTGGAATTTGAAGTAGCTTTGTTGAGTCCCCCCAGATAGGGAGCTCTGTGTGCTTCCAAGTGTCCCTGGGAATGTGGCTTGCTTCAACTTCTGGATTCCATTTCCCTGAGGCCATGGACTGCTGCTAGAGAAAAAGAGGCTCCAAGGACCTGGGAGGAGCAGCCCTGTAAAGACCAAATCCAAGGACATGACTATCTCAGAATCAGGAATGGACATATCCTTTGAGTCAGTTTCTCAGGGTCATGGACTCACTGAATGACAGCACTAGAAGGGACTCCCAGAGGGCATCTGGGTCATGGGCCCCCAGTCACCTCCTATTTTATAGCTAAAGAAATAGGCCTAGATCAATGAAAGCAGGTCTTGGTCAAGGACATGCTGTTAGCACCAAGACTCCCTCTTGCTGCCCAGCTTTGCAATAACTGTAATATCAATAGCCAGTGTCCACCATGGCCCCACTCTGTGCCAGGGACAGTGTCCCTACTGAACATGCCTACCATTGTCATCATGGCCATTTTATGAATGGGGAAACTGACAGGGAGGTTGGATAACGTGTGTGAAGTCGTAGGATTTGAACTCTGGACCACAACTGAGGCTTTTTCCATCATGCCAAGTGGCCCTGGTTTGGCTCCTGGGGGTACCCAGGAGCTCTCCCAAATGAGAGGCCAAGGGCGGCTCTTTCCCAGCACACACCCGTGGCCAAGGCTCTGCTACTAGAGAACCCTGGAAGCTGCCCCTCTCCCCGAGCCCAGCAGCCCTCCCCGACACCTGTTGGATGCCTTCTTGTTGGGCCCCTCCAGGTCATGCTTGCGGCCAAGGTAGCCCTCCATCTGTACGCTGTGCCCGTGGTCCTGCTGGGCCGGCAACGTTGTGGGCTCGTCGCCCTCACTCAGAGGAGTGTCTAGGACCTTAAACAGGGGCTCCGTGGCATGCCTCTCATTTTCATCAGATTTCTCCTCCTGCCCAGGCAAGGGTGGTGGCTGCAGGTCCTGAGGCCATGGCCTCTCTTCTTCCCCCTGCTCAGGGGCACAGGGGGAGAGCATACCTTTCTGGGGGCTCAGGCAGGGCCTCCACCTGAGCCTCCTTCCCTTGTTCAATGGCTCCCTAGCCTGCCATGGGTACCCCCTCGCTTCCCTGGCCTCTCCCCATACCTCTGGCTCCAGCTCCCCTGCTCTCTTTCATCCCCATCTAACAGCAACAGAAGGTCTTCAGAGGGGCCTGAGGAATGGTCGAATTTGGAACAGGTTCCAAGGCTATTGGAGAGCTCTGGTTCAGTGCCTGGCTCCAGACCCCAACCCCTGCTTCTATCATTTACTCTATGACACACGGGCCTTGGGAAGAGTTCATATGAACGGAAGTTCTGCTGCTAAGACAAGTTTGCAAACCACTTTTCCTAGGGTGTTCAGTGGGAGATCTTCTGGTACTTCAAATTGTCATCAAAGCCCTAATGCTAAGGGTACTGGGCTCCAAGTCACCCCATGTCACTGCCAGTCCTTCATTGGGTCTAACAGGCCCCCTCCCATCATCTAATGAGAATTTGTGGATTCCCAGGGCTGGTTGCCTTTGAAAAGTCACCTTGGAAGCTTACAAAATGTTCTCAAGTCCTTCCCTCAAGACAGTGTTAACTGGCCTGCAGGGGTCAGCACGTTGGTGTTTCTTGATAAGCATTTCATGACTCTAATGTGTACTATAGGCCGAGAATTGCCCAAACAGAGTCCTTACCTTGGGGAACTGCTGTGGGTTCTCCCTCCCTGCACACTTCCTGTTCCCTGACTGGGCATTTCCTTTTGCAGAGGCCTCTTACCTATGCCTCATGCAGCAGGAGAACTCTAAGGAGTAAGTACCTTAGAATCCTTGAGGGCTGTGGATGGCCTCGCTTGGGCCATCTGGCCAGCACAGGGTGGCTGCTGGAACTTGATACCAAGGGGAGGGAAGATGCCCCAAGCAACCACGTCTGGACGCCTGAAGGGCATGGACACAGACAGCCCAGGAGGACCAGAGCCACCCTGGGTAGTAAAAGAACTCGCTTCTTTTTCTGTTCCCCTTCCCTCCCTGCCCCAGAAACTGACATGGAGGCCCAGAAAAGTGCTGGGGGAGAAGCAAAGAAAGAGCAGACTATGTTCTCCTCTGCAGCAGGGGTTCCTTAGGCCATGAGCTAAATCTGATGGAGAGAAATAGAGGGGGGCACCATGTTGGACATCAGATTGAAACTTGAAACTGAAACAAACTGAGTAGACTTTTTAACAGTGAACAGACTGGCTCTGTGAAGGAGGGGCTCGGTGGAGAAGTTTGAAGGTAGTGTTCAGAAGAAAGGAAAAGCTGATCATATTTGTAACCCATCAAATGAGGGCTGTTCAATAAACACGTTGTAAATAGAGGGCCTGGTAAGATTTTATGTAAAGAAGGGTAGCTGGGAGTGGTGGTACACACCTGTAATCCCAGCAACTGGGAGGCTGAGGCAAGAGAATTACAAGTTCAAGACCAGCCTGGGAAACCTATTGAGCCTTGTCTCAAAAAATAAAAAAAAAAAAGGACTGGAGTTGTAGCTCAGTGGAAAATCATCCCTGGGTTCAATCCCCAGTACTGAAAAAATAATTAATTTAATTTAAATAAAAATGAAGGAAGGGTAATGTGGTTGGAAAAGTTTGGAAACCACTGGTCTATTCTCACATTTCCTATGTGTAATAAAACCAGTGTTCAGAGAGGTTAAGTGACTTGCTCAGTCACACAGCTAATAAGTAAGGAGGTAATTGGGTGCATGCACTCCAGAATCAAACAGGTGTGCGTTTTTATGCCACCCTCGGGCACTCATCTTTTCCTTCCTTAGACTCCCTTAAGAGTTGTGGCTGGGCCTCTCTCCTCTCTGCATTATTTGTGGTCTTTCTGTCTTAAGAGTTTTGGCACCATCTGCGATGAGCTTGCCTTGGCCACAAAGTTCTGGAAGTCCTGAATCCCTGCCTGAATCATTCTCTAGCTACAGGAAGGGCAGGAGTGACAAAAATGGGACTGGAGGACGGGGTTTGGAGCCCTTCTGGGACCCTAGTCAGGCCAACCCTCTGCTTTGGGAATAAGGTTCAAAAGTACTTCCCCTGTGGCCCCATACTGAGAATTGAACCTGGAGCGCTTTACCACTGGGCTACCCCCCCTGGCCCTTTTTGTTTTTTTTATTTTGAGACACATAAGTCACCTAGGCCAGTCTTGAACTTGGGATCCTCGTGCCTCTGCCTCCTGGTATCACAGGCGTGTGCCCCTGTTCCTGGCAGGAGTGGATGATTAGTGCAGAAAGGAAGCCTTGTTCTCCCCGCCCCCTGCCCCACCTCGCCAGCCTCAAGCCCTGCTGGTCCTGTTCTTCCTCCAGGAGAGGAGACTGTCCAGAGGAGGTGCAGGTGCATGGCTGCCCTTGATGACGGGCCAGGTACTCCGAGTCCCAGGTCTGGAGTCTTGGAGAAATGCCATAGTGGACACAGGAGGGAAGCCTGCCAGTCCTCACAGCCATATGTGTCCCTCTCACCCAGTTTCTACCCACTTGGGACTGGCTGAGAGCTCTGTGTCCACATCTGATTCCTATATTCTTACTCCTTCTTTAGGGAACTGATCTCTGACAATCAGGATGGATTTAGCCAAGACTGACTCCCAACATAATCTCTGTTTCCTCCTCATAAGTGCCTGGCCCATGCTTCCTGGCAGGGACATGCAGAGGGCCATGCCAGTGTGCTCCAAAGCAATATGGCTGGGTCATGGGTTGGCTTTGGAGTGCGGGTTTCCCACTATATGCAAAGCTTTCTTCTGTGTTCCTGTTTGTATGGTGATGATTTAAATGCATCCTTCCCCTTCCCACCCAAAGGTTAAGGCCTGAAGAGGAGGAGCCAAGAACCAGGGTGGAGATGGAGATGGAGGTGTTAGGCGTTGCCAGGATTCCCTTCCTTCCTGGGCTGGGGGAGGGACAGAGATGAGGAAGATGGGGATGGAATGAAGGTGGATGCAGAGAGGGGGAAGAGGCTTTGGGGATCAATCTTTTTTCCTTGCTCCTAAGGGAGGCTGGCCAAATCCCCAAAGAGGAGAAGCGTAGGGGTAGGCAGAAGCTCTTTTAAGCCACCTTCTTTTTTCCCACTGAATCTTTCTAATACATTCTTATCCCTTTCCAGGGATGGAGACCAAGGGTTGAGCCAAACAGGCCTGGAGTAAAGAGCCTGGGCTTCTGTCTGGGGGAAGGCAGAGTATCAAGTCACTAACCCTTCCCCATGCGGTCAGTTAGTGGCAGGGTGTCAGCACTTACTTTGCAGGTGGTTTGGAGCATTTCAAAGTGAGAAAGCATTTGCAAGTGCTGCTCTTTGGTGATTTTCCAGCCACTATCTTGGAGCTTTGCTGAGCAATTGTTGTGCCCGATGCCCTAGGTGGCCAGCACGACCATCTCAAATACCCCTTTGCCTCCAGTATGGGCTGCTCAGGACTGAGAAATGTTGAATCTCAACCTCTGCCGGGCAAGACCTGACTCCCTCCTCCCTCTGCCCTTTTCAGTTGGAGCATTCCGAGACCCCAGGCAGGAATGGCAGGACCATTGTGAACATGTGAGCCCTACCAGGAAGGACCAGAAGCAGCCTGGAGTAGGAGACCCTGAGAAAGTGAAGGCAGAAGTTATCAGACGGGGCTGAGGCCAACAGGGTGCTCCTTAATGGAAGGTTCTGGTAATTCAGAATTAGATTTTTATAAAGAGCTCACAACTTTGTAAAGAAAAGACTTCCAGGAAGATAATACCTCGACACATATTCATATACCTGAAGCAAAACCGGTTTTAAAAAATTACCGTCATAATCCTGATCTGCAGAGCACAAGTTCACAAGACAGTGAGAACAAGCAGGAGAAAGCCGCCTCCTCACTCCCATGGGTAAACCCTGCACATGGCCGTGCTGGCAACCTCGGTGTGTTGGAAAGATCTTTATTTTGCAATTCATAAGAGATCAAGAATTTCCCTGGGGAATTTTATTTGGAGCCGTGACACTGGGAAGACCTATAGTAAGATCAGAAAAGGGGACGTTGTTACGGAAGCAGACCCCATGGGGAAAGGCTGGGGATGGTGAATGATGAAGAGGGCAGACAAAGTTGATGCAAGAGATTCTGGAACTGGAAAGAAGCCTTGGAATCATGGATTCAGCCCTCCTTATTACAGACACTGGGTTCCAGAAAAGCCCAGGGACCAGATGAGATTGTGTAGCAGGTGGTAGAGCCAAGCAAGAACACATGCTTTCCGCTTCCCTGTTGGTAAGACGTCTTTCAAATCTGAAAGGGAGACAGACATGTCCCACAACCCAGGAGGCTGGGGCAGGAGGATTGCAAGTTCAAAGCCAGCCTCAGCAACTTAGCAAGGCCTTATGCAACTTAGTGAATCCCTTTCTCAAAATATAAAAAATACAAAAAGGGAAAAAGTGCTGGGGGATGTGGGTTGGTGGTAAAGTGCCCCTGGATTAAAATCCTCAGTATTAAAAAAAAAAAAAGAAGAAGAAGAAGAATCTGAAAGGGTGTAGCACAGGACAGTTGGTACTGGCATACAGGATGGTCAGGGAATGGGGGGGGGGGACCAAGTGGCTGGGCAGAGACCCACTTGTGGCCCAGACTCCAAACCTGCTGCAGAGTGAGTCTGAGGCTAAGGCAGATCTGGCAAGGACTTCCCATTTAAGCAATGACCTCCATATCAACAGGGGGACCTGGGGTTAGGCTGGTGGATGGTTTGGGTGGAGGGGCCATTATTGCCCTGGGAAGAGGTGACAGTTCTCTTGCCATCCCTAGAAGCATGCTATTCCTGGAGGAATTTGGTTAGAGAGTGCCAGGAGAAGAGGACACTGGCCAGGCTCAGAGCTGGCTACCCATGCTGCTGAGGTGTGGTTGTGATGACAGGCAGGTTGTGCCGACGGACAGGAGATGGTCTGGGATCCCTTCCATCCTCTGCTCTGAGGTACAAGACCTACTGCCATTGCCCTCAGTCATTAGGAAGGTGTGCCAGACATTGGTACCACATCAGAGGAGAGCAGGAGACAGGCAACATTTGTGGCTGGTTGAGGGACATTAGGGGAAGGAAGGATATGTCAGGAAAGCCTTGCTGGCTGTCACAGAATTGAGGTCAAAGAGGGAGAGGTCCCAGGTTTCTGATGGGAGGGAAGGCTGACTCAAAGTCTTGGTGGAGATTTTCGGAGTCAAGCAAGAATCATATAAACTTAACTTTTTGGAGCCCTGCCTTGCTAGGAAGTTGGCTTGGTGTGGGGGATTTCCTCCACAGAGGATTTTCAAACCAGATGGGCAGGATGAGTCTTTGGACTAAGGAGCTGAAGGTGTAGTTCCAAGATCAGCCAGCAGGTGGCGAAGGGAACTACACGCAATCAACACTCACCATGCCCGGATAACCTGGCTCTTTCCCAAGTTCCAAAGATGCCCAGTGAATTCAGATATGCTTGCAAGCAAAGTTACATGGGTGATAGGATCTTCTAAAGGTAATGATGGAAGGTATAATCCAGGGCATGAGGATGTACCTCAGAAGCCTACCATAGGATGATATATGATGAGCCTAGAGTGTGTGTAGAGGGGTCTCAAGGATGGGGAGGCTCCCTGAAGGCTGGCTTGGGAAAGAACTTGGTAATGTTAGAATTCATATAGAGTGTGTGTGTGTGCGTTTTAAGAGATGAGGGAATTTAAAATATTACCTGCCAAGTGATCACCAGGTGTTCTACCTATATTCTCTCTTCCAAGTCTTGCAATGCTTCTGCAAGGCAGGTACCATTGGAACCCCTGTTTTCAGATGAGGGGAACCAGGGTCAGAGCTAATGAGTAGCTTGTCCACACATATATCTTGTGATGGAAAGTAGAGGATGTAGGCCCCAAACTCGATGCTTTTCCCCACAAGGCCTGCTGTAATAGGTAGAAGCCAGCACCATCACTCCAGAGGAAGCCTCCTATCCAATGGGGTTCACAGCCTAGATGAAATGTGCCCAGCTTAGGTAAGACACAAGACTGGTCTGTTGAGGCTGCTGATTGTGTTAGAGATACACTGGAAGGGGATGGAAGAGGAGCTTGGAGACAGAGAAGACCCACTGCTAGATGCCTTAGATAACTAAATGGCATAGGGTGAGAGTAGGGTGGGCAGAGCTAGAACTCTGGCAGCTGAGAATGTTTACCCTCCCTGGTGTCTGATGCTTTGACTCCTGTGCCTTGGATGAGAAGGGCCATCTAGATGGGTTAGGAAGGCAACTGTTTGCAAGAAAATAAATAAATAAATGGTGTGCTGACTTGAAACCAGCCAAAGATGAAGAGGTGGCAACTTCAGATAGGCAGAGACAAATGCTCAAACAAGAAAGAAGTCTGGCTGAACAGGAAGAAGGAACCAGGGAGAAATAGAGGCTGGTGACAGGGGGAGTGATCCCCTGGATAGCAGGTTGGGCAGGGTGAGCAGAGCAGCTCAATGGCTCAAGCTGCCCGACCAAGATGGCAACTAAGGAGCTTGGGCAAGATGCCAGGAAGGGAGGGATGCAGAGAAGACCACCAGGTAAAGAGAGTGAGGGGACAGGGCAATGGCAGTTTAGGCTTCCCTAGACCCTAGGAGGGAGACCTGGTCCACTGCCACCAGGAGCTGAGAGGGAAACAGGCTTCTTTGGGAGCTCTCCACCTTGCCCACCACCTGTGTGGTCTCTTTGGTCACCGTCCTGGAGGAGCTGGAGGCTGCTCAATCTCTCGGTGATCCAGAGCATTAGAATGATTAGAGAGAAGATACCAGCCCCTGCATCCAGATCGACCACCCAATGGTCAAGTTGCCAACTTCAAAACCCTTTCTGAGACACCTCCAACTGAGTCTCATCCTGAGTCTACCAGTATCTGAGATGCTCTGAGACAGCCTGAAAGAACTTAGGAAGAGTGGAAGTTCTTCTTAAGCAGAGGGGCCAGGAAGAGGGCGTCTGACCATAGCAGAGAGCTGGGCACAGCCAGCAGTGGGCAGATGTTCAGGGAGCCACGCCAGGCTGCAGACAGACACACCCCTGCCATGCTGACTCAGGCATCCTGGGGAGACAGGGCCACGCCCAGGTTTGGGGGCAAGTTGACCTTCTTTCCAGGCTGGGCCTGCCGATTTCCAACAAACATAGGATTTGCATTCACTGCAAAATGTCTGAAAAAGCTGCTCTTAAGGGGGAGGAGGGAAAGCCTGGGGAAGCTTGTTTGGGCAAGAAACACAGCCGCTGTCTCCACACCCACATGGCTTCCACCCAAGGGCGTCAGAGCTGAGGGGAGGCTGCTGCTGGGGGAGTTTCACAGGTTGCTAAGAGGGTGATGGAAGCTGGGGCCAGCTAGGCCCTGCAACGCTGCCCCACACCTTCACAAGGGCGGCTACTTTCCCAAAGAGACCATGGAAGGGAGACAAGGGACGCAGGAATCCTGACTCTGTGTTCAGCCCTGACAGGATGCTCACTGCCCCTCTTCAGGGAGGCCCACTGTGCAGTCTTGGAAGGCCACTTGCAAGAGTGACATCTGTGAGCTGCCCTTGGGTCAGTTTTCCTTGACAACTTCCTGAAGGTTGATCGTGAAGGGCACCCGGGCAGCTGCTCTTTGCAGTGGTCTTATGTCTCAGGATTTCCCCTCCAGTGCAGACCCGACTATCCCAGAAGCTTGGGGACAGTCAGAGTATCTGTCCCCAAACAATGAAGGAAATCCTTTCTTGTCACAGCCCTTGGGAGCACCCATCCCTGTGAAGGATGGTACATTTTCACAGCGCTGGAAGGTGAATTCCTAGAGCAGGTCCTTCTTTCCACCCCCAAGCCAGGAGAGAGGCAGTGTGTAGGACTATGTCCTGGGGCTTGGGGACCCTTTAGTCTAGGGGCACTCCCATTCTCTCCAACACCATGGAAATGGTCTCTTTCCCTCCCAGGAGAAAAGAACATGTCACCACCAATGCTACATTGGGGAGTCTGAGGCATCTGGAGCCTGGAAGTTGAGGGACACTCCAGCCCTATTCAGGGCCATATACCCAGGTGAAGGGGGTTTGCACGGGCAGAGGGTGTGGGGTGAGGTGACCCTGGCCAGAGGCTCTCATGCACCAGGCCCAGGCAGATCTGCCTGCTCACTGCTGCCACAGGCACAGAAAAGCCAGCAGGTCCCCTTCAGGGCTCTGTCCTTGGCAGCAGCAAAGGTCTGACCTGGTCTCTCTTCCCCAAACAGGAGAAAAGACAAACACCTTGGCCCTTTAGCTCTTCTTCCCGGTCCCGGCCTGGCACTGGATGGTGCCTGATAAACGAACCAGGTACCTTAGAGCTAAGAACGAGACCACAGGAACGTGGGAAACCACCTCCCCAGCCCCTCCCTTGAATTGCTACAATGCTGTCATAAAGAAACATTCTGGACTTTCTGTAATCCCACAGAGAGGCCTTTATAAGGGCAAGAGACTCAGGGTCATTATCTAAAACCAGGGGCAAGTTTCCAGCAGAACCCAGATGCCCTGATGTGCTCTCCGTTGTAGGTTTTGTCTTTGGTTAGTGTTGCTTCTGTGTGGCCTTGCACACGCTTACCTGTAGGAAGGGGTTGCTTTTACCCAGCACGTGCACTAACGTGGAGAGGCCAGAGGTGAGGGGAGCCAGCGTTACTGCAGTGATGGGATGGCAGCTCAGACACTGCGTGTACACATGTGTGCGCATGCACCCCCGGGGAAGAGGTGGACTGGAGTATGTGCCTGTCTGGACAGGGCACGACATGCACTAGTAAGGGGTTTTACATGAAGCAACACGTATCTACTCTAGAGGGCACCAACGCCACACTGCACACACAAGACCAGCAGGAGAGCCACTGGACCCCAGGCCTGTCCCAGAGAGGAAGTCGAACCTTCCTGGGATGGGCCAGAGGTTCTGTAAAGGGCAGGAACCGGGGAGGCTGGAGGAGTCAGCAGCTGGCTTTGTGAGGAGCCTTGCGAGGCTGGATTGGTGGTTCTCCATCCTCCTGTCTCTCTCATGCCAGAGACCGACAGACTGGGCGTTAGCCCTTCCCTCTGTGTTTTGTGGATCCTCATGAAAACTTAGATGCTCAGAAAGGAGAAGCAGCAGGAAATCGGTTTCCAGGAGGCCTCTGGCCTTGTGTTCATTTGATTCACCGTCTGGTTTCTTTCTGGAACCAGGCAAGGGCCAGTTTTCCCATCTGGCAGAGTGGCTGGCTCTCCAGGAAGGGTCTCAGATGTGGGCTCACTCATCTTCCCCCAAAGAGACACTCAGGTCCAAGCAAGTTTTATTCCCCCCAACCCAGTGACATTCAGGTGCTGGATGGAGAAGGCTCTGATGCACATGTAATTATATTTGCACAAACATATATGACACAGACAATGGTGGAATTGCTCAGGTGGTCACGAAGGAGCCCGCACACCAGGACACCATGGCATGCAGACACACAGGGATGCAGGGCAGAAGCGCAGGTGGGAGCAGGAGGCAGGGACAGTCCCAGCCTGTGTCCACAGTCCACTTCAGCCCCCAGAGTTTTCTCTCCCTCCGATGGGGGCTGGTGCTAGGAAAAGGGGCTGGAACATGGTCGGCCACAGAGATGTTGGGCACTTCAGAGGGGACTCCCGAGAGAGGCCCTCCAGCAGAGCCCAGCAGTGCCCTCTGCTGGGCATGATGGGCTGGTACAGCTTAGAAGGGAGGCAGAGGGAGATGTGTGTATTTGTGTGTGTTAGTGAGTGAGAGAGATTGGGGGAGGCAGGGTGCTCAGATCCGAGCCTAACAGAGATTCTGCATAGGGAGGAATTACTATATGTATTTTTCTTTTCTTTTTTTCTTCTCCCCACCTCCTTCTAGGTCCTTGTGCTTGTTCGACAAGTTGTATGTGTATTCTTCTGGGGTGGTTCATGTACCAGAAATTTTCACCAAGAATACTAATCTTTCTTAGTCCCCACTCAGAAATCAGGCAAGCTCACCTGGGCACTTGAAGGATCTGTTGCTCCCTTGACCCCCAGAGCCACATGCCATGAGAGCTCGACACAGTAGAAAAGCCATGCAAGTTTCATGCTGATTGTTGCTCTCTTCTCAGCCCATTGCTCCCCAAAGTGGCCCTGTTGGGCCCTTCCAGCCCCTCCCCCAGCCAGGCCTCCATCACACCCTCCTTTTCTACAAATTTTGGGGCTAGTCCCCCTGATACCCAAAGCCCTGGGATTCTCCCTCACTCCTGCAGGACCCTTCTAGTCTATCTGCCTCAGAACCAGCTCCACATCCAAACTCACTGGTCCAGGTCAGTAGAAAGAGGGAGAGAGCTCTGCATGAGAGGGAGGAATCTGCTGGAAGGGTGGGTCTCCCCACTTCATTGCCCAAATGCCTGCGGGGGGCGGGGGTGGGTGGGCAGGCAGAACGGGATGTCTACTGGTTCATGTCTCAGGTGTGTGTGTGTGTGTATGTGTGTGTGTGTGTGTGTGTGTGTTTGTTGTATGGAGTCAGGAGAATGGGAAAAAGGAAAGTGTACAAAGTGAATCCTCCCTGTATAAAGTGCTTCTCCAGATGTAGATGGTGATAAGTTTATGTAATAAAATTTATTATATTAGATAAAACCAAACTAATAGAGTCATGTCAGTGGCTGGCTGTCAGTTTCCTCTGGGTTGGGAGGAGGAGGGGAATCACTCTAAGAATTAAGAAAACCTAAGTGTAAAAGTAGACTTGATGGGAATGAGGCTTCTGGGGACACAGGGGCAGGAGGAGGGCCTGGGGAGCAGAGTGGCACATGCCCCATTCTCGCCCTCTGCCCTGGAGGAGCCTAGTAGGGATGAGGAGGCTCTGGCAGCAACGACTCCCAGGAACTAGACAAATGGGACATGAAACTGACCGGGGATGTTCTCTCAGTCGCCGCACGGTGGGGGACTCGGGGAGCCTCCCCTGCTGTCTCGCCTTCCTCCTCTTGAGGCCTAAGGAAGACACAGCTTCTCTTTAATGACAGGTACCTCACTGAGGCCGGCGCCTCCCCCCCGAGGCCTGGCTTCGGTCCGCTCTGCGCACATGTGGCATGTGTGCCACTCATCATCCCACCAGACTTCCATCAGCCCCAGGTGCTCAGAAAGGAGTCACCCAGAGGCTTGATAGATAGGAAAAGTGAAGCACATGCTTCAGAAATGGACAAGTTCCACGTTAGACAGCCCTGGGGGCGATGTTGGGGGGCTGGCTCCCTGAGGGAAAGCCCTATCTCAGTGGCAGCCACTGCTGGCCTCCCCTTCCTTCCTGTGCAGGGCTTTGGGTCACCTGTGATGAGGGCAGCAGAACATTGTGGCTTCAAGCTCCATGCACTCTGGGTTTCACTGACAAGGTGCCCAGGATCGCGGGGTCAAGCGTGTCTGGTTCAGATGCCCAGCTGCCATCAAAAACTCCTCCTCCTCCTTCCCACCCACCCCTCTCACAGAGCGCTGCTCCTCAGACACACAGCCACCACTCACCCGGGCTCCTCTGCAGGTCTGTCTGGGGTCTGGCGTTCTTTAAGCTCAAGCTGGGGAAGGAAAGGGGGAAGATCAGAGTAGCCACGGGCAGAGCTGGGTTCTCAGGTGACCTCTCTCTAGTCAGGGCCCTGCGCCCCAGCACACCCTGGGGTTTGCCCCTCTCCCTCCCAGACGCCCCTTTTCATCTCTGGCATTCAAAGGTGAGTACGGTCTGCTGCCCGGCTTTCCTCTCCACCTGCCCACACTCTTACACCTGACACCTGGCCAGAGTTCTGGGACACCCCCGCCCACAAGGCAAGGCTGCTGCCCTCCCCAGCCTTCCAGCCTGTCCCAGCTTACCGTGGTGGGCTTCTCCAGAGCAGCAAAGCGCTCTGCCCAGGTGGCTGTGGACTTCTCAAAAGCCTCATGCCTCTTGATCAGCTTCTCTACGCTGTCCACAGTGTGGCCAAAGTCCCGGCTGGCCAGGTAGGGCTCCTGGGCAATGAGCCATGCTTCGGCCACAGAGGCATCCCTCGAGAACTGGCACACCTCCAGCACTGCCACGAGAACAAACCAAAGACCCACCCGCAAGGCCGGGGGCCTGTTAGCATTCAACAGTCCATTCCTGCAGGGACCTAGGTGGCCAGTGGCCAGGTACAAGGGCCACAGGGGTCCCTAAACTCCATGAATATCTTGCTCAGTTCTGAATCCTGCTCAAGACCACTCCATGCTCACTCTGGGGTCCTACCCCGTCTCCATCGACAAATATAAATATATATATATACAGGGATTGAACTCAGGGGCACTCAACCATTGAGCTACATCCCCTATTTTGTATTTTATTTAGAAATAGGGTCTCACTGAGTTGCTTAGAGCCTTGCTAAGTTGCTAAGGCTGGCTTTGAACTTGTGATCCTCCTACCTCAGCCTCCTGAGCTGCTGGGATTATAGGGGTGCACCACCACACCCAGCCTAATAGCCATATTTTTAAAACACATTAATTGAAACAAACTGTTTTGGAAGCCAAATGCAGTTTAGATGCCTCTCTTTGAGGAACAGTCTTCTGCCCTAATTCTCTTGCTGGCCTTTGTCTCTCATCATTGTGGATGAAGAGCCACGCCGACCAGACCAGACCTTTTTGGCTCACAGCTCCTACCCGAGAGGTGAGAGTTTCTGCACCTCTCCTCAGCCTCCAGCCACTGGAGGAAGGAGTCCCTGACTGATGCTCCTTAGAGCAAATACCCAACGCACAGGGGAGCGCCGCCCTGCACCTCCCCAGCCTCAGCTCAGCAGACACAGCAGCCCAGCACGGGGTAGACTGGGAGTGGGGCACCTGGTTGCTGGAGGGAGGCTTCCAGAGCAAGTCTGCTTGATTTTCTGCCTGGTCCCCTGTCACCAGAAGCCCGAAGCCACCCTATTACAGCATCACCCTCCCTTCCTCTGCTCCAGTAGGGGTGAGGCCCTGCCCCCAGGTCCCCAGGCCCTGCATTTCACTCACGCATGTGGAGCCGATCATCTCGGGTCACCCATTTATCATTCATCTCCTGCCTCCTGATCAATACCTGCTTCAGTTTTTCCCGGATCTGTAGAGAGGAAAGGAGAAAAGCATGGGCTTTGGTAACCCTTCCCTCTCTCTGAAGCAGTGCACAGATGGCCGCAGAGAATGTCAGGCTTGATCACACAGGCCTGGCTTCAAGTCTTGGCCTTGCTACTTGTCAGCTGTGCAGTCTTGGGCAAGTTACTTAACCTCACTGAGATACCTAAATATGCCTCGCCTATGAGATGGGGTCATCGACTTCTAAGCATGCGCACCTATGGGTGATGGGTAGATGGCGAGCCTGCTCTCCTCTAGTGAGAGGCCAACTCCTTAAGATGGAGAATAGGCTGGGTGTGGCTCTGATTCCTGACCCACAGGCAGACCTGATGCTCCATAAGTGAAAGATAAGTTCCTCAGAAGTTCCCCCACTGCCCTACCAAGAAGCTGCCTGGCCAGTAATATGGGGACAAGGACACGAAGGGGCTCACCTCCTCTGAAGCCTGGTGTTGCCGCTGTAGCAAGGACTCCCCGAGCTCCAGGCAGGTGCTGAAGTTCTTGGCCCGGGTGTTGATCTCTGACTTGATGCCCTGGTGATACTTCAAGAGTAGTTCCACGGAGGACACATCCCTGGGGGCAGGACAGGGCCAGGGAGGCAGTTGGGGAAGAAGGAAACTCTGGGTCACTCTGGCAGTGGGGGGGGGGGCTGCCTCTCACTTGCTTCAGGGAGTCTGGCCAGCTCCCTCCTGTCTCTCTGCTCAGCCAGGAAGTCCAGCCCCACCAGGAACACTGATGTCCTAATGCCTTCCCATGGCTAGTGGCCAGGGCATGGGTCCCCAGAAGCAGCCAGGGGATACTATTCAACAATAGAAAGGAATGAGGTGTGGCTCAGTGGTAGAGCACTTGCCTAGCATGTGTGAGGCCCTGGGTTGGATCCTCAGCACCACAGAAAAAGAAATAAAATAAAGGTATTGTATTCATCATCAAAAAAATTTTTTTTTTAAAAAAAGGAATGAGGTACTGCTTCATGGTACAACAAGAATGAATCTTGTAAACAGACTAAGTGAAAAAAGCCATTCACAAAAGACAATATATTATGTGATTCCATTTCTATGAAAAATGTTCAGAATGGGCAAATCTAAGGAGATAGAAAGTGGTGGCTGCCAGGGATCTGGGGCAAGAAGCAAAGTGAGTGGCTACTAATGGGGATGAGCTTATTTGGTGGTGGGGGGTGATGAAAATCTCCTAAATCTGGATTGTAGTTGATAGTTGTGTAACTAGGAATATATAGCTGAGCGCAGTGACGCACACCTAAAATCTCAGCAGCTCAGGAAGCTGAGGCAGGAAGATCTCGAGTTCAAAGCCAGTCTCAGCAGCTTAGGGAAGCCCTAAGCAATTTAGCAACATCCTATCTCTAAATAAAATATATTTTAAAAAGGGCTAGAGATGTGGCTCAATGGTTAAGCACCCCTGGGTTCAATCCCTGGTAACAAAAACAAAACAAAACAAACTAGGAATAGATAAATACCACTGAATGGAACACTTTAAATGGATTAAGTATAGTGTGTGAATTATATCTCAATAAAAATGTTAAAGATAACAGTATGGTCACTGAGGTGGGTGTCTTGTAGGCAGAGGGACAGAGAGTTGTCAATAATTACTAAATGGACACTAACTGGGCGGAGAGCTCAGAGCTCACTGGTGCTCACTGCTCAGGAGCCTGACCCCACCTTTCAGGGATAATCAGCTCTATCCTGAGTTTTAGGAGAACGGCCCCATATGCTGGAACTTGGGGAAGGTCCCATGGACCTGTCTTGGACCTGTCCAGCTTTGAAAGTGTGAGTTGACAGTGGTCACTGTCCCTGCTGGACAGGCTGAATTTCTCCCTTTACTCTGAAATGGTCAGTGCTCCCAGAACCTGAGCCACTGAGGAATTCACCTCAGGTGCCCCTTAGGAGAGGAGGAGCCCTGGGCAGCACCCTTGTCTGCCAGCCTCACCTATCATGGAGGATGCCCCCTTACCTGGGCCTCTCCTGGGTATCGATCTGCCGGATGATACCCTCCATCCAGGAAAGCAGATCCCGGACCATGCTGAAGAAGCGGAACTTGTCTGCCGTGTCCACGAGTTGAGTCCGGCGCCCAGCACAGGCATCTAGCAATGCCTGCCAAGCGGCAGATACCTCCTGTTCCTTGCTCTGGATGGCGTCTGCCTTTTCCCCGGCGTATGCTGTCTGCAGGCGGGTAGCCACATCCTGGAACTGCTGTACCTGTGGTCAGGCAAAACCAGACATTGTTCCTTGAACAGAGGCATCTCAGGCCTGGCACTGGAAGGACATCTGTCTCTTGTCTCCTCCCCAGAGCACCATAGGAAGGCTCCATCCTCTGCCCAGCAGATGCTGTAGAAGGATCCCTGCTTGGGCGCCTCTGTCTATCCAAGGAATTTGATGAGTATTTGGGAGTGACAGCAACTCAATACCCTTTGATCTCCTTAGAGGTACTATAACGAGAGCAAGTGTGAACCAGGCACCATTCTAGACAGTTTATGTTAACTTTGCATCCTTGCAACAATCCCATGGAAAGGGAATTTCATTATCCCTGCTTTTGAGATGAGGAAACTAAGGCATAGCAAGGCCAAGTAAATGGCCCAAGTTCCCTCATACTACCTGGTCAAAGGGACAGCTGGGTTAGAGCTGTGCTCCTGGGCCCCTGTTCTTAACCACCACCACATCTTCAGGAAGGAGCTGCATCAGATTCTCAGGGACAACAAATTCTCATTCCTGAGACCTCAGTGTGGCTACTCCTGTCTCAGGGATTCTGGTACCACCAAGCACAATGGCTGCACACCAGGTCCCACCTTCTCTGTCAGATAAATCTCTGAAAGGTCTACTTCCAGGTGAACCAGGGGCCCAGCCCGACCTACCTTGGTGTCATCCCTGAACCCCACTGGGCTGGCCTGGGACTGCATAGCCAGTGGAGGCCTGGGGAACCTTTGGCAGCTGGGGCCTCTCACCTTTGTCTTGTTCTATCACACCAAGCTCTGGGGAAACCCTAGGGATCTGCAGAGGTGCCTCAGCAAATATCCCAGTGATTAAGAGTGTTGAGAAAGCAGATCTTGGGAATGCCCCAGCTCCCACGGGAAAGATTGGCCTGCCTGGGGACTATGTATGTAGGGCCCATGGCCAGAGCACCAAAGCCTCAGTCCTGGCTCCACTGGGTATCTGCACGTTCCCAGGCCACTAACTGGCTCTCTGCACCTTGCTTTCCTCTTCTACAAAATGCAGACAGTGTTAGTACCTCAGAGGGGGGCTATGAGGATCCAGTGCTGCATATATCGCTTAGAACAGTGCTAGAAGAGCACTATGCATTAGCTAATAATATTGCATAAGGTATTTTTATGCATTGGTTTTTTTGTGAGAATTCAGTTTAAAGTACTTCTGAAGTTAAAGAGCATCTGAAAGCCACTACTCCCTGTTCTGAGCTGTTAGTTCTCTCAGGAAGAGAAATCACCAGGTGCCCATTCTAGAAGGTTCCCCTCCAGGAGCCAGGTGGGTGATGGCACTTGTGGGTACCTGCACTCCCAGCAAGTGGAGCTCCCGCTCGAAGGCCGTGTGCACCCGGTGGAAGGACTCAGCAGTGCTGGCGTCCAACCCCACATCCTCAGGCAGCTCGCGGTGCTTCTCCTCGATGAGGCCCAGGATCTCCACCCCTGTGTAGAAGTAGCGGTGCAGGTCATAGGAGGCCGCCAGCAGCTGCATGCGGGTATCGATGAGCTCCAGCAGGTCTGCCCACATGTCATTCAGCCCGTCCTTCCACTCGGCGATGGTGGCCGCCTCGCTGTGGCCTGCATCGATGAGTCGCTCAATGATGGCATTCACATTGTCCACCCGCTCCTGCCCGATGGCCCCAGTCTCCCGGGCAAAGTCTCGGAATTTGTCCCGAAGCATCTAAACATGGGGCAGACAGAAATGGGGTTAGTGGGGCTCAGGGGCAGACGGGTGTCATCATGCTCTCAGCTGCAGATGCTGCTAGGTGGCCACTGTGACCATCTGACCCTGACTCTCAGTTTTTCCCCAGGGCGGCCTGAGCCCGCTGGCCACACTTCACCCTAGTGTGACTGAATCCCTTTGCGATGCCCTGCAGTGGTAGGAGCACCGTGAGGGTCTGGAACCATGGCTGTCTGTGTCTACTGCAGAGAAGGCAGGAGCTGTGGTACTCACAGTCACGTGGTCAAAGTCTTGCCCCATTTCTTGGGACGAGGCCACCATCTCCTTTTCTGTAATCCACTGTTCCAGGTCGTCAGCCTCTCTCTTCAGCTGGAACAGATGGTACATGTTCTCCAGCTTCCGCCTGCGTTCCTCTGCCATGTCCTTCAGCCCTGCATACTGCTTATCCACTTGCCCCTGAAGTCTGATTATCTGTTCCCTGGAATTCAATCCAAGAAATCCCTTAAAGATGGCCAGCAAGAACCCAGAGCAGCTGACTCAGAGGAGCTGACCTACGCCTCCCTAGATCCCTAGCACGGACTGGTGGGGAGTGAAGCTTAAGGGAAGTGATAGTGGTTTTTCTTGGGGAAGAGTTGGTGAGAGAAGGAATGACCCGTTTGGCCACAGTGCCTCAGGGGAGGGCAGGACTCTGTCATGGAGTTCTGTCCTGGTGTGACACTTGCTGCTGTAGCCCTCCCTCTGGGAAGCTCTCAGGTACACAGGAGGCCGATGGGACAGTGCTGAGAGGGCTCCGGCAGCAGTTCCCCTGCCTAGCTCTTCAGGGGCTCGGTCCTTGGGGTTCCCTGGGAGCTGTGTGGCTGCGAGGATACAGTGGAGGATGCCCTAAAGGCAGCAGAGGACAGGGCTACAACTAGGGCAGCCTGAGGAATCTGGTCAGTGGGTTCTAATTTATGCAGAATCCCTGCAACTCAACAGTTCTGACAGGTGTAATTTTCTACTTTTGCTTTGACATAGGATTCTGCTGAGGATTTTATGAGGTCTGGAAGTACCTTCTGAACCACAAAAAGAAAAGCAAAATTAGTCTTCAGTATCTCACAGCATATTCTAATTCTTCAAAAGACTGCAGCTTTAAGTTCAACCAACGCATAGTTTTGCTATTCCATTCTCTGATTTTTTTTTTTTTTTTTTTTGCAAACCAGGCCTCAGGTGGCCCACATTGGAGTCCCTCCCGCAAGACCAAAGCATAACATGGGACTGGGCCAATCCACAGTCCAGAAACTTCTATATTTGGGAACACTGTTCCGATTTTCCTTTCTTGGACCTGGAGGGATTTTGGTTGGTGGGGCTCCTGGCCTGATGCCCATGACCTGCCGAGTCACTTCAGGAGACACACGCACCCCTCGGGGTGTCCCGCGGACAGCAGGCTCTGGGCCCGGCCGGCTAGCTGCTTCATGTTCCTCCCATACTCCTCCACGGTGCGCTGCTGCCTCAAGTGCCGCTTGAGCATCACGATGGCACCCTCTTCATCCTAGGAGGCAGCAGAGGTCAGTGCCACAGAGTTTGGAGGTGCCCAGTGAGGAGAGAGCCGTGTGCCTGCCCCTCCTGCCCACCTTTTGCCTTTCTGGCTCACCTGCTGTCGCCTGCTCCGTGCCCTTCCTCACAGGCCCACTGCCAAGCTGCTGTCCCCATGAAAACTTCCTAACTCAACCCAGCTTTGAGAGACCCTTCCCTTCGCCCAGCCCTCTCCACAGGCAGGGAGATTGCCTGGGTCCCCTGTACACCGCCTCCCCACTCTTTCCACCCCGCTCACTGCCCGCTCCAGCGCTCCTGTCCATCTGGGCACCCCAGCTGGCAGCCCCTGGCCCAGAAGACCTTGGGGGGCTCATCAGAGAAGACGTAGAGCTCCTGCTCGCTGATCCAGGCCTCGGCCTCCCCGGCGTCCAGGTAGTACTGCTGCGCCTCGTGGGCATCCCGCAGGCGCTGCAGCCGCCCAGCCGCCGCCTCCCGCAGCGCCGCCCACGAGTCTTGCAGGTGCCCCAGGCGTTCCTCGATGTCCTGGAGGTCCATCTCCGCTGTCTCCACGAGCTGCCGTCCCCGCTGCAGCACGTCCTCCACCCGCGGCGCGTGGCCCAGGATCTCGTTCTGCAGTGTCTGTGACCATAAGGAAGGGTTCAGGGGCAGAGTCCTCCCACCAGGTATGGGAGCCCATTTCTGCAGGACCAGGGCACTGTGGGCCTCTCTCCGCCACCTGCTAAAGCAGAGCAGGTGATGATAATAAAGCTGCCCGTGACCACCTGCCAGCAGGACGCCAAACACACCTGTGCCTCCTCCTTCGACCCTCATAGCTTTCTGAGAGTAGCATTTGGGAACTGGCACATGGCAATGAAGGAACTTGCTGGCAGCCGGTGGCAGAGCCAGGAGGGAACAGAGCCCCACCCAATTCCAAAGCCTGGGCTCTCGACTGCTCCATACCCTGCCTCTGCTCAACAGAGCTTGATCTCTTAGGTGTACACACTGGAGGGAAGGAAAGCAATCTTGGAATGGCCACCTGACATCTTTCAGCAGCTTTTGCTCCAGATACAAGGACAGTTGGTGGCTGTCCCTGTGTAGAGTCTGGGGTTTGGTTTTGTTTTTCCCTATTTTTATTTATCAAACCTTTGTGAAAAAGTGTATTATTTCCTTTCTGAGCCTTTGGTTACCAAAATGGCCTTTTCCTCTGCCTCTGATGACTGGGTCACCTTTGCCTTCAGGAGGCCCGGACACACATACAGGATCCTTTCTGGGTCCTTGAAGTCACACTAGCTGCTTCTCATATGATTCTTGGCCTCTTTACACCTTGTTTCTTCTCTCTCTTTTAAAGGCCATTTCCCCATGCCTTTAAAATCCATCTAGAAGGCAGAAGCGAGAGTCCACAGAGGTAGAATGGTGACTGCCAGCACTTTAAATATTTATGAAACTGGGCTCAGTGATGCACACCTGTAATCCCAGTAGCCTGGGAGGCTGAGTCAGGAGAATCGCAAGTTTAGACCCGCATCCGTAACTTAGTGATACTCTGTCTCAAAATAATTTTTTTTTAAAGTGTGGGGGTTGCTGGGGATATAGCTCAGTGATAAAGCACCCCTGGGTTCAATTACCAGTACCAAAAAAAAAAAAAAAGAAACAAAGAAAAAGAAAAATGTTAAACTATGGGGTTTTGGGTTGTGGCTCAGTGGTGGAGCACTTACCTAGCACGTGTGAGGCCCTGAGTTCAATCCTCAGCACCATTTCCCCATTTTCATTTGTCAATATTATTATTTTTATTTATCAATATAAAAATAAAGTTATCATGTCCATCCATAACTAAAAAAAATATTTTAAAAAGAAAAAATGCAAAAAAAGAAGAAAAGAAAAATGCTAGAATAGTAAGATCCACAAGGTATCTAACCTGGTGAAATACGTTTTTGTACTTTATATTCAAAATCTTAATTTTTGAGGATTTTCTGTGGGCTGTGCAATTGTATACAAATAGCCCATGTTGCCAGCTCTAGTCGGCCTCTTTACTTTCTCTGAGGTCTTATGACCTCTGCCTGGTGCCTTAAAAAGGTATTTCTATCTCTTTTTAAGCAATTGCCCTCTAGTCTTTCTGGGGTACGTATCTATGATGTCTTTCTCCCTGTTTTCATTCATTCCACAATTTATTAAGGTATTATGTACATACCAGATCCTGTTCTAGGGACTAGGGACTAAATGGAGAGAAGAAGAAGACCTGTGCCCTCTTAAAGTTCCTAGTCTCACAGAGGAAACAGATGTGAGCATGGAAATAAATGGAGTCTGGGCCATCTTCCCTTGGTGCTACGGGGAAAATACACAGTGGAATGAAGAAGGGCTACCAGGCTGTGGTGGTGGCTCCTTTGGCTAGGAGAGTCAGGAAGAGCCTTCTGAGGCGAAGACCTTGGAGGGAGCCATGAACAGTGAGAGGGAGGCAACCAAAGGTTTGGGGTGAGTGTTCCCAGCACAAGATATGAGTCCATGCAAAGGCCCTGGGGTGGAAAGGAGCCTGGACTGTGTGATGCTACAAGGGCTGGAAGAGAAGAGCTAGTGAAGGGGGCTGAATGGGACAAGTGATGTGATTTAGAGGTAGGCAGAAACTAGACCAGGCGAGGCGACGGCTCTTAACCCTGGCGGCACATTCAATACTCCAGGAAAACAGGTGCAGCCGGGGCCCCACTCACAGAGATACTAATCAATGAATCTGGGGTGAGACCTGGCATTTGTATGTTTAAAAGTTCCCCAAGTGACTTTTAATGTGCAGCCACCTTGCAGGATGTGTTCTGGCTATAACGGACAGCTGCTAGAACAGTGGTTCTCAAAGTGGGGGCTCCAGCTCGCTGCATCTGGAGCCTAGCTAGAAATGCAAATCATTGGGCTCCCCCACCACCACCCAGTAAAGCCTAGCAACTGTGTTGAACAAGCCCCCCAGGCCAACGGGCACTGAAGTCAGAACCCCTTCCATGGAGGGTTTTCAGGGAGGAAGGGATACAAGGGCTTGTGCTTTAGCAGCCTAGACCCAAATAGTCTTTACTAGGGCAGCCACACTCTCTGAAGAGCTTCCTTTCCTTCTTGGTTAGAGCAACCCCATCTGTATTTGTCTTGCCCTTTTCCTGAAATAGCAGCTGCCGGCCAGGGGAGTGGAAACCTCTAGGTGCTAATACTTACTGAGGCTCAACAGACTCAAAAGTCTTCGGTGCTGGAAAGACTAGAGGTGGCTCATTGCACAACTGAGGAAACTGAGGTCCCGGGGACACTTTCTCCCATCAGCCTTCCTCCTATAACTGAAGGCTGTGGCATCAACTGAGCCTGAATCTCTACCATCCCCTAGCGCAAGTCCTCGCGTGTGGCCACTGGAGCCTTGATGATTAGATCATGTCAACTGGAAACAAAGGTTCCCGGGGAGCTTTGGAGAAACCTCTCTGAATATAGTTCGTGCCTTTGCACAGTTGCTGGGCTCCAGTGGTCTGGGAGCAGATGGCAGCTGCAGTTATTTGGGAGGACGGGAGTGCTTGCCGTGCCATGACCTTCCTTCCCCAAGGAGTTGCAGTACTGACGTGACACTCTGGGACACATTGCTCTTTTCTGGGATCTAAGTTCCTGGGCTCTCCTTGTTGATCCAGAGAGCTGACCAGGCAGGAAAAGGGACTCTCTGCCCAAGAGAAGGGACTGAGGCCAGCTCCTGACCAGACATGAAGCCACTGTGACCCCACCCAGCTGGCTTCCTTGAAGATTCAGGTTCCCTCTGCTGCTCTGACACAGAGGAAGTATTTGGCATCTGCTATGTCCAGAATTGTGACCAGGGCCCAGTCTGGCCTAAGAGAGCTGAACAGCAGTTGGATGTTTGCTTCTAGGACTCTAAGTCCAAGTTCAGCAGCTTTCTCATGGGGTTTGAGCCCACTGGAGAAGTGGGGCCTATGTACCTTGATGACAGCACACTTTCCAAGCTCAGCCCTCAAAGAGAACAAGGCAGTGTTAGGGCAGAAAACCCAGGAGTTATCAGCTTCTCTTGGGGAAGCCACTGAATTCAGGACTGTGAAAACACATTAAATCCAGGCCAGGGGCTCCAGGGTCCTGCACCCACCCGAGCCTGATGGAGACTGAATGGCCCCAAATCCCCAAGTATCATGATTTCTCCTTCTTCTGGGATCCTCCCAGAGTTCTCTCTGCTCTTTTTGCAGTGAGACTTCAAATACAGTTTACGGATCCCCAAGTCCCTAACAGGAGCAATAATCTGCTATGGCTGACCTTCTGCAGATAAGGGTTGGGCTATACCCCAGCCAGGTAGGGGCAGGGAGAGGCAGGTGCACTGACCAGGTGAGACAGGTCTTACCTGATTCTTCTTCATGAACAGCTGCACTGTTTGCAGGTTAGTGCCATAGTCGGCTGACTGGGCCAGTGGCAGCCTCTCCTCCACCCATAGCTGCAGAGACAAAAGGCGGGGGGATAGCTGATGACAAACACAGCCACTTTCTCCCAAGTAACCATCAAGGGCCTGAGAGTGCATTGTCAGCAGTCTCCCTGGTTCCTCCCAACACCCATTAGGGTCCCCCACCCACTATTTTATAGATAGGGATGTTCTGATATTTTGAACTGAGGTTCCAAAGAACTTGTTCCTGGCCAGACTGTGAGCAAGCCATAGGCTGGATCTTGAACCCAAGGCTGTCTGAACCTAAATCCCAGGCTCATCACCATCAAAATCAGCCAGGGACTAATGAGTTACCATCCAAAAAGCACTGGCTTGGCTTGGCTTCCCAAATTAATGCAATCATCACAGCAACCCTATGAAATAAGTGGGTGAGATGAGCAGTCATCTGCTGCCAAGAACTGCTGTGGGCAGTGGCCAGCTACTCCTGGTAGCAGCTGGCGGCTCAGCCCTGGGGGGTGGAGAGGCTGCAGCCCACGCACCGTCTCATCCTCTAAGTCGCGGCTGATCTGCAGCTTGGCTTTGGATAATTCCAGCTGCTTCCTCCTCTTCCCCAGAGGTTCCAGGAGGTCCAGGAATCTCTTCTCGATGCTCAGGTCAGCGTCTCCCGCCTCTTCTCCCAGTGAGGGTGCCTGGCCAAACAGCTCCTGCAGCTCCTCCTTCCGCACATTCACCTGGTCCTCCACTCTCTGAGACACAATGGGATAGCACAGCACTGGCCTCAGCACCTGGGCAGTCCCTCCTGGCTCTCCACCCATCTATCCCCCGCCTATCCTGTTAGCCCCAGCTTGAGCTCAGCCTCCTCCAAGAAGTCTCCCTGGCTGCCCTCACTCATCCTTCCCTCCTCTGAGTACCTGCCCCATATTTCTTATGCATCCTTTTATTGGAGCGTACTGCCAAAGGGGTTAGGGGATGGATTGTGAATCATAAGACATTTTCACATGATAAAAGCAAGTCCACCAGGAGGAACAACGGCACTTGCTTTATGGTTTCAGGTTTCCTCCCCAAGATCTTTCATAGTCTAACAGTTTGAGTCTACAGCCTGCTCACGTGCCTTCAACTTAGCCAACATCCGGTTGACGCTGGTCAGGTCCTTGCCCGGGTCATCTGACCGAAGCTGGTCCTCCATGGCGCTGATCCATTTGTTGAGGTCGGCGTGGGTCTGCAAGCGCAGGTCGGAGCTCCTGGCGGCAGAGAGTTGTAGGGTCTTCTCCTTGGTGGTGGCTTGCAGCTCATCCCAGAGCCGGTGCAGTGTGTCCAGCCTCTGGGACACCACAGCTTCAAATTGGGGCTTCTCCTCCTTCAGCTGCCTTCCTTCCTGTGGGGGAATGGAGATAGCTCACCCTCTGAGGCTTCGGTGGCCTCTGAGCAGTCCCATTCCAGGCTGTTGCAAGGGGCTTTTGGAGTGGAGGTCAGTAAGGCAAAGAATCAGCACAGAACTTGATTTGGTAAGGTTCCACTGAAATGGATCTGAGCCCCTGGAATCATTGAGGGTAAACAATTCAGGGAGACCACTGTACGGGGGGCCGGAGATAGGGGTCAGCTGGTACTGAAAACACAAAAGATTCGTGATCTATCCAGGTTCAAGCATCCCAGAAACCTTCCTTGGGGTTCCAGAGGTTGACGTTAACCTTTGGTGATACCTTTAATTATTGAGGTTGCCTTATCTGGTTTTTGCCTGTCTAAGAGTATTTTTATGGGGTGCATATCATGTGATAGGACTTAAGCCTAGAGGCATATACATCCAACAGTAGTCAATGTTTATGGAGAATCTTTTATTTTTATTTTATTCCTGAATTGATTTATTTATTTTGGTACTGGGAATTGAACTACTGAGCTACATCCCCAACCCTTTTATTTTGATTACAGGACCTTGCTAAATTGCTGATGTTGGCCTTGAACTTACAATCCTCCTGTCTCTGGCTCCTGAGTCACTGGGATTACAGGCATGCGCCACTACACCTGGCTTATCAAGTCTTACAATTGCCAAATACTATCTTGAGTTCGTTACTTGTCCTTAAGTATTCAGCACTCAACTCCATTGCTTATGTGCTATTATTATCCTTATTTCAGAGATGAATCTGAGGCTCAGGGAGGCAAGGGAGCCAAATTATCTGGCTCCAGAGGCTGCACCATTAACTGCTGCACAGCATGGCTTTGTGTGGACCCTAGGCCTGCTTCTTCCTGGACAGGAACAGCAGGCTGAGCACAGGGACATGATTCCCAGATCTAACCCCTGTTACTGGGCAAGCTCATTAGAGAGCAGTCCTCTATCCAGAGGACTATGAGGGCTATGAATGATTGCTTCCTGGAAATTTTGCCCATCCAAACAATGAGGGTTAATAGCTTGCTTGGATGACTCTGGTCATTTCATGTATTCCCCTGACCCTGTCAGGACAGTACTGGAGTCCTGGTAAGGATAATAAAAGGCAAACAGAAACATCTACTGTCCTAGCACGGATGTTGAAAGCTCCAACTGGGTGTCTTCATTGCCCTGGACTGTCTCAAATCAGGGGATCCATAAGAGGCACCAGTTATGACCAGACTTAATAAGACTTGCTGGGGCTGGGGTTGTGGCTCAATAGTAGAGTGCTTGCCTGGCATGTTTGAGGCACTGGGTTTGATCCTAAGCACCATGTAAAAATAAAATAAAATAAAAAAGATATTGTGTCCATCTACAACTAAAAAATTTTTTTTAAAAAAAGACTTGTTGAATCGGGATCTCTGAAGATTGAACAACTATTTAGAAAAGTTTTTTTCACTGCCAAATTCTATACTGTCCAGCAAGCTTCAGGACAGTGTCTTTGTTGTGGGTGAAGCCCTATTCTCATGCATATATCTGTTATGGTTGAGATATTTAGTGTCCCCCAAAAGCTCATTGTGAGATAATGCAAGAAAGTTTAGAGGTGAAATGATAGGGTTATGAGAGTTTTAATCTAATCAGTGCATCAATCCCCTGTAGGCAGGTAGGGTATGGCTGGTGGAGGTGGGTTCCTGGGGCTTGCCTTTAGGATCTATATTTTTGTCCTTGTTGAGTGGAAACCTCTCTCTGCTTCTTGGTGGCCATGTCTTGACCTGCTTTCCTCCACCCCACTTTTCGGCCATGAAGTCCTGCCTCATCTTGGGCCCAGAGCAATGGAGCTAGCCATCCACAGACTGAGACCTCTGAAGCCATGAGCACCAAATAAACTTTTCCTCCTCTAAAATTGTTCTTGTTAGGTTTTTTAAAATTGTTTTGGTCCCAGCAACAAAAATGCTGACCAAAACAATATCTGAGCAGAGAGTTTCCCACCACCCACTCATTCTACTTACTGCATCAATGTTCTCAAGCCACCCTTGGTGGGACTCCAGCTCTGCTAGAAATGCCTGGTGCTTCAGCCATTTGTTGTGAAGATTGCGAGCTTCATCATAGGAGATATCCGGGGTAGTCAGCAATTTGTCATTGATCCAGAGAGTAAGCTGTGGGCAGAAACAGTCTGATGGTCTGATGGCGGGTTGTCATTGCCAACTGCCAACATTCCCTGACCGTACATTTTTGACCAGAAAGAGATCCAGGGGAGGAAGCATGAGCACAGAAGAGAACTAATCTCTTAACTCTGGATCCCTAGGCTATAATGTGGCCATAGATATATTTTCCTCACTAGAGAGTATGTGATGTGAGACCAGGGATTATTTATTCTTCTCTCCCTATTTCCAGGATCTAGCACAGGGCCTGGTATATTATAGGAGCTCAGTAAGTTTTTACTGAATGGATGGATAAAATCCCTCCTTGGCAGTAGGTTGAGAAATCATTGATAAACACAGAGAAAATGGTATGTGAGGGAGAGGCCAGGGACAGATCCTATAATTAAAAAGAAAGGAAGAACTGAGATGAGCATTCAATGCTTCCAAGATGTCCTGGCACCATACCAAGCTTGTCTTGTGCCAAGGGCAGAGGGAGATGAATACAAAATTGTCTGGACTAGGAAGAAAGGGGATTGTAGGGAGGAAGTCAGGGAAAGCCCCATGACAAAGGAATTCCTGTCAATGGAAGGACTTGGGAGGGCAGATTAAAGTCTTTCCTTATAGAGTGAGTCCCAGATGAGCAAGGACCTTCTGAGCCAGCAGTTTTCCGACTGGGAGATTTGTTTCAGATGCATCCTTCTCTCCCCTGTTCCTTAAGGTCCTGACTTAACAGTGCCCAGGTGGGGCCCAGGAGTCTGCTTTAACAAGGGCCAAGACTGGCTCCACAATTTGTAAGGCCCAGAGAAAAATAAAGATGTTCAAAGGTATCACAAGTTTTCAGATGGCAACATCAGGACATTACCAAGCACAGGGTTACACGCTCTTGAAGCCAGTCCTGTTCAGGCCCTTGGGTGATTCCAATATAGAGAATTCTCAGACTACTCCTTGAGAATCCCTATCCTAAATCTAGCCAATCAAAGGATGACTTTTTGGATTGGTTGGGAGGTGGGGAGAAGGAAGGATGTGGAATTGAAGCTTTAGAGGATGACCTAGGCTGCTGAGGACCCTCAGTTCTCCATTCGTGAAATCCTACCACTCCTAGGTGAGAAAGAATTCCTGTGACCTCCCACCTCTAGGACACTTTGCTCCCAGACAGCAATCTCCTGGAAAGCGAGCCCTGCCTGATGGCCTCACCTCCTGGCAGTTCTGGAGGAAGTTCTGTAGCTCTAGGTTGTCTCTCAGAAGAACCGAGAGCTTCTGGGCATTCTCATTGTTGTTCTGGTGTCTAGAAGGGAAGCCAAAACCCATCACCATAACGCTGAATCTGGGCCCTTGCCCAACACCCCAAACCCCTGGGTAGTCTAGGTAGCTCGAAGCAGAGAATACCTTTCTTCAATCAGCTGCACCTTCTCCTTGATCTTGTCAGAGTACAGGTTTCCTTCAGCTACCAGCTTGTTTCCAGAGTCCACGGGACTCAAGACCTTTTCCCGGTTGCTGTCCAAAGACACCAAGAAATCCTCGAACTTGCGGATCCCAGCCTCTGCACCTTCTAGGGAGTCTGGGGGCTCCGTGTGAGTCAGAGTGTATTCCTGTGAAGGAAGTTTCCAGACAAGGCATGAGGACTAGCTGAGGAGGTGGTGAGGGCTCCTGCCAAGCAGTAACACCACATGCAGTCGCAGGGGCTGAGGTGTGAATGGCATCCCTTAGAATTGGGCAAAAAGAAGACTCTATGCTGGGGCAAAGAGTACCCAGGGTACCCGGTGAACGGTGTGTCTAAAGTCACACGGAAAGGGAGCAGCAACCAGGGCAAGATTCACTTCTGTAACTTCTGACTGACCCGAGAACAAGACAGTCTGGGACTCAAGGCTGGAAGAGGCACATGAGGAAGAAGAAAGAGACCCCCATCCCCACCCCAGTTAGTCACTATGAAGAGCCCAAGGAAAGCATCATTTGGCCCCAAAGTTCTACGGCTCATTTGAAGTCTCACCACCAATGACGTTGCCCCAAGAGAGCCCCAGCCCTGCATGCCCCTCTACCTGGCTGCTGAGGATGGCTTCGGCCTGCTTGGCATCTTTCTGGAACTCCTGAAAGCCGAGGCACTGTTCGAGGGAACGGCCGCGGCTCTCCCACATCCGGCACAGGGCGTCCCAGCCCATATCCAGACCCTCCAGTCGCTGGCCTAGAAGCACGTACTCCGGGTCTGTCTGGCCTTGGATCACCTTCTCTCCGGAAGCCTTCACCTTCTTGAAGCTTTCTTCGTGCCCATCAATCTCATCCTTGATGGATTTATGCTGCTGCAGGAGCTGCTCAGCCTCTGGGAATGACTCAGGCATGTCCTCAGAAGCCACAGCCTTCTGGGCCAAGGACAGCCAGGTCTGGAAGTCATCTAGATCCTGCAGGAAGGTCTGCAGCTGACTGGCTTCACCCAGCGAGGCCTCCTGGCCCTTCAGGGCTTCCTGCAGGCCCTTCCACAGCTCCTCAACATATGCCTGCCGCGACCCAATGTCCTCCTTCAGTTCGGGGTGTGACTCCATCAGCCGCTGAGACTCACGCTCTAGGGCACCCACGCGGGCCTGGATTGCGGCCACATCACGCTCCAGTCCTGTCAGCTTTCTCTGGATGGCAATGACACCTGCCAGGTCCCGCCCCAGGTCCTTTGTAGATTCCACAACACTCGTCTTGTCTGATATCCACTTGCCGGTCTCCTCACAGTCCACGCAGTAGTTGTGCACCCTGAGGGCTGAGTCCACCGCCTCCCGCCGCTCTGACACCATGTTCTGGAATTCCTGCCACCTGCCAGAGTGGGATGAGACCCCAGAGGAAAGAGATACCTTGTTCCTTAACTCTTCCTAGAGAGTATCCCTTCCCAGATTTCCACCCAGTCCCCACCATAGACCTTGTATGCTGAAAAACAAAAAGTATCTACCTAACAAACTGGATGAGCAAAATTCATTTGTCTAATTTTACTCAAGAGATATCTAACCAACAATCAGATCTCTGATCAGCAAGGGGCAAGCAGTGATGTGATTCCCAACCACAGGTAAGGGAACTTGCAAGTTGAGGTCGCATGTGTAGCTGGACTTTGGGCATACACAAAGTTCAGCTTCTCAGTGGTGCAGAAGCAACAGGCATTCAGTAGAAACCATACTTTGAATTTTGATCTTTTCCTGGGCTATTGATAAAAATTACAATATTCCCTGGAGATACTGGGCAGGGGCAGTGGGCTGCTGTTCCAGTCAACCATGAGACCATGAGGGTAAATAATGGATGCTTTCTGGTGTTCTGTGTTCTAAACTAGGATGTTTGGTAGGTTAGGCAGAGAAAATGCATTTTTTTTTCTTTTTTGAGGCAGGGTCTCATTATGTTGCCCAGGATGGTCTCAAGGAATCCTCTTACTTTAGGTTCCCAAGTAGCTGGGAGTAGTGCCACTGTGCCTGGCCAAAATGCATTGTCTACTTAAAATATTTTCAGTTTACAACAGACTTTTCAGGCTGTAACTCCATCATAAGTCACGAAGCATCTGTATACAACTTCCCCAGAGTTTTAGAAATGTTGAAAATAATTAGAAAGCTCACTTGATTAACTTCAAGGATACTTTAGGACATAAGAGTGCCAGAGAAACCCTGCCTTGCCCAGACATGTTAAAAATTCCCTAGAGCCTAAAAGAAAAGAGGCCTGGTGAAAAAGAGCAGGAGGAAGAGGAAGAAGAGAAAGAGGAGAGGGAGGAAGACTTTGGCTGGGATCTTAATTAAAATAGGTAACATTATCTTAACCATCAAGTGCAGTGTTGCTATGAAACAGGGAAATATACCAAGGACCTGGGTTGCTCCACAGCACATAAGCCTCTTTTAAAGAGTTACCCATCAAGCCAGGCACGGTGGCACACACCCATCATCCCAGAAGCTCAGGAGGCTTTCTGCTGGAAGATCATGAGTTCAAAGTCAGCCTTAGCAATTTAGTGAGGCCCTAAGCAACTCAGTGAGACCCTGTCACTAAATAAAATATTAAAAAGGGCTGGAGATGTGGCTCAGTGGTTAAACACCCCTGGGTTCAATCCCCAGTACAAAAAAAAAGAGTTGCCTATCAGCTAGGCCAGATTACTAGAGGTACCTCCCTGGCCCAGGCTTTCTCATTCTGCACCATTATAATATATAAGTACATGAGAGGATGTGCACTGCTCATGCACCAATTGAACCCATCTCTCTTCTATTACCCACAAGGGAATGAAGCATTAGATTAGACTTTGGAAGAATACTGACAAAACCAGATCTTGAACTATGGAGTATATGACTTAGAGAAAAAAATAAGCCAAGCTCACAAAATATCTATTGTATAAAGGACCGTGTACATGGCACAAATAAGGCAGAGAGGATGAAGGGAGCTGTAAGGAGTGATGAGGAGATGAGGACAGATTTCACAGACGCCACCTGAGCTGTGCCTCCACTGAGGTGAGCTATTTAAGAAGAGGACCCTGAGGGGCTGGGGCTGGGGCTCAGAGGTGGAGCGCTCACCTAGCATATGTGAGGCACTGGGTTCGATCCTCAGCACCACATAAAAATAAAAATAAATATAAAAGTATTGTGTCCATCTACAACTAAAAATATTTGAAGAAGAAGAGGAGGAGGAGGAGGATCCTGAGACTCTCTTTCATCTTTGTATCCCAGCACCCAGGTGTTGGAAGTGGAGGGCCTAGGTAGACAGGCCAGGTGGAAGGCACTGTGTCATTCCCAAAGTAGACAACAGTGGATAGTCTGCTCTGAAAGACAGGTCTGCAGAAAGAAGGCTTTCCCATGGGAAGGGATTGGGAAGACCATGAGCGAGAAAAGCAAGACCTGAGGACTTCTCAGCTCTCCTCCTAGATGATGAGGTCCCTGTGCTCTAAGGGGATTCTGTGCCTGGCACACAGACGCTCCTCTGAGGGTGGGAAGCCAGGGGAAAGAAGCTGAAGGCTTTCTCCAAGTTGGTGTAAAATCATTCTGAATTGACAGTGAAATGCCCCTGCAAGAGGGTCTGGCTGTGCCCCTGGGCAAGAGGTCCCAACGTGATTGTCCAGGCCTTTCCTGTGTGGCCTCCATGCAGCCACCAAGTGAAGCCCCCATAAGGAGAGAAGCTGGGGTTGGGTCTAGTCTTCCTCCCAATCCACACTTTCCTCTTACATAGCACCATCTCCAAGGAGGAAGTTGGTATATCCACTCTATTTACTGGCATCAGGCAACACTGGGAACCCAGTGTTGGTCCTGGGCCCAAGATTTTTTAGAAAAATCTTGGTTAACTAGAATGCAGAGTGAAGATGATCACACATTCGATGAGCATTTGAATGACTCATATGTGCCAAGTAGGCAGAAATATTTCAGCTTTGTCCCTGTTCACTCATTCACTAAGCATCTGTCACACAACTTTCACATGCTGTGTGTAGTACACTGACCTGGGCACTGGGAATATGGCAAAGAACAGAAAATCTTGTTTTCACTCAAGTGGGCAGGGATGAATACATGCATCTGTAATCACCAAGAGTGATAACATGCAAAGAAAAAAAAATAAAGCCAGATTATGGTACAGAGGCAGAGAGGACTGGTGAGGACAGTGTGCTTCTTTCATGGGGTGGTCAGGGAGGGCTCTTCCAGTAAGCTGACATGGAGCCGAGGCCTCAAGAATGTAGGAAAGCAGGCCAAGTGGATATCTGGGAAAAGAATATTCCAAACAGAGTGAACCTAAGACCAGAATGTGGTTGTTATGCAAAACATGGTGGGCATAGGTAGAGATAAAGCCCTTTGTTTGCCTATAGGAAAAGTAGGCAAGTCCTTCAGCTCACACATACATACAGTCCTGCACATATAACGATATTTCATTTGTGATGCCTACCACTTAAGAAATATGTTGCAGTTGTAGAAAAGTCACAGTGCAGCATGTTACCTACCTGGTTGTGGTGACGCTGGTGTAAGGCCTACTGCATTGCCGGTTGTATAAAGTCTAGCACACACAATTACATACAGTACATAATACTTGATAACAATAATAAATGACTGTTACTCAGTGGTATTTTTTTGTGGTGCCAGGTATTGAACCCAGGGCCTTGCACGTGCTAGGCCAGGGCTGTACCATTGAGCTACTTCCTTGGTTCTATGTTACTGGTCTACATATTAACTATACCTACTCCTGAATGTTATTTTAGAGTGTGCTCCTTCTGCTTGTAAAAGTTTATTATGAAACAGTGTGCTGTGTCAGCCAGCAGCCTCAAATATTTCATGTTTACCGTGTCTCGATTGCATAATTTTTTCTTGTGCTTGATTTAATCTCATGTTGTTTTGTGCATTGTGGCTCTAGGAACAACAGACTGTAACACACACACATACACACACACCCTTAGAGCACAGGTGTGTTGTGGGCTAGACCATTTAAGTTTACATAAGTACACTCTATCTACAATGGTCACATGATGATGAAATTGCCTAATGACTCATTTCTCAGAGTGTATTCCTGTGTTAAGTGATGTGTGACTTTAATTATAATTCAACGCAGGATGTGAAGCTTGAAACCAGTGCAAAGGAGGGAAAGATCATTTTTCATCTGGGAAAATGGGAAGGAGATGAACTTGCACTGGCCTAAAGGACAGACAGGATAGGGACCAGAGGACAAGCGCAGTGGCAGAGAAGAGCAGATGCAGGGAAGTAGGACTGGGGTGGAGGAGTAGAATAGTTGTTTTGAAAACTATTTGAAGAGCTACACATGGAAGATGAATCAGAATAAATTTTAACATCTCTAAGTATCAGAGTGAACAAAAGCCACACGTACAAGTTCCAGGAGGCAATTTCCACTGAACATGGAATCAGGCATTCTAACCAAAAGAAGTTGCCCAAAAGAGGGTGAGTTGCATTGTGAGAGGGTGGGCTTCCCATGCCTGGTAGACCAGATGACTTCTTGAGCCTTTTCAACTCTCAGACTCAATGCAGAACCATCTTACCATTATTAAAGCCTCAGATTTTCCCTCATCTAAGAATGGCAGGCACTTTGATATTTTTCACTTGGGATGAGGCATGCATCAGGGGTCTGTAAAGATCAAGAGTCTCTGGCTTCAGTTCACTGTGCAGCTGACAAGTTCTTCCTATCTGGAAGTTCCTCTGATTTAGACGGCTCTAATTTCCTCAGTTAAGCAGCAACTACAATAATCTCTCAGTCTTTCAATCTTTCAATCACTCCCACTGCCTTTCTCTCACACACAACCTAACAAGCTTAAAGAAGAGTGAAGAGGTGTCTCCCTGCTCTGCATAAACACCAGACTTATAAAGGGATCTTCTGAACTACAGTCTCCATCCTTGAGGGCTGAGACAATCAACCCCATTCTAGTAGCTCCAAAGTATCTATCTCACTCCTGCCTGCTTTCCCTTAGGCCCTCAGTGGAGTCTCCACTGTGCAGGTCCATTTCTTTACAACAAGGTCTTCCCTAAGCCCATCTTCCAGATTACCCCAGGCAGAGTGAGGCTCAAGCCTAAGTGTAGAACACATGGCAGTGTGTGTGCAGAGCCTAGGGTAAAAACAGAGACTGCAGGCATTTGCTCTGTCCTTAGAGATCCTTCGAGAACTAATGAGCAATTACATCCTGCACTGAAAGCACCCCCTCTCTAAAGGCTCCTTGGGGCCTGTTTTTTGTTCCAACCATGAAGCTTGCTCGAGGCTCCCTGCTAATTCTCTTCTTCATTCAAGCCAACCTTATTATCGATGCTGCATTTTGGCACAGGCGGGAGCATTCTTTTATGGACAGTACTTAAGAGCTCTCAGAAAGCAATTTTCCCTGCCCAAGCATGTCCAGGGAAATATGGCATGAGTACCATACAGCTGATCTAAATGGACTCAGAAGTCCCTTCCAGCGCAAGTGTCTATAACCCCTTCTATCCATGTGCAGCCATCAAAGCTCAGTGACCGCGGCTCTCCTCCTGGTTGCTCACCCTGCTGCTCACCACAGATTTTCCTCCTAGCTGCACAGCCCCAGGTCTAGGTATAAGACTGTGGCTGAGAAAGACAGGGGCACTGAAGGTACTAATGTGGCACTGCATAGCCACAAGGGATACTTCAGGTACCCCCAGCCCAAGTCCCACCACACCTGACCTGGTGTTCAGGTGGTCCTGGTACTGCCGCACTTCCCCACTGCGTGGGTGGCCACTCTCCACCAAGCTGTTGGCAGCAAGGTTCACGCTTTCGATCTGACCCTTCAAAGTCTTCATCTCCTGGTCCAAGATGTCAAACCTGATAGAGAAAATGAGGAGCAGTGAGGTGCTTTTTCCTTCTGCTTCCTAAAACCATTTGTTCAGGTGAGGAGGAAATGGGGACAGATATTCTGGCACACCCTTTTTTTCTGGTTCATGGGTTCAATTCCGTGGTTTAGCATTTCCTAGATCAGGTTGGGAGAGGGCTGGTGGCTCCATGGAGAAGTTTGAAGGGAAGGGAGGTCTCTAAAGAGGTTACGGAGTGTTTACGGGCAGAGGAGTCAATCACCCATTGACCACCTGCCACACTTCCAACGTCTTGATTACTGCTCTTGGACCTGGTTCCACTCCCTGATACCCTGACCCAAAGGATGCCCTCTGTAGTGCAAGGATATGCTCCATTCCTGAGTAGACAAGGGAGAGCTGCCAAGGGGAGTGGGCTTTGGAATTATGAAGGTCAGCCTTCTTGGGTAAGAGCCCAGGACCTTCAGGCATCAGTGCGGGGCCACCTGAGCATGGCTCTGGGGAGCAGCCTCTATCCTCCTCTATCCCTGGATTCTGAGCTTAGGCTGCTGAGATGCTGCCTCTCCTCCATGCACACACTGAACATGCCTCCCCTTCCAGAAGGCTGCTGGAATCAGAACACCAGAAGTGAGGGTGGCCTTGCAGACTGCTAGTTTACAAACTGGTCTCTGCAGCTGCTTGGAGTTCTGTGGCTTAGGGACTGTCACAGGACACTAGAACTGGCACAGTCATAGCTTCACAGCCCCTTTATCCTCACCAGCTCCTACTTTCCACATTCAATTCCTTGAGCAAAGGTTGCTAGAGCTGAGAAGGAACTCAGCAACTGGACTAGCAAATCCCTGTGAGGAGCCCAATGGGTGAAGCGCCCAAAGCCACAAAGCCAGAACAGAACTCAGGGCTCCTACCACCTGAAATTTGCACCAAGGATATCCTTTGACTCTCAGAGACCCCTGCTGACCTAGAGGTGGAAGGTGGCACCCAGGCCTTGGCTGGGGAGGTGAGCAGAGGCTGAGCCCCTCTGACCTGTGCTGCACGACCTCCAGATCCTCCAGGGTGTCTGGGATTTCCATCTCCTTCAGCCACTTTTCCTTCTCGCCCATCCACAGCTCACAGGCATCCGTCTCCCCAAACACTGTATACAGGTCCAGGGCGTCCTGCAGCCTCTGCCCACGCAAGTCCGCCTGGGCCACCACCTGCTGGTAGAGCTGCCGGAGGGCCTGTAGCCTGTTGGTCACATCGGGGGAATCCCGAAATTCTTGGGGAAAATCCTGGGCCTGCTGTTCCAGGTGCTCCATCACCCCTCGGCTCTCTTCCAGCTCCTCTAGGAAGTCCTTGTGCTTCTTCCCCAGGGCCCGCGTGGCCCCTTCATCCTGCCCCACATCTTCACCAGAGAGCAGCCGGTGGGCATCTTGCAGCCAGGCCTTCAGATCGTCTGCGTCTCCCTGGAACTGGAAGAAGTTCTCCGCATCCTGGAGATTCTTTTTACGAAAGGCAGCCAGCTCCTTCAGCTGGTCCCACTGGCCCGACACCTCCTTGACGCGGGCCTCTATCCTCGGGTACCCGTACTGCTTGCGTGCAATAATGCCTTCGGCCTCCTGAAAAATCTGCCCCAGGTGGGCATCCAGCCCGCGCAGCTCATCCTCGAAGGCTTTGTGTTTGCGCTGTAAGATGAGCACACTGGTCAGGTCCTTGCCATAGTCCAAGGAGGAGTAGATTTGCTCTTTCTCCTTGATCCAGCTCTCGGCCTCATCCATCTCCCAAAAGAACTTCCAGAGCCTCTTGGACTGCTCTAGCTGTGCCTTCCGCCCAGCTGCCATGTCACTCAGCTCCCCAAAACACTGCTCCAGGTGGCTGACACGGTCCTGGATGATCTGGGGGTCACAAGGTTGGTACCCTGGAATAGGAAGAGGGAGGATGACTATAGGGAAGGGCTTTATTTATAGGCAACTTTCAGCTCGGTTACCAGATTAAGAACCATACACTCTCGAAGCTACTATCTTGTTGGGGCTTTGGGATTGGATTCCAGAGTTCTCAGTTACTCAGAGGTCAGGCCAAATTCTTTATCATTGGTTCCCACTAAACTTTAGGAATAAGAGAGATTAAAAGTTAAATCAGTTCTCAATAGAAATGCATGATACAACATTATTTATTTATTTATTTGCAATATTGGGGATTGCATTCAAACTGCTTGTGTGCAATCATGCCTTGTGTGTGGTGGGCATGTACTCCATCACTGAGCTATATCCCCAGTCCATGATATTAAAAAGTTTAGAATGAAATTTTAAGGAGGCAGTGAGATCTTCTATTTAAGACCAGAAACTAAAAATTTAAATGGTCTCAGCCATAATGAACTAGCAAAGAGAATGGAAGATGGACGATGTCTTATTAGTGCTCTGAATGTTTCCTGAGTATAGATTCCAAGGCAGCTGCCTGCTATCTGGAGAGCTTGGCTATCCTCAAGTTTCATGCACTATCACTTGATGAAAGAAGCAGAATTCTAAAGATATATCCAAAGTGGGTGTCAGGCCAGAGGATGGGGCTCTGGCCATAGGAGACACCTTTGGGCTCACCTTTCCCCTCAGTGAACTGCAGGGTGGCTGCGATGATGGCCTTGACTTTGTCCCCTTGGATGGCGATGTCAGCCTCCATCAACTTGTGCTTCTGTAGCAAGTCCTCAACCTCCAACAAGTGCTTCCCAAACTCAGCAGACAATAGGTGAGCCTGGTGGAGGACATGATAGAGCAGACAAAAAGAAGTGAAGAGATGGGACCCCTCCCAAGGGCATGTCCATGTATCGGAGCTGCTGCTCAGGACAGAAGAAACTACAGAAGAAACTAGCAGGAGTTCATGCAGAGGGTGCCCATTGGAATCACCCATGGACAGTCCTACGGAAAGCCCAAGCCCCGTATTCGTCTACTACATCAGTCTCGAGGCTTGGGCATGTGCATTTTTAGAAAGCTCTGCAGTCAGTCTGATGTGACTTCCTTGGTCAAGACCCACTGGAGTACAGGGGAGAGTTCAGACTCTGGTTGTTCCTATATTGTGAGTGGATTCCAACCAGTGTCAGCCTGATTCTCCAGGCTCCTGATTAATGCCTGTCTCTTCTTGATCCGGCAGGCTGGCCCCTAGTGACCACAAACCCAAGATTTCTTGGTCACTGGGGATACTGTGTACATGGGATGGTGACATCTGCCTGGATGGAGCAGAATGAGCCAAGCAGCAGACAGGCAGATGATGTTGACACTCTACTGCCTCAGTTTCTCCATTTTGCTTCAGGGATATGATTGGCTAAACGGTATCTAAGGGAGCATATGCTAACTGCAGGGCCACGAAGGCCCATGGTGAACCCACTTGGGGTGGGTAGGGGAAGGGGTAGGTGGTCCCTGGGGCCCACCTTGATCTCGTCCATCCAGTTGATGCTGTGCAGCATGTCCTGAAAGAGCTTCTGCAGCGCCAGGGTGGTCTCGAGCCTCTGGCGCCGGGACCGCAGCAGCTCCTGCAGGTAGCTCCACAGGCGCAGGATGTTGTCCTTGCGGGCCATGATGCGCTTCTGGTCGTGGTAATTCTCCTTCTCCAGCTCCTGGGCCAGGTCCTCCAGGGCCTTCACCCGCTCTTCATAGGCAGCTGTGTCAGTCTCGATGGCCTCGTGCTTCTTCTTGGCAGCCTCTACAGCTGCCAGGTCGTACCCAAAGTTATCCTGTACCCCAGGGACAACAATAGGCAGTTCAGAGTTCATTCCCAAATGTAGAGAGCGAGCAGGTCCCTTCAGCACAACGGCTGGGTGAGAAAGCGCACTCCCAGCGAGGAGACAGTCTGCTGTCTTTTGACAGTCTATCTTATCAGAGCCAAGTTCCAAAAACGAAATGTCTTGCAAGAACCTTTAAAAGCAGTCCCTTATTTTATTCTCTGTGTCACACTCGTGGGTGATGTGACAGGCGTATTACTAGCAGAGCTCTGGTGGCCTGCTGGCACTCCCCCACCCTGCCAAGAGAGGACCTGTCTGATTCTGGGTAGGAGGGACTGCTTGCTCTCAGAAGCCACAAAGCTGCGAACAGATGGTTTACCCTTGTGCTATCTGGGGCGCACATACACTCTCCATTGCTCTCAATATACTCGCTACCCCCTTTCTGGACAGAATTTAATTTCATTCTAAGCTCTAAGTAGGAGGGAACAGATGCTCTGATGGAGAATCAGCCCTGGGGTCCATTCTTAGCTGGTAAAATATGTCCCAAGCCTAGAGGCTTAGATTCCGAAAGGTGCATCTGATTTCACCTTTCCCAGAGAACCATCATTTAGTGTCAACTCTGACCCCCACTTTTGCTGATGCTACAGCCCACGTAAGACAACTTTAGGGGCCACTTCTGGACTATGAGGCTCTTTCCTAAAAAGGAAATTTAATACAGGCTGGGGGTGTAGGGCTCTGTGATAGAGTGCTTGCCTAGCGTGGGTGAGGCCTGGGTTGGATCTCCAGCACAGAAAAAAAAAGACAGACGATAAATTCCAGAGAGTTCTTCCTCAGAAACCATTCTTAATCCAGCCAATCTCAAGGAGCTGGGCTACAAGGGTGAGGAGAAGCTTATCCAGCTGCTGTTGAGAGGCCGATCAGGCTCCAAGTCAGTTGAGAGCTAGGGCCTCTGAAGCACTCTCCTCTCCTGCCATCCCCAAGTGCCTCCCCATTACCTGGGTCACAAGGCGCTGGTTTTCGCTGAGCCACGTCTCTCTCATGGCAGCCTTTCTGTCAAAGCGCCGGGCCAGCTGCTCTAGCTTCTCCTGCCGAATGAGCTCGCTCCTCAGGGCCAGCTCCCTCTGGTACTCAGCTTCCTCCAGACTTTCCCAGGCCTGTGTGGGGCGGAAGGAGAATTCTTGGGGCACAGAAGAAATGGGTGGGTTTGGGCTCCCATCTCTTTCACCAGACAAACAGTGATTTCGGGATTCTAGGTAAATCTCAATGCTCTTGGGCGACGTGGTGGCAGTTTAAAGCTCGGGCTTCATGTCTGGGCCACACAAAGAGTGGAGGAGCACTGGTCGTGACCTCTCGCTTCCCTCTTCCCCTAAATCTGCCTCAGACTCTAGACCCAATATTGTGTTTTTCGACTCTCTGGAAGCTCCGTAAATACCTGTTGACTAAAGGATTACCTCCAACCCTTGGAAACATCTTAAGACATTTCTCTTTTGTTATAAGTAATTAATATTTCATATTCAAAGATAAATTAAAGGTTCTATTAAGGACAGGCTATGCACCTGGCTCCAAAGAACAGTTCTGAGTATCTGAATAAGGAGTTGAACAAAAAAAGATGGTGGGTAGAGTTTGATCTCTCAGAACAACGCCTCCAAATAGCCAGCAAGCAGCTAATACCACTAAACAAACTGGCTTGGTTTAACCTCGTCCAGGGGCCATTCCCCATGCCTGCATCAGGAGCTCAGCCCACCACTGAGAATGCATAATGGAAAACACCACGGTACCCGGTTGATGTCAGACACTAGTTTCCCGTCATGGGGCGTATACACTTTCTGATTATTAGCTCTCATCCGAGACTGGATGGTAAAAAGTAGGACTTCCAGGTTCCCCTTCTCCTGAAACCTGTCAAGAAATCAGAGGTAGGAGATTGATGTCATGATCCTCATGGCCAAATTGCTTGCTGACATCAACAGAGGTTTTTGGATCTTGGACAGCAAAGCATATTGATTTAAAAACAAAGGAAAAGTAAAGGGAAGCCATAGGTCTGCTTACCTGTTACAACATCTATCATTCTCACCAAGGGAGATCTTAGGGGTTTGGGTTTTCATAACGCATATGAGAGAAAACACAGTGGCTAACACAGCACTTATCATTTGCTTCCACAGGGAACAGTTAACTGAAATATTCTGGTAGATATCAGGTTTTAGCAATCGACATAAAGACACTCTTCCCTCTTCTGCAAAGGATGAAGGCTTCTGACTAGCTCTTTGGACAGTTTTTTTTTAATTGAGTCAATAAAACCTTAGGAGCAGCATTATCCACATAAGAACATATTGTACTGAATGCAACTTTCCCCCCAAGTGCTAATAAGCTGGATCTTCCAACAAGTCCTATAAGCCAGATGTTTTCAAGGGGTCAGGAAAGGATAGGCTCTGGGAGGATTGTGGGTACAGGAGATGAAGAACTGGTAGCAGGACTGATGTCTGCCACATGGGCTCTAAGCTCCATGTAACTGGGGACTTTTACACGTCTTCATGAAACTCAGGGGGCTACTTATGTAAACACCCTTCACATGGCAGCTGGGATTGGCTATAAGCCAGATGTCCACCACAAGCTCAGCCTGATGGATCTCAGTGCTCAGAGGCACTTAAGAGAGCTAAGTCCTTGAAGCACTGTCTATACAACCAAGGGTAACACCCTGTTTGAGAGTCTTGAATGGAGAGTGTGGGAGATACGAAGGGAGACCACACATGCACATACATGTTTGTGTGCATGTTTGTGGACACATGCATGTATGTGTGCACATGGTTGTGAGTATATATATATGCCTGCATAACTGCATTGTACACACATGCATGTGTGTGTGGTGTATGTGTGTTCATGTGCATGTGTGGATGTACTGTTTGTGCACAGTTGGGAATATGTTCCTGTGTGTGCATGGTTGTTTGTGTGCATCCATGATTGTGTGCACAGACCTATGCATGTGTGTGGTTGTTTGTGCACATGTGCATGCACATGCAGTTTTGTGTGTGCCCACATATGTGCCTGCATGGTTGTGTGTGTGTGTATACATGTGGTGGGGTGGTGCTGAGATTCTGAGCAGCAGGCTTAGTGCTTTGCAGAGGAGCAGTGACAGATGGGAGAGGCATAGATGGATATACTTGATGATCACAAGGCCCCACACAGAGAGCTCAGAGGCTGAGAATACAGAGGTCATCTCCAGAAAACAAACCCGCAGCTCAGGACACAGACAAAAGCAGAGCTCTCCAAAACTAGTGCTCCAAGGAGACTCAGAAGCCTCAAGTTCCTCTCCTGCGCCTCACTGGGTGGGGGGCAGGGGTTCTACAAAGTACCTTCCTTGGTTATGAGTCAGGGTTTCTCATCAATGCCTGTTTCCTATAAACTGATGACTTGGGAGTAGGGTGGCCAAGAGGGGCATGATGCTGGTGACAGATGTGCATGCAGCTCTTGAATCTTGAGGCTGTGGCCCAAGGATACACTTCATAACACCCAGAGCCAGGCTCTACCTTTGAACAGTCGGGTAGCCCTCGACGACCACACCCTCCCAAGTGCCCTTACTTGGGTGGCTTCTCCACTGTGCGGTAGGTGCTGAAGGCCTGCAGCTGTTGCTGGACGCCGGTCAGCGAGTTGGCAAACTTGCGGCTGTTCAGGACGTTAATGGTCTGCTCGATCCAAGTGAGTAGGTCTGAGGCTAGCCCACTGTACTTTTCAATCATCTTCTCAGTCTCAATGGCATGGTCAATGACCTAAGGAATTGCTTTTTCAGTCATTCTCATCTCCACTGCTGAGGTCACCAATGGGGCTCAAAATCAAGGTGCCTAAAGTGGGGCTCCCACCTCTCAAGCCCTGGAGAGTTCTAAGTTGGGTTTGTCCCCTGAGACCCAGAATGTGGCTAAGGCAAAAGAGGTGGGCTGGAAAGAGGTAAAGCCCTCTTGCAAAATTGGCAGAGAGCTGGGGTTCAGGAGAATTTGCCCCCTTCTTCTAACCCTATAAAAGATTAGTAAACTGGGCTGTGGTTGTGGCTCAGTGGTAGGGCACCCGCGGTGCATGTGTGAGGCCCTGGGTTCGATCCTCAGCACCACATAAAAATAAAGATATTGTGTCCCACTAAAACTAAAAAAAAAAAAAAAAAAAAAGATTAGTAAGCTCACTGCACCAGGATACCAGTTCTTAAGTGGCTAGGGATTCAATTATTTAAAAACAGGGATACATTTATCCAAAAATGTTTCTTAGGAATTGAGAACCATCTTTATTAAATACCAGACACACACAGATGAATGGGAAATGGTTCCTATCCTTGAGAAGTTAATGACCCAGCAAGGGAAAGGAATCTGACCTGAGGTTCTGTACAAAGGGGTGGGTTTCTGGTAAACTGTGGGAGCCTCAGAGGTCTGAAGCCACAGACAAACCAAATAAGCCCACAGGGTTTGCTTTGGGAATGTTCATGAGGTCTCCATGCGGAAGACACTAGGAGCTGCAGGTGGAAATCTCTGAAACCTCTTTCTGGACAAAGATCTGCTTTGGAAGTCAGCTGGAGAGTTTGACAGAATGCTTTAGACACACACACACACACACACACACACACACACACACACGCTGTAGCTGGGGGCCCAGACCTGAAGCTCTCAGACTGGACAGGGCCTGGGGCTGGCAAATGGAAAGAATGATGCTGTACTGACAGAAGAGCTCAGTACCTTGCCGACACGCTTGCCCTCCACTGCCAGCACCTTCATCTTGGAGAAGTAGTGGTAAAATGCCACCACGTACGTGATGATGGATTTCTCATCGGGGTTTTCTGTGAAGACATCTGTAAGGGGAAAGGGTGCCCTCTCAGCACCAAACCAAAGCCAGAAAGGTCAGGCTGAGGTTCAGCCCCTCTTCCTCCGGCACAAGTTCAACCATAGGCATCAAGTGACAGCCAATGGGGTGAGAGTAGAAGGTCTGATTCACACAGTGATGAAATGCACAGCAGGACCACAAAGGCAGAAAGAGGGATCCAAGGTCCACACTAGACCTGTGTATAGGCAGGGGAGGTGCTTGGAACCTGCTTGGAGCTGATGAGCTGGTCCAGTGCAGAGCCCTGGCCTGTCTCCATGCCCTCCCCGTGCCTGAGTGTACCTGGCACCTGGCCAGCCTCCAGGAACCCTTTCAGCCCGGCTCTCTCTAGAATAGTGAGGGGGGCTGGCTCACCTTCAGGGTCGAGGAGCGGGATGATGCCCAGCTGGCGCTCAGCCACATCAAATGCGTGTTCTAGGTTATGCCGGGCATTGGAGTCCTTCAGCTTATCAAAATCGATCAGGTCAGGCCTGGGGACAAAGATGGACAGTTAAGAGGGCAGCCCTAGCATGATGGAAAGACACTGGACAGATGCAGGAAGGTAGCCAGGTAGGAGAAATGAGAGACGGGAACAGCGAAGAGGGGCTGCTGTGAGCACCAGCTGGTGAGGAAGTGGGCATCAGGTGCGAATGGAACTTAAGGGAAGCATGGGCATTAGGGAGGCCAAGGGCGAAAGGAGAAAAAACAGCAGAGGAGCCTTCCCTTGGCCCCTGTGTTAAGTGCAACACATCCAAATACCCAGTCCGTCCCCACAGTTCTCTCCTTCCTCTTACCGGTGCTTGTGTATCAGGGCATTAAAGGCCAGGCCATCCTTCCAGCTGGAGGTGAAGTTGGTGACATTGACGTGGGGGTACCTAAAATATTCAAGAGAAACAGTGAGATCTGAGAAATAGGTCAGGTGTGGTGGTGCTCACCTGTGAGCCTATTGGCTTGGGAGGCTGAGGCAGGAGGATCACAAGTTCAAAGATAGCCTCAGCAATGGTGAGGCCCTAAGCAACTCAATGAGACCCTGTCTCTAAATAAAATACAAAATAAAGCTGAGGATATGACTCAGTGGTCAAGTGCTCCTGAGTTCAATTCCCGGTACCCACCCCCAACTCCAAAAAAAAGGATCTGAGAAATATCTGGGCATGGTGGCTCATGCTTGTAATCTCATCAACTTGGGAGGCTGAGACAGGAGGATCGTGAGTTCAAAGCCAGCCTCAGCAACTTAGCAAGGCCCTGAGGAACTCAGCAAGACCCTGCCTCTAAATAAAATTCATAAAAGGGCTGGGGGTATGACTCAGTGTGGATAAATGCCCCTGGGTTCAATGTCCAGTACCAAAAAAAAAATATGAGAAATAGATTCTTTTGGAGCCATAAACAAGTGTGTGAACTGAGGGCCAATATGCCAGGAGAGGAACAGATCTGTCCCTTCTGAGCTACTTCAACACCAGGGGGCAGACCTAAGCCACACAAAGACGCTCTCCCATGGCTGTGGCCTACACACCCAACAGGCCCCACAGTCTGACCTCAGGCAACTTTAGAAAAGAACCTGCCTCAGCCCCAAGAACCAGGTCAGGACTGGCAGCATCGATAATGTTGGAGCTATTACAGTTCTAGGTGGTGATTCTTGTGTCCCTTGGGGATGGCAGCCCCCGGGGGGAGCCAGAGACGGT
>NW_025999900.1:4066064-4110758 GCF_001458135.2 Marmota marmota marmota
GGGGGGGGGGGGGGGACGTGGTAGTGGCAGGTTGCCGAGGCACACATACCCTGCCGTCTTCATCTGACACCACAACAGCAAGGCATCTTTGGCTGACCGTGTCTCACGACCTTCCTGAGTTTGGACAACAATGTCCTGAATCTGAGGATGGCAGAGAGAGGAGGGGGGGGAGTAGTTTAGCACAGATCCCTGAGGGACGCCCTTCCTCTGTCCTCTTCTGCAGCCATCCGTCCACAGCTCCGGCTCTGCAGCAACACCACCCTGAGGCCCTGGTCCCTGTCGCCTCAGTCTGCCCGAGCACATGGGATGGCTTCCTCACGTCAGAGGAGACAGCTTAAATTGGGAAACTCCAGCAGGACACTGAGAACCGGCGACACCACGCCCTGATTCCTCCGGTCAGTACGATGCCCCCCCAGGATGGAAGAACAACAGGAAAGCTGGATGATGCGGTGTTTCATTAGCGGTTCCCCCTGCCCTTTCGTCCTGCTGTTATGACCACCCACTCTTCCTCACTTGCGGGGAGTGACATCCCACCTCCGGGACCACTGAGATGAGGCCTTGTCGGTGGCTGGCTGTTCTCTTCTCCCTCCTGGCCACCCTCAAGCCAGCGGGTCAAAAGCCCTGCTTTCCTTCCCTCACCCTTTCCAAATGTCCTCAGGAATAATCTGGACCCTGATTATTATTATTTCTCATTGACTTCTATGGTGTCCCTCAAGACACTGCTCTACAACTGAGGGACGCCCCTGAGCTTCGGCACTTTGGGATGACACGGGATAGGCTCTCCTTCCAAGACCTCTGTCCCGTAGATGGGTTTCTAGACTCCCAGAAGGTACACACTCACTTGCTCTCTAGTCACCATTTTGTACAATCCCTAAGTGCCAAGAGGCCTCCTTGAATTCCTCCCTGGGACCCACCTGGAAGCGGAGGATGATGGTCCAGATAAGGCCCAGGACCAGGCGGTGGTTGCCATCCACGATGTCGTGGGAGCCCATGTTCTCCAGGTGCACACGCTGCTCCTTGAGGAACTGCAGGGCCTTGTCCACGTTCTCCAGACAGTGGATGCGCATCTTTCCCTTGGTGGGCCTTGGCTGGGGGACAGCAATGGCACCAGTTGGCACAGAGGGATTACACAGGTGTCTGCAGGCTGGACCAGCTCCTGCCATCAGCACCACCCTCCACTCTCCCTGGCCAACGGGTCACTCTTGCTTTCCTTTTAGCAAAGGTAGGAGGTTCCCTGTTGTGAGCACTCAGAGCTCAGCAACCAGACTACATGGGTGCCCTTTTGGGTCTGAATACAGCCTTCTGAGCAGGCACCAAATGGCCTTCGAACACAATAATAGGACAAACAGTTAATTGAGCACTTACTATGCTCCAGACACAGTTCTAAGAACTAATTACTGCAGGTCAGTGACAAGAATAATTCAAAGCTTGGTGATTGATAACAGACCCGTGCCCGCCCGATCATGCTCCTCCCTGCACTAAATGCCTCCAGCCCAAACCCAAGGGGCTCATCAGGGATGCTAAATGTCCCATTCAAAAGGATCTCAAGGGTAATACTCTTCGGTGGCATTTCAAAACAAGTAAGAAAGAGAACTTCAGCCTGGAGTTGAAAAGGTGAGGTACATTTTCATTCAAACCCCAAGGTTCTCAGAGTACTTCCTCAGGTACACGTATCCTTGTTCTCAGTCTATGCATCGTGGAAATGGAAGCAAAGAGGGTCCTATCTGACAGGCCCAAGATCACCAAGGAAGTAACAGAGCAAAACAAGCACTTTCACCTACTTCTCCTTCAGAGGCAATTGTACCACCAGGTGGGGTCTGCTGGGAGGGTCTCTAAGAGATTCTACTAACACATGTGGGAAATCACATGGCTAAACTACCTTCCATACTTTCCTCTGGCTTCCAGGAAAGATGTAAATTCTCCAACAACACACACATTTCAGCCCATGTGAGGGGGCTAAGGCTCAGGCCATTTCAGGCAGCCCCAGAGGCCCAGACTCCAGTGAGAACAACAGTGCTTTGCATGGCTTCTATGAGAAGCATGCCTGGCACACAATAAGAGCTCAATTAACTGTCCATTGTGGGAGTGGTCAGAAGGGACAAAAAGCTCTGGGAAGAGGTCAGGGGACCTAGTCAGCCATGTGGACACTTGACATTCTAAGTATTGGGAAGTCCAAAAGAACAAGGAGAAACCCTGGCAGGCCATGAGAATTGAAGGTACCCTGACCATGTCTTTTCCTAAAATGGGGCTGATGGTACCAGCCATGGGTCCAGGAAGAGGCCCAGCACAGAGAGGGGCTTTACCAGCATCTCTCCGGAGAGCACCTCCAGCAGCTTGATGAGCATCCGCCCATCCCGCAGGTCCTTGTAGAGATCGCTGATACGGCAGGACACTCGGGCCAGGTGGGAGTTCACCCATTTTGTGAAGGTCTTCTTCTGAACAACTTCCCGTTCATCTGGGTAGGAAGAAGAGATTTGGGTGAGCTGTGTGAGGCTGGCAGGGCCATGTGACCCAGGCTGAGGAGTTCCACCGTAGTCCCAGGGTCCCCCATGCCTGGCAGAGGAGGCTGGTGTGTCCTTTCACGTGTTTCCCAAGAGCATGCGCCATTCCTGGCACCTCTGGCCCACAGACCAGCCGAGGAAGGCAATGAAGACTCTGCTCCCACCACCATGTACCTAGCAAGACACCCCGGATTCACCTTCTGTCTCCCACTGTCAGTCAGAATATTCTGTACTACTGTGGCATTGAATTCAGACTTCAATGCTAGGTTCACCCACCCATGCATCCATCCTTCCATCCTTCCATTCATTCCTCCACCCATCCATCCAATGTTCTTTCTTATTCTATCCACTCTTCCATATTCCCTTCATCTAATCCCCATCCATCCCTTAAGATTCAGTGTAAATGGATTTTTCAGGAGAGCTTTTCCTGATCCCCTGGCTGGGGCAGGTCTCCCTGTGCATGTCCTGACCCCTGCATTTGCATTTCCAAGTATTAGCCAAATGTATGATCCTCTGGTAAGACTGTGGGCTCCTTGGTGTTCTGTTCACCTCTCCACCCCCAGGGCCTGGTGCTTCACAGCTGGTGCTTCACAGCTGAACTAGGGATGACTGTACTAGGTGGCAGGCCTATGTTAGGCCTGACGACATAGGAAGGTAAAACAAATCACCCGCCTACAAGGAGTTCCTGGTAGGTAGAGGAGAGAGATGAAGAGTTAGGATACATAGAACGGTGATCCACATGGGGTTAAGGAGAATGAATGCTCCTGCTGGGAGCTACGAGCATTGCACTACTCTATCTATTCTATCCATTGCACAATTCTCTCTTTCCTACCCTCAGAATGGCAGGCAGGGCTTCTTGATCTTCAGTTCTGGGATGGTGACAAGACATCTCCATCCTAAATCAACATCAGCCCCAAAGAAGCTCCCAGCTTGTGCTGGGCCAATTCGAGTGGGTAATTCTTGATATCTTTGTATAAATAAATGCCACTAACCTGTCCAGGTAAGGCTGGAGAGAAGAGAGAAGACTGGGATAACACAAAGAAAGGGGAGAAAGAGAGCAAGGAGCGGTAGAAAAGAAGAAATAGAAACAAGAGAGAAGGTGGCGTGAGCCCTCCTTCTGCTTGGTTTTGTGTACAGTTTGTGGCAATTGGCTCCTGGCCACCTGGGTTTGGGCATTCAGAGCTCAGCTGACCTGACAGCGTGGCTGGGCCTGGGGGCCCTGCAGGATCCCTAGGGATGGTGCGTGGGGGGTGGGTCACAGCCAGAGCAGACATAGTGTGGCTAAGCCGGGAGGGAACGTTGGCACTGCGGAAGCAGGCTGGATGTGAGCTCAGTGGAGCCCAAACCGTGGAAGGGCTGGCTTCTTCAATTATTAAATACCTGACTTCAGGATTACAAAAAGAGGAGCCCAGCCAGTGCCGCCTCAAGGGTATAAAGCTGGCAGTTCCTGAGGCTCTAGCATCAAATTCCTTCCTACTTCATGGCTATTTTAGTGCTAGGAACTCAGCCTCTCTATTCATCTGTTCATTCATTCAGCAAATGTTTACCGTACACCCAGCAGGTGCCAGGCTCTGGGTGGAGGTAGGGAATTCAAGGACAGGACAGTCCCCATCTTTGAGGCAGACAAATGCTATGACACCTATGATGGGTGTTTGAGTCATATATGAAAAATTCTGTGGCAGCGTCCTAAAGAAGCTCTCCAAGAAGAGGAAAAGTACTAGTACAGCTCATCTGAACCTTAAATAAATACAAAATATAAAACGGCATTCATTCATTCTGGACCTCTGGGCAAAGTTGCATGGGGGAAACCCTATAGTCTGCGTCAAATTAAAATGCTTTCCTAGTTTCAGAGACAGCTTCAGCAAAATGCATCCAAAGTGTTGATGATAATGCTGGACAGAAAGCAACCGCATTTATTCTGGGGCATTTGGGGATTCAACAGAGCCAGCTAGAGTCCCGCAGGGTTTTCCCTAGAAAACAGATCTGTTTCTTAAGTGGCTCATCCTTTCAATTAGATGTGCAACCTTTGACTAAGGCACTGAAACTTTTAGCCCCTTTAGCAAGTAAGTGTCCCCAAAAGCTAATTTTTTATTCCTCCTACATTCTCCTGTCTTTAAACCCCAAAGCTTCATGACACACAGTGCTCAGACGTGTTTATCTGTACCTGGTAAAAGAATAAGGGGGTATTTCTAGCTGGAGACATGGAGTTTGGGCTGGCACATACATTGGTGCAGAAGTTTCATGAAGCATCCTCAGAGCTCCCCAGTTTTCAACACATAAATGATGCGCTTTAGGCCCTCAAATGCTGGAGCTGCAGATTGAGAGCACGGGCAGTGGCCTGTTGGCTGCTGTAACTTGGAGGCTGGGGTGGAATTACCCAGAGTCTCCCGCACCCTGCAATGCTTTGCAGTGTTGAGACACAGGAAAGATCCCGAGAGGGTAATGATGATCAAAAGGAGACAAAAGGCCCAGGGGTGGGGATTAATTTCCATCAGCCCATTCACTTGGCTGCTCCCCATCGACCCTCTCAGCACATTCACTCCCGCATGGCCTGGTTACTCCTCAAGAACCTTCCAAGTGCAGGAGAGGCCAGTGGCCCAGAGCCAGCTGGGTGGGGAACCCTGGTACTGTGGACAGGAGGGAAGGCGCTGTGCATAGGCCTGTCCCCAGGGCACCTGAGCCATCCTGCAGCGGATCAGGCTGTGGGAAGGAAGCCTCAGCAAGGCCCGGCAGGAGCCAGGATTTATTTCCAGAGCTCTAACCCTGTCCTTGCAGGAAGGAGTGCGTGAGCATGGACAGGCTCCTGGTCTCTGGCCACTATGGAACCCAGGGCGTCTCCGATTCTCCTCCTTCTCAGGCCGTGGCCACTTCCACTCCCACTAAATGTCAGGGCTGCCCTAAGAAAATTCATCTTCCTCAATGGTCAGCTCTAACCCAGAATTACTCTCTGGGTATCTTGATGAGTGATCTCTTTCTCATAATCCCCTTCAAAAGTTAAGCTTGAGGTCAAATATACACATGACACCAAACCCTCACATATTTTTCCACTGAGTTCATACATGGAAGAAAATGCTGGCACACAGAAAGCATGACATCATGTGAGTTATCATCACCACGGCTACTGTTACTACGTGCATGGGCCTGTCCTAGAGAATGCGTGCGCATAGGCCGCCTCAGGCTCCCGGAGGTCTCATGATGGAGTTGAGGAAACAAGACACATACTCACTAACTGTTCATTTTTCAACCACACAAGAAATAAATGGCAATTAGTTTCAATCACACAAATGCTGCTACAAGGTAATATTGGCTTAGTTACAAGATAAATGATGCATATAATAAAAGTTCCAGATGTCAAAGAAGACAGAGGTCATTTCAACTGGAGTCATCAAGAGGGTCCTTTTACAGAAAAGCATTTTGTATATGTGGAAAGGAAGGAAAGTCAGGAAGACAGAATGAGCCCAAGCAGACAGGCATCAAAGGACAAAGCTTGTCCACAGGCTACTGAATGCTGCAGGTTAGCAGACATGTGCAAAATAGGTTTTAAGGGGATGTGGCTCAGTTGTAGAGTACTTGCCCTGGGTTAGAGTCCTAGTACCACAGGAAAAAGAGAGAGAGAGAGAGAGGGAGAGAGAGAGAGAGAGAGAGAGAGAGAGAGAGAGAGAGAGAGAGAGAGACCGTCCNGATTGCAAGTTCGAGGCCAGCCCCAGCAACTTAGTGAGATCCTAAGGAACTTAGCAAGACCTTTCTTCACAACAAAAAAATGGAAAGCAGTGGAGATTGTGGCTTCATATTCCAGGTTAAATTTGTGGCTCAGTGGTAGAGCATGTCTGGATTCAATCCTCAGTACTAAAAAAACAAATAAACAACAACAAAAAAAAAAAAAAACCCAAATCTCCCAAACAGCATGGTACTAGCGTGTGAAACCAGAATCAATAAACCATAAATAGGCCCTGCAGGGTGGCACATGCTTGCAATCCCAGCTGCTCAGGAGGCTGAGGCAGGAGGATCTTGAACTCAAAGCTAGCCTTAGCAATTTAGCAAGGCTCTGAGCAACTCAGCGAGACCCTGTCTCTAAATAAATATATTTTTTTTAATAGGGTTGGGGATGTGGCTCAATGATTAAGTGCCCCTGGGGTTCAATCCCAACTACAAAAAAAAATTAAGAAAATATTCCAAAATACATATGGTCATTTAATATCTGATAAAGGTATGTTTCAAATATGAAGAGGAGAGATGATTATTCAGTAAAAGGTGTTTGCAAATCTAAATGACCATCCAGGAAAAGTTAAATTCACACTTCCTACTCCAGGTTAAATTTCATTTGAATCAAAAACCAAAATGTACAAAATGAAACCATTAAAATACCCAAATCAATCATGCTAAGATGTTCCTCAAAATAATGTTAGTGTAGAAAAGAGCCTTCTAAATAAAACACAAAATCCAAATGCCACAAAATAAAAGATTGAAAGTTCAACTATGTTCAAAAAAAATTTTATGTGTGTGGAATAAAACACCATAAGAAAAGTCCACCTGATGGGGAAATGCATTTGTAACGTGTCACTGGGCTGATTTACTTAATATGAAAAGAACAGCGTTAAAGTTTGGAATGTCCCCAAGAGGCTCTTGTGTTAAAGCCTTGGTCCCCGGCTTGGCATTGGGAGGTGGTGGACACCTTAAGGGGTGGGGCCTGGTAGGGGTCTTCAGGTCACTAGGGGTCATGCCCTTTAAGGGTATTGCAGGACTCTATTTTTCTTCCGCTTTTTTTTCCTGCATGTTGGCCATGAAGGGAGCAGCCTTGTTCCACTGTGCACTCCCCACTACCATGTGCTGCCTCACCACAGGCCCAAAGCAATAGGGTCAACAGATCATGGACCCAAACCTCCAAAACTGTGATCCAAAATAAACCTTTTCTCTTTATAAGGTGTTTATCTCGGGTATTTGTTACAGTGACAGAAAGCTAACTTACACAAATGCCTAAATATAAATAAGGAAAAAGACCAACAATAGGAAGAGAGAGTTAACAGAAGCCGGGAGTGGTGGCGCATGCCTGTAATCCCAGCAGCTTGGGAGACTGAGGCAGGAGGATTGCAAATTCAAAGATGGCCTCAGTAATTTAGTGAGGCCCTAAGCAACTCAGTGACACTCTGGCTCTAAGTAAAATACAAAAAAGGGTTGGGAATGTGGCTTGAGTGCCCCTGAGTTCAATTCCTGGAATCACCCCTGCCCACCCCCCCAAAAAAAGAGTTAACAGAAAAAAATTATAAACATCTCTTAAATATGTAAAAAGCTGTCCAACCAATTTGTAATAGAAGTACACATTAAAAGCATATATATATATATATACACACACACACACACAAAGTCTAATATGTGTCTTTAATTAATTTGAACAAATTATAAAAGATATTTGTGAGACAAGTAGAAAACTTTGAATAGCAAGTGGGTATTAGATTATATCAGTATTCATTTTATTAGATATAATAATGGTATTTTATGCTTAGGTGGGAAATGTTCTTGTCTTCCAGAAGCACCTACTAAACTAATTAGAGGTAAAATGTCATGATGGTCTTTATTTTTAGAATACTTCAATCCCAAAAATAGATAAGCAAATACAGCAAACTATTAACAACTATTATATGTGGGTGATAGTTCATTTCACCTTTGTCTCTGATTTTTTTTTGTATATTTGATGTTTTTCACACTTAAAGTCAGAAAGTAAGTGAAAGTACACCAAGACACTATATTTCATTTATCAGATAAGCAAAGATCAAAAAGTCTGATAAAATATGATGTTGGCAAGGATGTGGGGAAGAAAGCATGCATACGTTTCTGGAAAGGGCATAACTGGGGCAACCTTTATGAGAGGGAATTTGGCAAGACTGAATAGAATTACAAATGCACATACTTTTGGAACCAGTAATTTATCTTCTAGGAATTTATTCTACAGCTATACATGTACATTTGCAAAATAATATATATGAATGTTTATTCATTGCACTTTTTGAAATAAAGATCAGAAACAACCTAAATATTCATCAATAGGGGACTAGTTAAATTAAAATTATATGTCCACACAATGGAATACTATACAACTGTAAAAAGAATGAGGAGGCTGTTTATGTACTAATATAAAGCAATTTCAAGATGTATTGGATGAAAAAGTATAGAAGAATGTATAGTAAAAAAAAAATAGGCAGAAAACAATCTAGACCATTTGCTTAGATGTGAATAAAAGAGTCTTGGAAAGATATACAAGACATGGTTAACACAGGTTGTAGGTTGTAGGAGAAGAATTGGGTGCCTGGAAGGCTAAGGAGGGAGTAAAACTTGTTATTTGCCCTTTTATAACTTTTCAGTTTTAACTACCAGGTATACACATATTTCTTCTTTAAAACAGAAATAAGTACATTTTCCTTTTTTACAGAAAATTAAAATGTTTTTTTCTTTCCCCCTCTTTCCAATATAGGCTAGTTCCTAAGGATTTTTCACTAGGCAAAAATCACAAGCATCTTTAAGCACCTTTGCACAAGGGCAAGAGGGGGCAGGTCAAGGAGGGGAAACACTCCTGAGCTCCAGGGATGGATCCTGGGGTCCTGGGGGGCGGGGCAGCCAGGCACACTCTGCCTCCCACCACATCGTAAGAGGGGTTGGCATGGATTCTACTGTTCCTGTTTAACTAGCTGGGGGGTGGGGAATTTTGTTTCCAACCAGTTAACTTCATCACACTGGACCTGTGAACAATGGAACGCAGTTCTCCTGCCCTGAAGGATTTGCAACCTAACTAGGGTTGATTTCAGGGTAGGACTGTAGGGTACTTAGGCAAGTTTGATAATGCAAAATGCAAGAATAAAGCATTTAAGACTGACTTTGAAAATACACTGAGCCGGGCGAGGTGGCGCAAGCCTGTAATCCCAGTGGCTCAGGAGGCTGAGGCAGGAGGATCACAAATTCAAAGCCAGCCTCAGCAACTTAGTGAGGCCCTGTCTCTAAATAAAATACAAAAACGGGCTGGGGAAGAGGCTCAGTGGTTGAGTGCTCCTGGGTTCAATACTCAGTACCAAAAAAAAAAAAAAAGAAAGTGAACAGAGTTGAACATAAGGGGGCTGGTTAACTAGGTTGGGGTGTAGTCATGTAAATGAGGACGGTAAAGCCAACAAAATGATAATTTGCATATTTATTGGTGTGAAAAGATATTCATGGTAATATTAAGTGAAAAAGTTCGAAAATTATAACATTATAGTAACATTTTGGTATTTATACATAGTCACGTATCTACAGGCATTAAAATATATCCACATGACAGATTAACAGTGGCTCTAGTTTTTTTCTTTACCTGTTTTTCTTATCTTTTCTGTACTAAATATATATTCTTGCTAATGTTTAAAAATATAAAAGTAATTGCCTTAATATTTTTTTTAAATAAAAGAGGATCTTAAATATTTCAGCAAAAGAAAACAGGTTATCATAGACCCATTTAAATACAAAAGTTTCATTTTTGAAGAAACCTAGTTTTGATCTGAGGTTTGAATAATGCCTCTGGAACAGCAGGGAAGAAAGGGGGGTCTTGTTCAAAAACCCTCCTCTGGTCCCCAGCGAGTACGCACGCCCGTGTGCACATGTGTGCATGTTTGGGTGAGGATGAGGTACTTAACTGATTCAGAGCCACGCAGCTGAGGGGCAGTCTAGGAATTTGAACTTGATACTCCAAGTGAGGAAGAGCCTGGTATGTCAGGCGTGGTGGCACATGCCTGTAATCCTTGGGAGGCTGAGGCAGGAGGACTGGGAGTTCAAAGACAGCCTCAGCAGGGGCTGGGGATGTGGCTCAAGTGGTAGGGAGCTCGCCTGGCATGCGTGCGGCCCGGGTTCGCACCACATACAAACAAAGATGTTGTGTCTGCCGAAAACTAAAAAATAAATATTAAAAAATTCTCTCTCTCTCTCTCTCTAAAAAAAAAAAAAAAAAAAAAAAGACAGCCTCAGCAAAAGGGAGGTGCTAAGCAACTCGGTGAGACCCTGTCTCTAAATAAAATACAAAATAGGCTGGCTCAGTGGTCGAGTGTCCCTGGGTTCAATCCCCAGTACCACCCCCCCACCAAAAAAAGGTGGTTCTTAGCTGAAGCAGCACCTCACTAAAAATGTGTTGGAAAACACCATAGAACAAGGACCAATTATCCCTCGCAGGTGACAGTACATATAGGATGTGAGATAGAGCACTGAGTTGGAAGTTTTGATCAAAGAGCCTGATGAGACTGGTGGTGGAAGGAAAAACGGGAAGGGGTATCTTGGGTGAGATGCAAAGGAGGTGACAATGTAGGACTCGGGAACATTCAAGAAGCCAGAAGCACAGTGATGATTTTAAAACCCTGGCTCTCTCTCTAGGCCTGCCTGGTCGGTTGCCACCTGGCTCTGAGACCTCCCTCCTGTATAGGGGGGAATGGACACAGCTCTACCTGCTCCTTCACAGGGTGGTAACAGGGTCACGAGACAACCTTAAAGCACCCAGAACACACAGTAGTGTGCACACACCAGGCATCGTCAGCAAGCAGCTGGTGTTGTCTGCTTAAAAAGAAACATACTCATTGAGAACCTGGTCTGGGAGGTCAAGACCGCCCAGGACTCAGCCTGAGCCCAGGGGAGATTTCTGGCTGTATCCACTGCTTTGCTAAAAGAAATTAACCTCCTTCTCCCAAGCCAGGATCCAAAATGTCACGCTTCAGGATAAAGCAGCACTTTGTCAGCGCTGTCCCATAGGTGGCCTCTTCTGGGGCTGTCTAAGCTGGAAGGGCCCTGGGCATCATCTAGACCGAGCCCCTGGTGTTCAGGCCAGGAAACAGCCCCTGAGGAGCAGGAGCAAAAGTGGCATGGCCAAGGCCACCCAACTATAGCAGCAGGAGGACGGAAGAAAGAGTCAAGGGACCGCTTTCTCCCCACTGTGGCAACCCAGCTGCCATCAATCCTCTCCTGGACTTCTGCACAGCCTCCCCACCACTTATCTCCCCTTTGAAGTCAGAGTGATCTTTAAAAACCCAAACCTACACATGTCACTTCCCTGCTAAAAACTCAGTGATGGGTTGGGAGCAGCGCTGGCCACCCGTCTTCTACTGAAGGCCACAGCTCCTGGCCTGAACCTGACTGCTCTCCCAGCTAACAGCTCCCTCCCTTTGACTCTTCAATCTGCCACCTTCTGCAAATGATTTCCTCTGCCACCCCTTTGGAATCTCCAGCTGCTTCTTGCCAGGTGTCTGATCTTACCATAACCAGCCCTCTGGGATACACCTCCTGCCTGCCCCTCCTCTCTCTACCACTGACCTCTGTTCTGACTCCAATAAGCCCCTACTGAATACTTTGCATGAGTTATAACCTGTGCTTTATATTATAAAATCTTATAGTTCCCCAGATATCTTCACAGCATGTATCATAATTTAAGTAAAGTGTGTGCATCTGTAGACAGACACGTGTGTGCTGATCCGATCTGCCCCTCTTTCACCAGACTGTAAGGTGAGATTCCCTGGCTGATCTAGTTTCCAGTGTCTAAGGCCAAAGGGTCTGGAGGCAAAATGTTCCCAGATCACAGCTGCTACTAGCCTCCCTGCCATTCTCTCTGTGTGACACGATAAAATGAACAGATGCTCTGAAAACAACACCCTGGGTCCCCCCACTTCAGCCAAGCAACATGCAAAGGGGCCCTCGGGGGGGAAGGGGGCAGGGAATGAGTGCTGGGCTGCTCCTAAGAAGCCTGGTGTCACAGCATGCCCTTGGGTACAGAGGAGACAGCCCATAGAAATGTCCCAAAGATGGAGGAGGCCGTTAACAAGGCTCGCTCAGACTGCACTGCCTGGGGAGGGAAGAGAGTCTTGTTATTAACCTTGGTGTATTAATATTTGATAAAACATCTTCATAATGATAGATAGCAGTCAACCAAAGAAGGTGGAACTGACTGGTTTTGTTGAGAGTTTTCAAAGAGGAAGAACAGCTTTGATCAAAAGGCACGAGGGGACAAGGTGTTATCTCCCAGGCAAGGTCCTGGACCACACAGTGCAGGTGGCAATGCTGCCTCTTTGGGTTTACCTGCACAGGTAACAGGCAGATCTTTCTATACAGTGGGGGTGGGTACAATCTCACAATGGCTGACCTCCAAGAGGAAGCAGCTGATCCAATTATTTTTTTTTCCTGATAGTACATTAAAATAATTGCTGGTGGTAACAGATAGTTCCTTGAATAGTATATTTTCCTAACATATAGTCTCTAAGTAAAACTCAATTTTTTGTTTTGAAATCTGAGAAGGAAAAAGAATTTAAAATGTCCCATTAATAATACCATCTCTGTGCTCACAGGTAGCAGGAGAGAGATGCTGGGGCCATGTAGAGCTAAAGCCTTGTTCTCCAGCAGCTGCCTCTGAATCTACTGATTTCACGGGCTGCCAAGAAATGGTAGACCCCAATCATCTGCCCTCTGGACACAGAGCCCTTCCTAGGTCACTGGGCCACTTGGGATCAGTATCATCCTAGTACAGGTAAAGAGGGGGCATCCAAGGAGAGGCCGAGCATCTCTTGAGGAGCTCTCAAGGCCTTTGGTCACCAAAGTCAGAAGGAAGGAGCCCAGGCGTCCCTCTTAGGGGAGCACTGGGGCAGCCAGGGAGGATGGGGCAAGGAGCAGCAGGGTCTGAGGCCCACCGACCTGAGGTTCTGATGTCATATCTGCTGGTTACAGAACTTAACCTTGGGGTCTGGACACAGTGGGTCAGGAAGATGGTCAAAGTGGCAGCAACTACGTGCTTCCGAGCACAGGGCCATGGCCTGTGGTGTACCTGCTACCCTGTTACATTCTTTGGCTTGTCCTCATCCACCCCCACCTCTGGGCCTCCTCTCATTTCCAGGAAGAAGGCCACATGAGATAATACAGAAAGGAAGCTCACCTCCAATTTGAGACGTCCCTGGCTTCTAATTTAAAGGCAAAATGGAGCAGGCTGCACCATGTCACACACTTGGTTTTTAATGAAGGAGCTCTGTTTAGTTTCTCCCTTAGCAACTGCCCGACTGGACAAGGAACAAGAGAAAGACTGAGACAGAGCCTGTCATCCCTCTTCCTCTCAGGTCCCTCTCAGGATGCTCTGGACTGTTCTATGTGCTGCTATCTTTGAGATGCCTCTGCGTACTGATGAGCCATAAATCACCCAGCAGGGGGTGGGGGGCACTCAGCTGTGTGCATGAGCAGGGCAGGGGGAGCAGGAGGGAAGCAGGGTGTGGGAGGAAAGAAAGGAGGAGAGGCTAATGCACAGGGTTTTTCTTTGGGGGGCATCTTGTTGCTGCTTTCCCCCTCCCCCTCCTCTCTCAGCTGGGTCACATCTGCCTGGAGGCATCCTCACCAGAGTCAGTGGGGGACATAACCTGGTGCCAGGAGGGGTGTGCAGGCAGGCCGCCCCCGCCCCCTCCGACTCCCTGCCACCCCCACCATGAGGAGAGAGTTGACTTCCCTGCAGTCTGCAGTGCTTCATCCCTCATCTGGACAGCCACATGTGTGCAGGGTGGCTCCCAGTGTGAGAAAGAGAATGAGAGGAAACCGGGTTTGAGCAACAGGGACAGTGGCTCTAGGAGACACTAGGAGTCTTCCTATCAAAACATGAAGGCTAGACCCTTCTGGAGGGACAGGAACTTGGGCTTTTCGGCTGCCCCCCTTCCTCTAATCCCTCAAAGCAGATCCAAAAAGCAGAAAGACATTAGAGACGGTCATCAAACCACAGCAGAATGGTCCCCTGTAACCCACCACTTAACCCTGTGAAGTGTTACCAGCCAGAGACTGAGGTTAAGAAGCCAAAATCTAAAGGAGACAACTCCTGCTGGGTCCATGCCCTCCCCCTGGCATCGCCAAGGTCAATCCCATCCCCTCTGCAAGCTTTCTTCCCTACCTTCCCCTTCACTTTAGCCAGGCTGAGTCCCCATTTCAGATCAAAAGTCATTCATTCTGGAGAGAGGTCAGATTTTTATATATTTTTTTAAAAAACGGAGTAACCAGATAGCTTGCATATTTAGGCCCAGACAAAAAGAGCTGGGAATAGTAGGAAAGGCAGAATAGGGAGTATTTCCTATAGAGCAGAGAGGAAGTTGGCTTTAAGAGCAGAAAAGATAGAGTCCTGTTAGCCCAGTGGTCTTCCAACCACAGGTCACTGGGTGGAGAAGGACTTGGAGGAGCTGCCAAGTCAGAAGAGCATCTGACACGGCCCATCAACCCTCTGGTTTCTTGGTCCCCTGTGTCACCCAGTTGGATGGTGGAGACACAGCTATGGTGCGGGAGTAGATGGCCCTATAGAGGGAAAGACCTGCATGGCACGGGGCTTTAATCTCATGGACCTGAGGTCTAGGGGCAGGGCACAGAGCCAAGAGTTTCAAGCATAAGCCTCTGTCTAATTTCCCTGTTCCTGGTTCTTCAACCCAGGCTTTCCCAGGCAAAGGAGGTAGGGGTGAAGCAGAAGAAACAGGTCCTGGAACAGGCCTAGGTAACTAGGACCAAGACTGAGCTGATGATCTTGAACATAAGAAGTTGAGAAAGGACAGAAAGTATCTATAGGAAATGTTCTTAGTATTAATAACATCCCAAATTCATCTAGCATTTTATAATTGATGAAATATTTTCATGCACTTTATTTGATTTTCACAACCACCTTGGGAAAGTAAGGTGTCAGGCACAGCCATGGTTAGTGAAGGCTCTTTCCTGACGGACCTAGGACTGACCATTGTCCAAATTTTAAAAACAGGAAATCAAGTTTGAGCCAGTGATTCTTCCATAGCAGTAGCATGAGGTGGAATCAGGACTCAAATCCGGGTCTGGTGACAGACCAACACCTTCAATTGCAGAAAAAAAATGCCAGACCAACTTCCCCCACCTGCTACATAACCTCCAAGCAGACTGCCTTCACCCCAAAAGGAACACAGGGCTAAAGTCCTTCTGGGCCTTAATATTCTTACAAGTGGAGAACAGCCATAGACCACTTTGACATGCTGGGACTAACAGCAGCGTCCACTTCCTAAGGCCTCATTGGAAAGGCCCAGCCCCCGCCTGGATTACTGAGGTGGCCCCAAAGATGGTACAGAAGGGAAAAAAAATGTCAAGAAGTTAAAGCTGGGGAAGCTGGACACACTTCCTTTCTTCACCTTGCCCACTCAGCAGAATGCACCCAGCCAGCCACTCTATTTGGATCTTTTCAAAGCGTTAGCTTCAAGCAGAGGTCATTCTGATGGGATCTCAGCATAAACTGCCTAGTTGTTTGTAAAAATCTTGAAAGGACCCCAAACTTAAGTGTTTACTTGTGAGCCAGATGTTCTGAAACATTAAGGTCCAGGCAGGACACTCCACAGGAGCACTCAGATTCTTAGGTAGGTAGGACACACACACTCTTGGTGAGGGGTAGGGTGTCAGGCACAGCCATGGTCAGTGAAGGCTCTTTCCTGACAGACCTAGGACTGACCATTGTTTCCATGTGATGCCCTCTTGTGCTTGCCCCTTTAATCCATCTCCACCAGCTTCCCAGGCAGTTCAGACATGGCTACCACACCAACAGGCCACCTGGGGTAACCCTTAGGCTTTCTGCCCATCCTGGGAGCAAGCACCCTTCGATTCCCCAGCATGATGGCTTTCTCCTCCAGGAACAATTCTCCCTGCATATCCTCCCTTGCTCTCTCATTGCTATTTAAATTATATGCCTTTCCTACAATTCTCTAATTCTACTCATGCTAATTAGTTGTGAGCATAGTTCATTTTTCCCTAATAGATTAAAACTCCTTAGAGACAGATGCTATATTGAATTCATTTCTTTGGTTTACCCCCTCTCCTCTTGTGTCTGGCTGGGGGGTTAGCTTTAAACTTAGTAAGAGTACAATGAATAACTGTTAAAAATGGAATTTACCTTGGTTTTCTATAATATAGGTAACGTATGAAACAGATCAAATAACGTCTACACAGGTCACCTCATTCCATCCGTTGGCAAACCTCATGGAACATGGTTACCATTCTCCCTCCATCTGTATCACCAGGCTCACCATAGCCAAATCCAGCCAGCAGAAATATAAAACCAAACTGACAAAACCAAGGGTTTCAGTTTAGTTTGGTTATTTAAAGAGGTTAAATTACATAAGCAAAAAAGCAAGGGGTCACAGCTATTATGTTTCCCCCAGGAAAACCAAGGAAGGATTGTTTGGGGTCAGAAAAGGTGAGGACAAGATAAGGAAGAAGAAAGGGAGCTTCCAGTAAAGATCAGAACCAAAAGGGTGATGGCCAAGTCCCTAGTGAGTTCCCTGTCATGACAAGAGAGAAGAGACACCGCATTCCTTTTATGGAATGAGAAGCCCAGATACTTCTGAGATAAATGGTCATTATAATTCTAGAGGGGCCTAGAGCCCTGCTCATGGCTCAAGGTCAGCAGGGACCACAGTATCTGGGAGTGGAGGGGAAAGAAGGGCAGGAGGAAGAGGATCGCTATGAACGTCAAGTTCCAGCAGGACCATAAGAAACAGGGTAAAAATCACTCCAGAAAGTGCTCATGGGAAAGGCTGTGCTCTTCTTACAAGTCGAGCACAATCAGTGATGAGGAACCAGGTCCAGATGGGGTGGTGATGGGTGGATTAGGGGAAGAAAGTTTCCCCACACACCCCTGTGTAACTCAACCTCTATTTATTGGCCAAGGATACCAGGACAGAATTTAGTTGCCCCCAAATCAAGTTCCAGGGAGACAAGAGTCACAAGGGTTGGTGGGAAAAAATAAAAATAAAAAATTCCAAGAATCAGATCTCAGCCAGCAGGGGGAGGAGAAGCCATTTCTGCTAGAGATGTAAGATACTCTCTCTGAAAGAGAGAGAGAGAGAGAAAATCTATTATGAACCTGCTAAGTACAAATCTAATTCCAGTTTAAAGATGAGAGGTTCTATCCAGAAAATCCTCCTTTCTAAGGCAGTGTGGAGAGAATGCTATCTCTTCTCAATTTCTAATTGAATCACCCTTTTCTTTGGGGATCACAGAGAGGAAAATATTTTTTCTCTCCAAGGCCAGGCAGGAAACTGGGGTGCCCAGGAGGCCCCTTGCACCTGGGCCTGGCTGTCTAGCCCTCACACACTCCTTTGCCCAGACTTTTTCATACTTTTAACATTAGTCGCAGGTTGCTCCAGACAGGAGCAACAGAAGGCAGAGACCAACTGGCACCAACTCCAGCTCCTCCCTGCTCTTCAGAAAGACCTGGGAAGAAATGGGGGCTGTTTGGGGCAAACCTGCTAGAGCCTCTACTCCCTCTCAGGGCTGCCTAGCCTCTCTGAGCCCAGCAAACACATCTCTATTGCTGCCATGCCAGGGCTCACCCGACATGCACGGAGGCTTCACTGTCGTGGGGAGGGGCATGGACCTTGGGATTGTGAACATGCTTCTCTAACCCCTGTGGCCCCAAGCAGTACCTGCCAAGGCCTTGATCCGGGACCTCTCAAAGAGCCTGGCTGAGCTGTTGTCATTATCCAGCTCATCTTCCGGGGCGTCCCAGCGGGCATTGATCCGGCTGTACGGTGGCTGGTTGCCCACGTTTTCAAACTCCGTGGCTGATGTCATGCCAGCAGGTTCTTAGCAGCTACGTGGGCCTCAGTCTTCATGGAAGGGTCCCTAGGGGACAGCAACACAGTCAGAGGGTTAGCTCCCCGCCCCCTCTCACTTTTCCTCAGGGGAAACTTGTTCGGAGCATCCGACAGCAGCAGATCCTGGCGGGAGCATCATGCCGGGTCCTCTGCTGGGGCATGCCTCCTACCCAGGGTCTCTGGGTCATGAGTTATAAAATATTGCAGCAGCAGCAGCAGCAACAGTAACGGCAGTGGTGGCGGGGACAGAGCCGGAGAGCTGCAGGCAGCAAGGGTCAGGATGGCCAGCAGGTGGAGACGTCAGTCAGTCGCAGTGAGCCCATTTCCTCCAAACCCGCTGCCTCCGCCCCAGGAAGCAGCGCAAGGGGCAGCTCTCTTGGGAGCCAGAGGCTGGTGGGGGACGAGCTGGGAAAAGCAGCCCCCACCCTGAGTACCGGGGCCAGGAGCTAGTGTGGGGGGGAGAAGAGAACAGACAAGGAGAACAGAGAAGCTGGAAGTCGGCTGAGTTCGACTCAAATAGGAATTGGGGTGGAGGGGTAGGGGGATGGGGGTGAGTCTCAAGCTGCCACTGATGCCACCAGTCCAGGCAGCTGCCTGTGCTGGGGGGAGTCTGCTCCTCACTGAGGCTGCTCAAGAGTCTTCAGCTCTTTCCTGGGCACCCAATATTCCGAAAGCTGAGCTCTTGTTTTCTGCCCTCTTTGAAGTGCGCCCAGGTGCTGGAACAAGATCTCCTGTTGAATCCCAGGTCAGGCCAAATAACCCGGAGGAGCCTGTGGTCCATGAGGGCCAACAGCATGAGGGGCTGAGACCGGTGGAGAGGGAGTCCACCGGCAAGAATGGGGCCATGGGTCAGTTACCTCTGCAATGAGCATGGGCATCAAAAGCATTGCCCAACCAGGACTCATTTTTGCTTGCTCATTCATTCATTCATTCATTCACAATGAACTCAAATATGTACCAAGCCCAAATGAGGAGGCAGACACTGTGCTAGGCAATTATGCATAAGACAAGAAGGGTCATGTCCTGGGCTGGACATGTGTCTTAAAGGCAGAGCACTTGCCTAGCATGCATAAGGCACTGGGCTTGATCCCTAGGACTGCTTGCATGCGCGCGCGCACACACACACACACACATACACACACACACACACAAGACCACATCCCTATAGAACTTATGCCCTGGCGGGGGCAACAGTTAATTAAATGAACCATTACAATGAAGTGTGCTGTGTGCCACTACTGGGAAAGAGCAAGGTAAAGTGGGGATGGGGTGTCAAGAAGGAAAGTTTAAGGTGATTGCTAAAGGAAACTTGGAAGTACCCATAAGGGACAGGTAGAAAGGGATAGGAATCCAAATGAAGGGAACAAAGAGTGGATGCAGAGTTCTGCAGCCCAGAGCAAACAAGACTGAGGAAGCTTAAGAAGAAACTAGAGAGTGAAGGAGGGTCAGGGAAGAAAAGTGAGACGGTGGCTGGAGGGGCCTGCTGGCTCTCAGTTGCTCTGAGCCTTTTGAAAATGACTGGTTATCTCATCTGCACCTGCCATTCAGGTGTCTCCTTGGAGCTTGGACTCAGAGAGAGTCTGTAAGAGAGAAAAGGGGGCCCAGAGCCTTCAAATCCAAAAGAGCAAAAGAAAGGTGGGGGCTGGAGGCAGGGTGGCAGGCAAATGACCAATGTTGACAACCAGTGAACTGTGGGGGACACACATCTCATTCTCACACACATAGACTCACATCCAACACACCAACACACACACACCCAAACAGGAACACACACAAAAAAAGAAATGAGGTCCACTGGCCAGCTTGAGCAGTGCTGTAGCCCTTGCTCCTCAGAGTCGGAGTCACTTCGGACTCTTCTTCCCCCAATCTGACTAATCAATCCCACCACATCCTTTTGAGGTGAGACAGGAGCCAGAATTATCCACCTAATAATTGCACAAGAGAGAAAACAGGCCTAACACAGGATGAGGCCTCCCAAGGTCATCGAGGAATGACTGCTTTGCTTAGACCAAAGACCAAACTGTAGCCTGGTTTGTCTCCCTCCACTGGAGGGCTTTTAGGGACACAAGGAGGGAAAGAACATGGCCCCTGTGGACCATTCCCAGCTGCTAGGGATGGGCAAAGGTGTCTGCCACTGGGGGAGGGGAAAGTGCAGGGTGTGGAAAGCAGATATCACCCTCAACACTGCATTTCCCACCAGGCCAGGCCAATGCCCAAGCCCACCCTTGTCCTCTGAATAGCTGTCCTCCACAGAGGACTTGATGCTTCCAGGACTGAGATTTCCCACTCAACTGGCTGAGCAAAGAGACCTGGGAAGGACTCTACTCCCCAGGCGTTCCCCCCCCCCCCCCCCCGGTCCCTTGAGGGGAACTACTACTGACTTGAGGTCAGAGCTAGAGGGACTGACGGGCTAACCACCTCCTGCAGGGCCATGATCCTGTCCAGCAGCCCCTGAGGAGGGCCGAGCTGCCAGACACAGACGGTGGTGGCGAGGTGAGATCAGCCCCTGAGCACAGGAGGTAACCAGACCCTGGCGCGTGCTTGCTCTCTCTCTCTCTCTCTTTCTCTCTCTCTCTCTCTTCATCCTGGGCTATTTTTAAGAGTGGCCGAGAGAGGCCCAGGCTGCAGGGCCAGGGAGTGAGATTACCTTAGCCATGGCTCCGTAAATAAGTCTGTCCCAGAAAGATGAGCCTGAGCCCGCAGACCAGCAGAACCAGCGTTCAAGGCAAGATTGATGGCCCAGGGTGCAGAAGAGCAGCAATTCATCCTGCTTAAAACGCCACCCTTCCTGAGACCGCGGCTCAGAGAAGGCAACAGCCAGGCAGTGGCTGTGCCGGGAATGTGAAAAAAAAAAAACAAAACATATGTGTGTTTAAATACACAACTGTTTGTTTGTTTTTGCAAGGGTCAGTTCCCTGAAGGTAAACACCAAAGAAAGAAGATTCAAAAATGAAAGTAAGGCCCTCTTGCTCCTCCTGTCCCCACCCCAGGCCCACCCCAGCCCCTGCCCAGATGGCAAGGTGGGGGGCAGGATGTGCTCAGGCAAGGAAGCTCTCGGAGAATCAGGTGGGAGAAGCAGAAAGGAAGAAAACACGAAAACCGGAAAGCTACATACAGATGGTTATTCCAGAAAGAAAACCCCTAAGATGTGCCTGAAACCAAATTCAACCCTGCTTTCTCAGTGTCAACCATGTCTATTTCCATTACCGTCAGAATGGCCCTTCAAAAGCCCAACTATAAAGAAACCACCGTGACTAAAAAGAATAGTATGCATTGGGGAATTATGGAGGGGGCACCTAAACAGATGAGGAGCCTCGGAAATGACATTCAAGTTGAAACCTGAGGGAAAATTAGAGATGAGATGATCTGGTCACATTTTCAAGGATGTAAGTAATCTGTGCATCTAGAGTGGCCCTCCATGAGTCATAGAGGACCGCAAGTACATGGCTAAAATTAGTCCTCATGCCCCTGTTAGCAAACTCAGGGGATAAAAGGCATATGAAGTAGCTCTTTGTCCATTCATTCCCCAATGCACCCTCAAGCCCCCAAGAGGTCCTCCTCTTAAGCCACCAGATCCCCTGTCAAAGTGTAAGATGGGTATTCCCTGGTCTGTGTGACTCCATGCCCAGGGGAGTTCACCTGCCTTGTCTATCCACCTTCCTGTCTAGCAGCTGAGCAGTGCCATCTCCAGCCCCCTTTATCTGTGAATTTCTGCCACCCCCTGTCCCCAGGTTTTATTTTGAGTAGGATGGGGCCCTATAAACTTGTACATCCACAGAGCAATTCTGAAAAGCTCATCTGACTGCATGGGGCGCTCAGTCTCTAAAGGGACGCTTACTTGGTAAACGGGTTTCACAACATCACTGATGCAACCCCCAGCTCTGCCCTTCATGCTTGTCCCCAAAACCAAGAACCCAATGGCCACTGGGTTGAGTGCTATGCCTTGCAATCTCAGCCTCATGTGCACCTCACTGGTGTGGTGAGAGGAAGTGGTAGTGGCCGCTGCGCTCTCCCTGCCAGGCCAAGCTAGGTCTCACATCAGTCCTCCCCACAACTCAGAACAGAAGGGACACTCTTCTCCCCTCTCCTAACCACCCACCCCCTAACAAAGTAACTGGTATCCCCTTCTTTTCCATGGGCCACACATAAGCGAGAAGCAATAAAGCACAGATCCACTTCAGCACTGGGGAACGGGAGCAAAAGACGGTGATGCCACTCTTCCTTAGTGGGGCTGAGGTATAGGTCCATGCAGCCCTAACATCCTTAAAAAGAATTTAGATCCACTTTTTATTTTCACCCTACCTGTAAGCTTTGTCCCCTCCCTTGCTTTCTGGTTTGACCTGTCCCTTATGCTACCCCAAACCTGCTTTTAACTTATTTGGGTTCCATGGCAACCCAAGGCAGGAGATTAAATCCTGAAGTTCCCCTGGTAACTTTTCTGCCAAAGCAGCACCAACGAAGGAACAGCCCCCTTCCACTTTCTCCGATCATAATCTCACCGAATATTCAGACACCTTAAAGAACAAATACGTATACACACACACACACACACACACACACACACTTGCTAAAACAGACACCATGCGGTCACCAAGTTCTTCCTCTAAATCTGCTTGCAGTCCTAACCTGCTCTCCAGCCCCATGCATTAGTCTGGCACTTCCATCCTCCTACCAGTCATCTCCACATAGAAAGTACAGCTCAATCTTCATATGGCTAAGACTGAGTACATGGCTTCCAGGACAGCAGAATGGGGAAGTTCTACCACCATAGGGTGACAGTGAGGCCCAGGTAGCCATGCCAACTGTGGGTGGCCCTTCCAACAGGTGGACATCACCAGCGATGCCTGGATAAGCCATTCCTCCTCCCCAGAGCACATTCTGCTCTTCTGCGTCCTGCGATTCCCATGCTAACCCAGCCAGCGCTACTAGTCCATCAGCCACAGGACACGGTTTAGGGTTCTGAAAGCCCCAAGGTTCCTGTGCATGGCTGCCACCATTAAGGAGCCCCATGCATTTGCAATATCCTGGTCATTCCTGCTCACTGCTGTTGGGGGAGGCCTATCCCGGATCCTTCTGCTCTGGTTTCTGTCACTAGGCAGGGGCTTCAGGCCCACATGTCATAACTTGTTCACTCTCATCATGGAAAAATCTCCTACTAAGAACCAGCTCCAGTTATGCTGCAGCTGCTGGAATAGCAGTGGGGTGGTGGGAGCCTGGCTCCAACCTTTCTTACAGGGATTTGGCTGGGGAACAGGTGCCACTCAGCTCTGGGACAGGGGTTGGCTCATCAGCCCTCTGTGTTAACAACGGCATCTATCAGCACCTCTCCTCCTGCCCAGAGGCAAACGCCCAGTGGGAAACATTAAAGGCAAGAGGAGAGATTCTATTCTTACATATAGGTAGAGCATCCCTAATCTGAAAATCCAAAATCAGAAATGCTCCACAATCTGAGACTTCTTGAGTGCTGACATGATGCCACTATGACCTCAAGCAATGGGTCATTGTCAAAATTCAGGGTCACTAAAAATATCATATAAAGTTATCTTCGGGCTATAAGATGTATAGGAAACATAAATAAATTGTACATTTAGACTTGAGTCCCATCCCCAAGATATCTCATTATGTATATACAAATATTCCAATATCTGAAATCCCAAACACTTCCAGTTCCAAACATTTAAGTAAGGGATACTCAACCTGTATATAGGCTTTCAAAGATTATTCTCTATTGAGATTCCTATATATCTACATTTACAAAAGACCATTACTATCCAGTCCTACGTCCTCTCATCTCTCCTGCTTCACTCCCCAGAATAAGTAGCATTCAATAGTAGCTGAATTGAAGTGTCAAATGCCCAATTTCTCTTGTTCCATGAGAACTTTTCCTCAATAACATATACTGACTTCTCTCTTCTCTGATTTCTGTGGGAAATCATGGGGTCTCAACACTGGAAGAGGTCAAGAATTATTAATGAAATGATTGATTCAGAAAAAAATCATTGAAAATAAAACCATTAGATAACAGGTTGATGGGGGAAGTTTACACAAGAAGGATCAAGTTTCTAACACCTGAATTCTCTGACAAATCTCAGTAGCACCAAGAACAGGACAAGCTGGCATTATGTGCCTCCTGACAGGATCCATCATGGAGGACACCATGGTGTGTGATGTTCCTGACAAAAATGTGGGACCTCAATTAAGTCTTTCAAGCTAACTTTCCATTTTCAGAAATTAATAAGAAATTGAGAGATAGGTGGTGCAGGACTGTAATCCACCAACTTGGGAGGCTGAGACAGGAGGATCACAAGTTCAAGTCCAGCCTCAGCAACTGAGCAAAGCCCTTAGCAATGTAATGAGAACCTGTTTCAAAATAAAAAATTAAAAAGGGCTGGGGATGTGGCTCAGTGGTTAAGTGCCCCTGGGTTCAATCCCGGTGAAGAAAGAGTTAAATGACAATATGAGGAAGCAGAGAGGCAAACTTGGCATGTAGGAAATTCTACAGGAACTGACTCAAGTTTCTTCAAGTCAGTGGCATTAAAACAAATAGGTAGAAAAGAGACAGGGAATGGGGACTGCTGCAGATCAAAAGAGACTTAGGAGAAGTCACAATGGAATTGATGTGTACCCTGTTTGGATCGTGATTAAAACCAACATCTATCAAAAAAAATTTTCAAAACAATTGGGGATACGTGAATTATAGACTCAATACTGGATGATCACCAGGAATGTTAGGTGTGATAATGGCATTATGGTTAAGTAAGAAAAATGAACCTACTGTATATTTAGACACGATGTCTGTGACTTGCTTCAATGTGTTTCAGCAAAGTAGGAAGCAAATGAGAAATGAAAACCCCCTAATAATTGACTTGGAATGAGCTACCTATGGGGGGTTCATGACACTATCCTCGGTGAAATTTTGTATAATGAAACTTTTGATAAACATATTTAATAAGAAATTAAGTTTATAAACTATAGTAGCCAATGCTTACCCATGAGAGTTATTTATTTCTGAGATGTTTCCATTTAATATTTTCAGACTGCAGTAACCATGGGTCACTGAAAGCCTGAGAAGTAGATAAGGGGGAACACTGTTCAGTCATCTTCCCTAGACTGAGATGGCACTCAGAATGAAAGTCACTCCTTACCATGGCCCTGATGCCTAGCATGCTCTGGCTTGTGCCTCCCTTTCCAAGCTCATTGCCCCTCCTTGCTACAGGCAACCTTCAAACCTTCTTTCTATTCTTCAGATTTGCCACTTCCTCCTTCAAAAGCTCAAGGGTGTTGCGTACACTGTGCCCTCTGCTTAGGACAGGGACACTTCCTGGAGCATCCTTTCCTGTCTGGCTCCTCCTCATTCTGCACCTCTCTTCTTAGACATCACTTCCTTGTGCAAGTCCTCCCTGGGGACCTTTCAAAGGTCTCGGCACTGTGCATGACCACGGCACTTACCATAACTGTACTTACTCATACATCTGTTGGTTTACTCCCCCACACACACTTTCCTCTCCTTACTGAGTCCATAGGCTCCTTGTAGGTAGCAGCCTTATTCATTTTTCTTTTCTGTACTTTACTGCTGCACTTGGGATGTAGGAAGTGCTCAATAACTATCTCAGTCCTTCTAGAGGCCTAATCTCAAGCTACGGAGTTTCTTTAAGCCTCTCCCCACCATATTCCTTGACCCATGCACTCACTTCTTCAGTTATCCCATTTAAGTTCTCGTTCAACATCTATTCATCACCAAGGCCATGGTCATGCCTCTGTAAAGCATCTTTCATTCATCATTTCTTTATTTTCTAAAGCTTCCAGTTCATTTCAGGCCCTCATCACTTTCTTCCTGGCCTTGTGGAATGGTCCCTCTCGGCCCATGTTTTGCCTCTTCAACCCCCTGCATAGCTCCTTCTAATAAATACCCCTCCTCTCTAAGCTTCCAGCAACACAGTCTAACCCAAAGCCACGCCACTGGGGCTGAGCTCAAACTCTCTTTTATGTTGACTCTGCTCAGCCTGGAGGGTCCACACCTTGAATCCTACTGTCTGTCATATGCCTGTACTTTATCTGTGCCACATCCCATACATTGAAATTTCACCATCTCTCCCCTCCACTGGCACCTTAAAACAAATACAATTATCAACATTTTAAAACATAGAGCATTTTCTCATAGTCTAAGTGGGTTACCTTTTCCCTCCTGTCCTACTCCATGAGTCCTCTACTGCTTTTACATCCAAGGGCAAGGGACAGTCCAAATAGGCTGAAAGCTGGGGGTGGCCGATGCACCAGCTCCCTTCCCCCCAACCCCATTGCCCCAGCCAGATGAGGCCAGATCCCCAGCATCCTTTTTCTGCCCCTTCTGGGAGAAAGATGAATGCTTAGCCTTTGCTCCCTTCCGTTTTCATCTTAACATGTTCAAGTTCTTCCCACCTTAAATAAATCTCCTTGCCATCCTCATGTCTCTATTTCAGAGTCAAACAACTTGAGAAAATTGCCAAGGACAGGAACAGGTACTTTACAAAAGAGGAAACCCAAAAGGCTAAGATCCTGTGAAGACATGCACCCTTGTTAGAGAGAAGCCCGGATTAAGGCAGGGACATGTCACAGGCAAACATTAGCCAGCTGGAGAATGCCAGATGTAGATGGTGTTGGGGAGAGGGCACCTCGAATCTTGCTGGTGCTGGTGTGGACTGGCCCAGCATCGTGCCAGACACCTGAAATGGGGCTAAAAAACAGTATGTTGGATAAATAGTTGAGAACTGAGAAATGCAGAGTGCTGATCTGTAAGGACCACTTCTGTTGAGAACACGCTATTTGGAGCCAGTCTGTAGGTCCAGATGGCTGGAAACGCTACATGTGGCAGTAGTGCCAAGGATCCACCACAATGCCCTGGCCTAGTCACAGCAGCCCCTGCTGCCTCAACCACACATTCTCAGAGGCTTCTTCCTCTGCTGCTGGACAGCCTGGTAGAAGGGATGAGCAGTGGCCTCGAGGCCCAAGCTCCCACGAATCTCTCTGCATCTTGAAACCCCTCCGAGCAGCTCTGACTCAAGGGACACCCCAACATCCTCAGCCTCAACTCCAATGAGAGTGGCAGCCTCTCCCCCAACTCTGTGCTGAGAAACGTTTCATGTTTCCTTTCTCGTGTCACAGAAATGCCAGTCACGGAGTGGTTTCTGTCCTGACATCTCTGCCACGCAAACGAAAAGAGCTATTTTAAAAGTCTAACCCATAAATAATATATGAGTGAAGGGTGCCAATTTAGTTATTCATTCATGTTGGAGCTTTTATAATAATTAAAACTCATCTTTTAGAAGTTGCTGGAGCCCACAAGGACTCCTAAGGGAACAGATGCTGGCCAAGGGATTTTCCCATCCCTGGCCAGGGTGCAGAGCCTGACTCTGTAGGGCTGTCCTCTGGGGACAAATGGGAAGGTGTCTCCAAGGGACAACAGCTCCAGTCCTGAGCTGGGTCCTGCTGGGCCTGTAGGGAGGGCACCACTCAGCCACTGGGGTCTCTTCAGCCCTCTTCCCTGGGTTCCACAAATGGGGAAGCACAATCTGTAGGTTCACAAAGTTACACTGTTGTCCACAGTTCTCAGGAAAGATCCTTGGCTCTTTCTAGGACTGTGTAGCAGATCCTGTGGCTAGGAACGGAACCTGGAACTTATTCAGACCTTTATGGATACTGCCCCATTTAACACACACCTGTGCTCACAAACTGTTAGGTATCATTATTGCTATTATTGCTATTATCATTTTCCCATTCTATCCAAACAGAAGACCTAGGGGAAATCCTAACTCCTGAACTTAGTAGCTGTATATCCTTTTATAAGTCACCTGATCACTCTGTACCTCAGTTTCCCTGTGCTACTGTGGCAGAGGCTGCTTGGCCCACCATATCCAAATGCTACTCTTTCTACACAATAATCAGAGACACTTCTCAGTCACCCTCATGGCTAGGTGAGGCTGTGACTGAATGAGCAGAAATGACATGTACCACTTCAAGGTCACAGCTATAAAACCCTTCCCCGTTGTTGCCTTATTATTTCCCCTAAGTCCTGAGAATCTAGAGGGCAGGGCCACAGATGAAAGGAATCTGGGGAGCAAAGCTTCTCCCTTGATTCACATTGAGTTAGTTGTCCATGATATAAGCAAGAAATAAAACTTGATTTTGCAGTTCTTTATTAGGGCAGTTAATTCCTAATTAGTATCCTCACTACCTACTGCATAAAGTTGCTGTACAAGATTGCATGGAGTTACGTGACAAAGAGTCTAAACTATAGAACCATAGAGCCAAGGGTATTGTAATTAATAAATTACACACAGTATCTCTTTGTATAAAGTTTTTGAGTTTGATCAAGTTGTTCTCATGGTAAAAAGGAAGGAATGTAGTCGGTGGAGTTTATTATCATTACTCCAATGTCCCTTCTGTGGTCCTCTTTTCCCTTTACCCTCGCTCTTCTCACCTACCCCAAAGTCAGGTTCCTCAGTGAGCTGAACCACCCATGCAGCACTCCTTTCTCAGACTAGCAGCCTTGCCTGCTTCCAAGCAACACTGACTTGGACGACCTAATTCCCTATCGCTGTAAGGTCCTCGAGGGAAGGATGCCATTTCACTTTGGAGGTTCAAAAGGGCCTTCTGCATGGTAGGTGCTTGATTAATACATGTTAATCAGATGGAATAAATCTAAGTACCTATATTCCCCCCATGGAACATATGATTAAGGCCTTATGGAAATATAATACCTTACCCAAAGGAATGAAAGGCATGATGTAAAAGAAGCAGGTTTGGAGCCAAATCAGGCCAATGGGTGAGAAACAGTTGGTCAAATAGACTATTCAGCACCTCAAATCATGCAAGGGAGGTGACTATCTATGGCATCTACTGAGAAAGCCACTTTGGCTCTTTCTGTCCCAAAAGGTGTGCTAGGAGGCAGACCCTGAGCAGAGAGAAATAGCTGTTGAAATACATTAAAAAAAATACATATGTATATATGTTTTTTTGTACCAGGAATTGAACTCAAGGGCACTCAACCACTAAGCCACATCCTCAGCCCTTTTTAATATTTATTTAGAGACAGGGTCACACTGAATTGCTAAGGGCCTTGCTAAGTTGCTGAGGCTGGCTGGCTTTGAACATGAGATCCTCCTGCCTCAGCCTCCCAAGCCACTGGGATTACAGGCATGCACCACTGTGCCTGGCTAAAAATAATTTAATTTTTAATCAAGATTAAATAATGTGGCAGGGAGGGTATCAAATGAAATCCAGATTTCTTGCCTCTTAGAGTTATACTCAGATCTCTTACCTCACTGCTGACCTGTTCATAAGTGAGAAATTTGTTGAATTTTCCAATCTTATTCTAGCACCTTGTATTTGATTACAGAGCCAAGACAGGCACTCACAAATAGGTTGGCACTGTTTATTTATTCATGAATTCAACAAATACTTACTGAACAATAGCATACCCCAAATCCATTAAATATTTATCTGTAAGTATACAAAAATATGTGCAAGATCTAAAGAGTGAAAAACACAAAATGCTGATGAAATAAATTTAAAAATCTAAATAAGTAGAAAGATATCCAATGCCTAAGGTATTAGAAGTGCCAATATTGTTAAGATATCAATTCACCCCAAATTGATCTATATATTTAATGTAATGCCAATCAAAATCCCAGCAGCACATTCTAGTAGAAATTGATAAACTAATTTTAAAATTTCTATGAATTGGTTAAAAAATAGAAATAGTAAAAAAACATCCTGAAAAGAACAAAAACTCATGAGAACTGACATTACCTGATTTAAAAACTTAACATAAAGCTTCCGTCGTGAAGGCAGGAAAGTTTGACAAAAGGATAGACATACATATAAATGGAACAGAACAGAATCCAGAAATAGATGATGTACATATGGTCAATGGATTTCTGATAAAGTGTGAAAGCAACTTCACAGAAGAAGGATCGACTTGAACAAACAGAGCTGGAGCAACTGGACAATCATATGCAAAGTCAATGAACCTTGATCCATACCTCACACCATACACAAAAATCACTCAAAATATTAAAACATTTAAATGAAAAATCTACAACTATAAAACTTCTAGGTAAAAGAAAGCAGGAAGAAATCTTAGTGATACAGGGGTAAGCAAGATATTTTTGAACCAGCACCAAAAGTGCAAACCATAAAAGAACAGGTTATCAGAAAAGAAAAATTTTTTAAAATGAGGCAACCAAATTTTTAAAAAGACACTGCTGAGAGAATGAAAATACCAATGGTAAACTGGGAAGAAATATTTGCAAAACACGTATCTGATAAAGAACATCAGAGTACAAAGAACTCTCAAAACTCACTAATAAGAAAACAAACCTCAATTAAAAATGAGCAAAAGATTTTTGCAGATGGTTCACTAAAAAAGATGTATATATGGTAAATAAGCATGTGAAAAGATGCTTGATTTCATTTGTCAAATGCAAATTAAAACCACAAGAAGATACTGCTATGCATCCATTGAATGGCTTTAAAAAACCTGATGATTTAATAATATCGATCAGGATACAAAGAAACTGGCACTACCATACACTGCTTGTGGGAATGCAAAATAGTCCTGCCACTTTGGAAACAGTCTGGCAGTTGCTTATAAAATTAAACATGCATTTGCCATATGGCTCAGTATTCCTCTTCTAAGTATTTACCTAAGAGAAATGCAGACTTATATTCACACAAAAACAAACTTCTATGAAAATATTTATGGTGGCTTTACTTATACTGATCCACAGTTAGAAACAACCTCCTTGTTCATCAACTGGTGAATGGATCCACCAAATATGTTATATCCATAAAATGGAATTTTACTTAATGATAAAAAAAAAAAAACTTGTGGAAACCTATAAAAATGTACACGGAAAAGAGTGAATTTCACTACATGTAAATTAAACCTCAAAAAAAAAAGTCTAAAATCAAAATAATCAGACTAAAAACATAAACAAACATGACTAAAAAAATTCTGGAGCACCTACTACCTGGCAGGCCCATTGTGATTAACTACTCTGATAATAATAATGATATAGAATAATTATTACAGTTTTTTTTCAGTAATGAAAGTGTTTTCTCAGGCAAGGTACTATAATGGAGGCTATAAATATGGTATAGACATCAATTCTGCCCTCAGGTTGCCTAAGATTTAGTATAAATAATGGCAGAATAAGACAGAATTATGCAAACGTCAAAAGGGAAGCATAAATAAAGTGCCATGAGATTTCAGCAGGAAAGAGTATTTAAAGCTAGAGAAACTAGAGACATCTTTGTAGAAGGGACAGTTTATATCAGGGAATGATGTTTTTTATTGTTCAATGTAAACCATGTTTATCAGAAGGTTTTCCCATGTGACTTCTCTCTTTGGTCCTTCTTACCACCCTGTGAGACAGGAAGGATAGGAACTACTAATCTCAACTGCAGTTAAATAAACTGAGAGTTAGAGGTCAAGTTCTGGGATGGCAGAACCAAGATTGGAACAAGACTGCTCTTCAGAGAGCATGGATTGTGCCCTGTTCCATGGTGTGTCCATCCAGAAGCAGAGCTCTGCCTTCTCACAAGATAGACAGAGCGCTGATGGTCCACTTTCACTTTGGATCTCTCCAAGTGGTCAGCTGCTCCTTGCCTCTCCGGCCATTGAGAATACTCAATGTTACTAATATATTTATTTGAGTCCCTCCTGCATTTGGAGGGGAGAGCCAACAGACTGCAGGGTTTTGTGGCATTTATTTATTTATTTAGATGGTTTAAAGATCTCAAAGCATTTTTTTTTTTCCTAAACACTAAAAAAGCAAAAGCCTTGGGCTGGGGATGTGGCTCAAGCAGTAGCATGCTCACCTGGTGTGCATGCGGCCCGGGTTCGATCCTCAGCACCACATACAAACGAAGATGTTGTGTCCGCCGAAAACTGAAAAATAAATATTAAAAAAAAAAAAAAAAGCAAAAGCCTTGAAAGTCACAGAGATAATACTAACTGCCTCAAATACATGATCGTCAACCAAGTTTTGTAGTGCAAACTCAGAAAGCTGTGCTCACTCTTGGAGGGAACTAGTTCCCAAAAAGAATGCTGAGGCATTCCAAGGAGCCTCCTTATGACCTAAAGGAGAACCCATGTTCACACAATCTCCTGGCTAAGCCATGGCTTCCAGAGCACTTTCTACACCATTCCTTCACACACTGGGCACATCATGTACTGAGCTCCTATGTCTATGTGTCAAGCACTGGACTAAATGAACAGCAGCAACAGAGCAGTCCTCCTGTAGGGAAGAGACCCTGGCACCAGAGGGATGGTGTCTATGGCATGTACATTTGCTGCTATCTCCATCCTTTCACCGCTAACTTTGAAAATAATGCACTGCAGTATCAATACGAACATCAATTAAATATTTCCAGAGTGGCTGCTGTATCTATGCTCATAAGGAGATGATCTGTCCTTGTCCTCAAGGAGCTTACAATCAGGCAGGTAACTTCACATTCCTCGTTGGCACAGCGGGAGAAACTGCCTCCTCTCTCTGTGCTCTAATTTTCCCACCTGGCTCACAGGGAGCAAAGTTTCCCAGCTATGAAGTTGTTGTCATCAAATATTTACTTACTAGGCTTTGCAAACACCATCACATGGAATCCTCAGAACATCCTTAAGAGGCAGCCCCCTCCTTATCCCCACTTGATAGGTCAGGAAACTGAGGCTTACAGGGCTCACTGACTTGTCCCAGCCTGTCGGCCTGTAAGTGAAGGAGCTGGAATTCAAGCCCAGGCAGTCTGGCACAGAGCCCCAGCCCCTTAAGTGCCTTGGTCACTGCCCATCCACCCAGCCTGACTCAAGCCCTCTGCAGGAAGGAATGTGGAGATCAAAGCAGCGGGGAGGTTATAAACAGTTTTTAAATCATCTGAGACAAATTCTTCCACATCCAGCTCAACACCAGGAACAAGGGCATCAAGAAAAGCAACAGGAAAGAAAGATGATCTTTGCTGGGAGGGCCCAAGAGGCCCTTTAGGGTCACAGCTAATCCGTGCTCTGGGATTTCACAAACAACAGGGTCTCTAGCCTGCACCCGATCCCCATTTCTTATGAGAGTCACCAGGCACCTTTACCCCCAAGTTGCCACAGACAGAAGGGACAATAGGCAGAGTCAGAAGGGACTGTAATACATAATCCCCCAGTGTCCCTCTTACATCCCCACCTTTAAGTTTTTAGGGTCTTTTTTTTTTTAAACACAGCACATCCACCTAATGGCAGAAGAAGGGAAACCCCAGTGTGTGAAACCAGAAGAGGGTTTCTAGCAGGTTTCCCGAGACAGGCACTGTGGGTGATTAACACCCTCCCGTATCTGCTAAAGAGCGCGGAAGTGTTATCATCTGAAAGCAGCTGGGACAAGGTACCCCTATTTCTGAGGACTGCAAACAGGCTACCCAGAAGCTACCAACTGGACACCATGTCACCGCCTCACCCCGAATCAGGCTGAGCTGCTTGCAGAGTAACTGCAATCCACATTCCTCCCATACGGCCATCTGACTCCAAATAAGCTTGCATGGAAAAAGGGGCAGCAAGAGCTGCTGAGTGCCAGCCGTTCCTGGGAAGGCGCGTGCGTATGTGGCCAGGGCAGTGGACACATAAGCCGGGGTAGGTCATTTGAAAGGTGTGGAGAAATGAGTGGTCATTGCTAAAATAGTCTTCAAGCAAATCCAAGATGCCAGCCATGCCCCAACGTTCCCCGGTGGCAGCACTCCTCCATTAAGCAAGGGCTTGAGATAATTTCCAGAGAGAAGCAGAAGGTGGTGGGCAGGAGATTTAGTGCCAGAAAGAGTAGACTAAGGTGACTTTGATCTAGGGGAGTGAACCAGGCAGTGCGGTGTGATGGTTAGGCACATCCAGAGCTAGACCACCTGGGGATAACTCTGGACTTAGCCACTTACTAGACTTTGGCACTTACTTAAACTCTTTAAGCCTCTATTTTTTTTCCATCTATAAAGTGGAGTTAATGACAGTCATCATCTCCCAGCATGCTGTTTGGATCAAGCGAGATAATGTGTTTAAGGTCCTTGACAGAGATCCTGGCACCACAACTGACGTGTGGGCACTGACACTGCTCTAAGTCACAGAAGAACAAATGGGTAACTCCTCTTTGTGCCTCAGTTTCTCCAAGTTATAAAATGGCAACTATTCCCCCCTCTGCTCAAGGCACTTATAAGAGAGGACATTAGAAGAGTGTGTGTGTGTGTGTGTGTGTGTGTATTTTTTTTTTGTCATCAGAAATACGTTATCCAATGTTTACATGGCACCTACACTGGTACTGGCTCTCTTATCCTATCTGAACATCTGTGTGGAGTCCCGGAGTATTGGATGACAGATTTCTGATTAAACAAGTAGCATACACTTTGGCACTGCTCAGGACTTCTATGGTGCCAAAAGCAGACATGAGGAATCCATCTCCCAACATGATGTTCCAGACATGTCTGTGGAAGAGATGCTCAGAGGAAGGATGCACAGAAGCCACACAGTTACCACTCAAGATGGCCATGCTGTTACCCCCTTCTTTCCTTCAGAAGTAGAAAGAAAGATGCTTTTACTCCTTTGGGAGGAAAAAAATCAGTGTTTGAATGTTTGCCACAATTCTTCACAACAAGCAAAGCAGTCACTTCATTACTGCCTCATTACTACTTGGTCACATCCCCATCTCAGCACCTACTTCCATCAAACCCGTTAGCCTTTGCTGCTAGGAGAAAGGCCTGGGTGTGACATTCTGTCAAGAATGTTACTTCAGGCTCCAGACTTGCACTGGTGGCTGCCTCCTCTGGACAAAGGCCACCAGCTGTCAAGTCCACTGAGGAACTAGACTCAGAAATGAGTGTGTTTGCATAGCAAACGCTGCCTGGCTCCCTTCAGCAGCACATCTCACCTGGCTGGTTGGCAGTCTCAGAAAAACCAGAATTCTTCTCCTAATGTTCTTAGCATTCGCTAGTGGGCCTTGACCTAAACCACTCCATGCTCCACTCAGAATTTGCCCATTCTTTTGAGTGGACCTTGCATGCAGCCACTGCTGTCCATAACCTTCCATACCAGATAACAACTGTGTTTTCGTCTGTGTATAGACAGTGCTATTGCTAGTTTGGTGTATTTTCTGTCTGTCAACATAGTATGTTTTATTAGATTTTGTGTATGGAGGGAGGATACTAGGAATTAAACCCAGAGTAGCTCTACCACTGAGCTACGTATCCCCAGATATTTTATTATTTTTTTACTTTGAAACAGGGCCTAAGCTGCCTGAGCTGGCTTTGAACTTGCAATCCTCCCTCCTCAGCCTCTGCAGTCACTAGGTTTACAGGTGTGTATCACCATGCCTGGTTCTATTAGATTGTTTTTAATCATAAATATGATATATGCCAGGCCTTCAGGAAATACCAACAAAAAAGTTTGTAATTCAGATCCAACAATAGTGGAGTCTACCCATCCTCAAAATGTACATCCCAGCTGAAAAGAATATCTCATGATGAACCGTGTGTGATGGCCTTGGTCTCTGAATTATGGCATAAAAATAATGAGCTAGGAAACCCACCCTGTGTCTATTTTTACAGTTCCTCTTGACTGTCAGTGAATGAATGCCTCAGTTGTGAATTATCTACACATATGTGAAGGGATCAGGTCCCCGACACACAACAGGAATTTATACCTCCAACAACAGAGTTTTGTAGAACACCAGCGACGAGAACAATCATATTTAGTCCATGTGAGGCACTATGTTAAAAGCCCAACAGAACACCTCCTGTCATTACCAGTGCACACCTGTGAGTGATTTTCACTGTTTTATAAATGTAGAAACTGAAGCTTACAGAAGTTAAGGAGCCACCCAAGGTCATACAACCACGAGAAGCAAAGGATGAAGTGTGACCTACACCTACCTAATACCAATCTGACAGAACAGCTTTTGTATGAATTGCCTCTAAGGATAAATTTCAACTCTGTTAGCAATCCAGTAATTCACACAGACCCTTAGCAGGGCCTTCATTGAAAAGAAATGTGAAAAAGATGTGAGGGTTTCCCATGAATATCTCCTCTTTGTAAAAGTCAGAATTACTATTCTCCTCCCCCTCTTCCCACCCCATTTCTAAAAAAAAAAAAAATCCCAAACTCATCCAAATCCCAAATCACATTCCAGGGATGCCACCTGCTCTTCACGTTTGGAAAGATGTGTGGTTCCTATTCCTTTTATCCAGGATGCTACTTTTAAAATGGAGAGGAAGCTGCTGCTCCTAAAAGGCTTGAGTGTTTCATGTCACTAGCCCAACCAGAAAAAAGACGCAGAGTCCTGTGTCCTTGAATTGCTGCCATCCATTCTACACACAGCGCTCTCTGGTTAAAGAGACAGTCATGGAAACAAGCAAAATGTCTAGGCAATGAAATATCCAAAGTAATCAATTCATCACCCAGGGGCTATGTAATGAACTCCTCCTGAGCCCCCACCCCATTATCTAGGCATGGCAGAACTGGCCCACTCCCCTTCCTTATCTCTTTGTGCCCCACACAGTTTGCTCCACCCACTGCATGTGAACGTCCTTATCAGAAAATATCCACTTAACAAGTTTGGGCTTTTGAACAGAAGCAGCTGCTTAGCCCGCCAAAAGATGGATAATTCTGTATGTGCCTGTTGGAACGTGTACTACTGACACATACAAGAAGCTTGTGGGTACAGAACAGGCGCTGACTGCATGGCACCAGTGGCTAAGTGTCTTTGGAAACTATAAACCTACTCATAACCTAGGTCTTAACCCTTCTGCTAAAATACTCACCAATCTCCTCATCCCATCAACTAGAATGAATTAACCATATTAATTAACCATATGAGAATAAAAGTTTATGGGTCATTCCACATATCTTCTGAGCATAATGTTCTACTTGCAAATATCAAGTTTCACCAAACTGTAGGATTCTAGAGATGAAAAGCCAAAGGTTTTCTCGAGGCACTTTTGTGACACTACTATCAGGAGACAATGGGATTACCCGCTACCAGACTTGCCAAGCTGCTGCAGCCTTTGACAACATGAAATTATCATCTTCTGGGGATCAAAAGTTTCTGTGTGTGTCTGACTTTGTAAAATGATGAACTCTGCCCAGGCTCATCTACTCACTGCGTTTTTGAGTCAAGTTGTTTTTGAAGCTTTGAAAAGTTTATCATTTTAGGGCTGGGGATGTGGCTCAATAGGAGCCCGCTTGCCTGGCAAGCATGCGGCTCTACATTCCATTTACCATTTTGAGGGCTGGGATTGTAGCTCAGTGGTAGAGCATTTGCCTTGCGTGCGTGAGGCACTGGGTTCAATCCTCAGGACCACGTAAAAATTAAATAAATAAAATAAAAATATTGTGTCCATCTACAACTAAATTTTTTTTAACTTACCATTTTGATTTTTTAATAAATATAGGTGATTTATTAAATATAGTTCTTGATCAGGCATTTGAGCCAATATCATTTTTTAATCCATTTTACATTTTGTACATAAAGTAGGCTGATCATGGAGTTTCAGTCAATTTGTATTGGCTTCACAGTCTTTAAAAGATTGAATATCACTAACGTAAAGTGCTGTTGCAACCACAGCCCAAAGCACCTAGCGCAACACTAGACACTACGTCCCCATATCACCCTGTGATCAGAATGAAAGCAGAGAACTGTTACTCCTGACTTGTGGTAAGTAACTTGATTATAATGCATCAGGATGGCTGGAATTCCCTTCTCCCTACACAGAGAAGCCTGATCTCAACCACACAACAAAGGCTACACGGTAATTAAACACCCTGCCCCAGAAGTGGAGCAGGGAATGGACTTCATTCTCTGTAAACCCTTTGAAAGGGAAAGGAAATATGGGGGTGGGAGGGGGAGGGAGAGTTGGAGAGACCTTCAAAAGGGCGGGGAGTGGAGGGTATGTGATATTCAGGCTGTGTGTGTATGTGCAAGATTAATGGGACCTCATACTTTGCAGAGTATGCTTGGTTAAAGGGGTCTAGACAACACAGCTGCAGAGAGCCTGTGCTGTGTCGGGAGAGAGGAGGGACCTGGGTTCCTGCAAGGACAGGGGGAGGCACAGGTTGTCAGTATTCATAGCTGGGTGAAAAGCACAAGGCAGATACGTGTGTGCACCTGTGCTGCAGCAGCTGATTAATTCAATTAATATTTATTGAGCACCTGGGGGATTCAGGGCCACATACTGTGAGCAAAGGAGGACCGAATCCATTGCCTTCAGGTAACTCATGATCTCATTACCAGAAGACAATGGCCAGGGGAGAGTACATAACTGAGTCTATTCGGGTACTGTATGGACCAAAAACATTCATAGCTCATTTAAATTGGGTCTAAATACAGATGTGGCCTTGGTCTCGCTGAGCCTTTACAATCTTGGATGTTCACAGCAGTCAACCAGCAGATCCTAATCTGCTCTGGAGTTCTCCGATAAGGTGAAAGTGAACATCAGGAGCTTCCGCCACAGCCTTGGAACAGAGGAACAGCGCATGCAGCAAGGAAAGTACTTGCCGAAAGCAGAGACATCAAGGTCAAGGGCAGTCTGTGGTTTGCCCTTGACTTTGAGCTTCCAGGAGCCAATCACCCACCTGTCATGCCTCTATCCTCCTGTTTCTTAACAGTCACAAAAGTCACTTGTCTATGTGTAGGGTCACTGCCGGATGTGAATTCCCCAGTTTTCCACAAGCTTAGAACTCAATTAATTTGCTGGTCTTCTCTGCTAAAAACATCAGAGGCCAAAATCATAGGCAAATGAGAACATGGATTTCATTCACATGGAAAAGAGTGAGCAGCCTGGGGCTGTGGCATACACCTAATCCCAGCAACTCGGGAGGCTGAGGCAGGAGGGTTGTAAGTTCAAGGCCAGCTTCAACAACTTAATGAGACCCCTCAAAATAAAAGAATAAAAAGAACTGGGGCTGTAGCTCAGAGGTAAAGTGCCTCTAGGTACAATCCCCAGTACCAAAAAAAGAAGAGTGGGTGGAACGTATCTGCAAGCAGCCCTCTTCCAAGAGCAGGATGGAGTCTCAGGCTAAGAGGATCCTTATATGGGCATCTGGGGGAGGGGAAATTTTCCAACCTGTGTCCAGTGGGAATTGGGGGATGGGTGGCTAAGTAAGGAAAAGCCTGTTCATTTAGTCTTCAGACACTTGTCCAAAAGTTGGCTATAGCTCCTCTCAAGTTCCACTGGCTTCGCATCAGAACAGTGACCCAGAAGTGGGAGTCTAGGGCCTGAGAGGAATCACCAAACTCCTGAACCAAAATATCAAGCAGAACTCAAGAGAGTTCTGCAATGAGAACATTTACTACCATAAGACACCAAGCCAGCTGGTGGGAAATGCTGACCTGTCATATTCCCTTCCTTTTCCGGCCAGATTCTAAATAAACCACTTGAAACTCACTGCAGAGTTCATGCCTACTGGAGCGTCCCACCCTCTGCCATGGTGCCACTCAGCACAGACCAGCTCTGACTGATCCTGTGCCTTGTTTCCTGGGTTCTCACACCCCTGTGGCACACCCTGTCCCTCCCAGAGAGGCCAGGGAGGCTCCACACCTCTGCCTCCTCCTCCATCGGTGGCCAGGAGACCTCAGGCATCCTCCACCTTGAAGTGCTCTCCTCCCTCTCATCTGTATCCCCATATTTATACAGATCCATCAACCCAGGTCACTCTTATATATCTTCTGAAAGAGGGGGAGTCCATGAACCCCTTTGATAATCTTTCCTAGTGACACACATGTATCACATTTGTAAGTTTTATGTTTTGTTTTCACACCTTGCCAGCCATTTAATTCAACTTTTTAAAAACAACAACCAGCTGGGTGCAGTGGTGCACACCTGTAATTCCAGTAACTTGGGAGGCTGGGGCAGGAGGATCACAAGTTAAAAGCCAGCCTCAGTAACTTAGCGAGGCCCTAAGCAACTCAGCAAGACCCTATCTCTAAATAAAATACATATTTTTTAAAAGGTTTGGGATGTGACTCAGTGGTTAAGAGCCCCTGGGTTCAATCCCTGGTACCAAAAACAACAAAAAACAACCACCAGCACCAAATGATGATTTTTCTTTCAACAAAGGTAGAAATCTGATGAGGATCACACTTTTGCTTTCCAGTGTCTATCCCAATCCCTTTAGCCTTTTATTGTGGGTCCAGTTTTAAAAATTCATAGTTGAGTGCAGAGGCACACACTGTTAATCCCAGAAATTTGGGAGGCTGAGGCAGGAAGATTACAAGTTTGAAGCCAGCAGCCTGGACAATTTAATAAGACCCTGCCTCAATTTTTTTTTAAAAAAGGCTGGGTATGTAACTCAGTGATAAAGTGTCCCTGGGTTCAATCCCCAGTACTGGGGGGGGAAAAATCGCACTCCTTTTCTTTGCTGTTGTTTCTCTTAATTCCCCTCATTTCTATTCAACAGGAACTCTCAAATGAGATTTTAGCCCACATAGGAAGCTGGCCAGATGTTCTGGGAGGATGACCTCATTGCTCCTCTCTACCATTTCAATATTGTTATTACATCACTTAGTCATTTTAGTTGGGACTAGGGCACAATAAACCTTCCCAGACATTTGATTTTCTTCAATATTGTTCAGTCAATTATTGTGCATATTATAGTTATACAATTAGAAAACTGCAAGATACCTCTACAAGTCCCATATTTGATTAAGTACATTTTTAGATTAGAAAAACAGAAAGATACGTCTGGGGTTGTGGCTCAGTGGTAGAGCACTTGCCTAGCACATGTGAGGCCCTGGGTTTGATCCTCAGCATCCCATAAAAATAAATAAATAAAAATAAAGATATTGTGTCCAACTACAACTAAAAAATAAATACTTAAAAAAGAAAAACAAAAAGACAAATAAGGGCTGGTGATTTAATAGCCACACAAGAGTCTTGACTTAAGTCATCATGCTTATGTTAAACAGCTGGCTTTTGATGAGCACCTACTATGAGCAAGCACTATGCAAGGCTCTGTATGGCAGAGTGGCAGGGGGAATATCCTTTACACTCACACGGCATCCAGTCTAATGTAACAGATATCATATGGATCATCATCCCTTATCTTCAATAATTCTGACATTCTAAAAGCTCTAAAAGCAAAAAGTTATTTATAATTTATTTGGTGGCAAAATCTGTCCTAAATTGAAGTTAGGCTAAGTAATAATTTTTTTATTTACCTTCTTTTGTATAAATATTCATAAGTTCTGTTATAAAAATAATATGTTTGATTATGAGATGCCCTAAACACTGTCTGACATTTCTAAATCTAAAAATTCTAAATTCTAAAATACAGATCCTCTCATGGCTTCTAATATGAAACCATAGACCTGAAAATCAAGATGTAAAGAGAAACAGCACAAGCCCAACCTTCCCCTTTGAGTGAAGGATTAGGCAAAAGATGTATAAAAAATAAATTCACTAAAAATTTTTAAAATGTGTGTTAGCCCTGTTACTCTTTTAGTTCTCACTAGTATCTTAAATACTACTCTATAAATAATAACAACAAAAAAAGATGTCACAACAATATTTAAATTTACCCAGTCCCTTTGAAAAAAGATAGGAACAACGACAACAATATAATCCGAAATTTCCGCCCCACTTTTATGAAAACTTGAACCTGACTCAGTTCAGACGAAGCAATATCTCTGCCTCCCCTCTTCACACTTTTACCTCCAGAATGGAATCTTACTCATTTCAGTTCATTAGCTCCAAATCCAATGTCAGGGACTCCCAGGTGAGTCACCAAGATGAAGGCCATTATGAGTGTGAAGTCACCTTCAGAATGAAGTGGGAACCCAGTCTGTTTTCATTAACCAAAACTCACCTCTGTGGCCACTGTTGTCAGGAGGCGAGGAAGAGGGGCTGTGTCTATGGCATTCTCTTCATGCCAAGCCACAAGTCCTCCATTTCCAGATTTGGCTCATAGTGCCACAGTCTATAGACCTCTGGTCTACTAGAGTGCTGACCCATCTCATGCCTTATGGGCTCTACTACTCAAAGACCAAGTTGAGCATATCCTGGGTCTTTCAATCACTCACTCTACAGGGCAGGGTCTGAAGCTACAGGTTGGTTATTACTCAACGCCAGAAATTATCAGATGATCGCTCCAGCCTGCTTTTGTACAGCCTGTGATCTAAGTAGATTCTGCATTTTAAAAAATATTTTTATTTATTTATTTTTAATGTGGTGCTGAGGATCGAACCCAGGGCCTCACACATGCTAGGTGAGCGCTCTACCGCTGAGCCACAACCCCAGCTCAGATTCTGCATTTTGAAAGGATTGTAAAACAAACAAGAATATGTGACAGAGACCATATGTGACTCATGAGCCTGAAAATATTTCCTATCTAGCCCTTCACCCCCAAAAGTCTACTGACCCTGCTTTCTCACCTAGGAAGAGTAAAGGGAAGTCCGAATGCCTACTGAGGTCAAACACCATGACTGCTTGTATGCCTTATCACCACTGTGACACTGGAGAGGGGACATCAGGTGGGCTGATGAGTGACTTCCAAAGCAGTCACAGAATATGGACCAGCCGAGACCAGTCTACACACACCTATGGATGGCTTCCTTAGAATCTCACCTTGGAATTCTCCAGCAGGATTTCAGAACTAGGCGATTCAACCTCAGACTTATTTTGAAGACATCCCACTGTTTCTTACCTTTCCCTCTTTACATCAATATAGACACATCAGCAAACACCTGCCCGTTTCAGGCCTCTCACCAGACCCCACCCCCACCCCTGAAAAACCCTGGCTTCTTCCAGAGCCCCCTGGCAGGGGCTCAGCCACTACTCATTCAAGTAAAGATTCCAGTTCTTGGAAGAAACCAAATAGTGGAACAACAACCCTTTGTATTTTCTCCCCACACTCTAGGTAACCTGTCAGTGTGAGAACTATGCAGTTGACAAAGTTGCTTTTATGGTGATCCCAGCTTTCCCTCCTTCTTAATGACCTCCTTTCCCAGTAATTTTCCCATAATTCTTTCTACTCTCCCGTCCTCCTTTCAAGTCTTGTTCTTCTTAGATATCAATGGTGGCCAGAGTTTTTGATATGCTCCCATCCTCATCCCACAGGGTCATAGTTGAAGGACCCAATGGTTAAATAAGGTGACAAAGGTCACAAAGATAACATTAGAGATAGAAGAAGTATTAAACACAAGATGAAGCTGGCCCCAATCTGGTCCTTCTTTCTTTATGAACTTGACACAGCTTCCCAGGTAATAACTCAGAAAGCTGTGTGTGGTGGTGCATGCCTGTAATCCCAAGTGACTCAGGAGGCTGAGGCAGGAGAATTGCAAGTTTGAGGCCAGCCTCAGAAACTTAGTGAGGCTCTAAGAAACTTCGCAAGACCCCTGGGTTCAATCCCAAGAACCAAAAGAAAAATGTTCAGAGAGATCCTTGCTTGCTCTTGTAACTGCTTTTGGATTCTTTTTACCTTCCAAGGACAAAGAATTCTATCAAACCCACCAAGCAACATAAAGAAAAAAGTTGAAAATGTAGTTTTGAAAGTTCATGTATGTTATCTCTCATAACAGAAAGGCAGTACAGGGACTAAGAACCAGGGCTCTGGAGCAGACTGCTGAGTTCAAATCCCAGCTCTGCCACTTATGAACTGTGTAACCTTGGACAAAATAACTTAACCTCTCTGTGCCTTGGTTTCTTGGTATCTTCTTCTATAATATGGAACTACTAACATTACCTACTTTATGGGGTTGCTATATACACTTATAGACTTCACACATGAAAGCACCTAGAATAATGCCTGGCACTGAGAAATAGTGCAACAAATACCTGTCAGTGTCAGTAATAGAAATAGTATGAGTCTGTCCCTCAATCCCATTGCTTGCAGCTTATTCTTTCTTTCTTTTAAAAGGCACACTATGGGGCTGGGGTTGTGGTTCAGTGGCGGAGTGCTTGCCTTGCATGTGTGTTTGACCCTCAGCACCACATATAAATAAATAAAAATAAAAGTAATATATCCATCTACAACTAAAAATATTTAAAAATAAATAAATAGATAAAATAAAAGGCATGCTATATGCCAGGCCCTTTGCTGGGATGGAGGTTTCAAAGATGACTAAAAGTTGGTCCCTGCCCTCAGCAGCTTGCAACGGAGTATTTAAGACTGCCACAAAACAGACTAGGCTCTAAGAGCACACGATGAGAACAAGGAGAGAGAAACACCCAGGCTCCATGGTGCACACAGCTGCATACAGAAGCCCTTCTGCAAGAAGGGTAGATGGGGCAGGGATCAGGATTTTTATTTGGGGGGGAGGGGTTGTTTTGATTTTTCTTTTCAGTGCTGGGGGTTGAACTCAGGGCCTCGCACATGCTAGGTAAGTGCTCTATCACTGAGCTACATCCCCAGCCCTTTGTATTTTTCACTTTGAGACAGAGTTTCACTACATTGCCCAGGCTGGCTCTGAACGTGAGAACTTTTTGCCCTTGAACTTGTGAACATCGTGCCTCCCCGAGTCACTGGGATTACAGGCATGCACCACCATGTCCAGAGCGGAGTCGTTAACAAGGAGCTGCGGAAGCTAGAGGAGCTGCGGTGAGCTCGG